>NC_079494.1:56246027-56613479 GCF_030052815.1 Hevea brasiliensis
ATTCAAGTATAAAGTGAAAGAAAAATAAAAGAAACAAAAATATAGAATTTTAAGTCCATTTTGATCCAATTAAAATTTTAGGACCAATGGGCTTTGGACAACTCAATTAAAATTAATTAAATAAATCAAAATTTGGGATAAGTATAAAAGGAATTCATCTTCCTCCCTCCCTCATTTAGTTGCCCTCCCACACACCTCCTCTCCCTCTCTTTTCTTTCTTCTCTCTTCATTCTTCCACTTACAACCTCTCTCAACCATTGATTTTCCCCACTTTTTCTCCATGGGTTTTCTATCTAATTGGTATAAAACATCAAATTTATCTTTTATTGAGAGATTAGAAGCTAAGAGAACAAAAGAGTTAGAAGAAAATGAAGATTAAAAGTGGTCACTTAAGGTACGTTTCTTTTCATGTTAGATTAGTTGTATAAGCCTTGAATGAAGTTAACTTATGATGAAATTTCATGAAAAATTGAAAGGAAACATGCATGGAAAATTAGGGTTTTGGCCAACTTAGGGAAAATTACGGTTTTGATGTATTCTAGTTAAATTGATGATAAATCTAAGTTAGATTGAGGTAGTATGCATGATTGGGAGTAGTAAGATTTCATGGGATTGCATAAATTAAATTGTGGAAGATTATGGTTTATGGGAAAATTGAGTTTGGTGCTAGAGAGTGAAATTGGTGTGTGTAGTGTTAAATTATGGTCATTTGAGGTTTATTTAGTTTGAATTGACATTGGGTTGATGAATGGAGGTAATGAAATGGTAGGATTAGGGAAATTGCAAACTTTGATGTTTGAAAATTGTAGGTTTTGTGTTAAGAAGTGCCATTGATGTGTTAATGCTAAATTATAGTCATTTTGGGTGAATTAAATGTGAATTGAGATTGGTTAGTGGAAGTAATTGAAGAAATGAAAATGTTGACTTAGGGCAGAATTTTGCACACTGAATTCAGTGTGTTTGGAAGCCCATAACTTGAGATACATAGCTCCAATTGGTGTGAAACCAATTGGAAATGAAACTTAATACATAGGGCTAGAATTTTCGTGAAGACCTTATATTATCCGAAATGAGCCTTCAACTTAGAGACCAAATTCTGGAACCTGCAGAATTTGACCATATGAACAGTAAACTTTGCATGGCCATAACTCTTTGTAGAAAACTCTGATTTAGGCAATTCTTGAACCGATGGAAACCTAAGACATAGTAGAACATTTCATATGAAGAACTTGAGGCCAAATTATGGACTTAACCCAATCATATTGCTGAGCAAAATTGAATCACTGAATCTGTAGAATTGTAGATTTACCATATGAACAATAAACTTTGCATGGCCATAACTCTCTCTAAAAAACTCTGATTTAGGCGATTCTTGAACCAATGGAAACCTAAGACATAGTAGAACATTTCATACGAAGGACTTGAGGCCAAATTATGGACTTAACCCAATCAAATGGCTGAGCAAATTTGAATCACTGAATCTACAGAATTACAGATTTACCATATGAACAGTAAAATTTGCATGGCCATAACTCTCTGTAGAAAACTCCAATTTAGGCGATTCTTGAACCGATGGAAATCTAAGACATAGTAGAACATTTTGTATGAGGAACATTAGACCAAATTATGGACTTAACTTGATTAAATTGCTGAATGAAATTTGATTGATAAATCTGCCAGAACTGAATCTGCAGCATGAACAGTGACGTGAATAGTAATTGTGTTTTGGGCATAACTTGAGCTACACAGCTCCGAATTAGGTGATTCAAAAAGGAAAATAAAGTTAAGACCTAGATGAACAATTTTCATGCTGAACACCTCGCCAAATTATGATTGAAACTATGTAAAAATTGGGTTCAAAGATTAAGGCACCAAGTTGTTCAAAACCAAAATTTTCTAAAATTTGCAAAGCTAACTTGGTATGCATTAGCCATGCATGTAATGAGTTTTTGGCAGCAATTGAGATTGGTATTGAGGTATTTTATTTGTGTATTTTCTGCAGAAAAAGAAGTTAGAGCGGACAAGGAATAGTGAGTAAAGAGAAATGAGAGCATTAAAGGTTTATGCACAACTAACATTTTCTTCGTTTTTAAACTTGTAAATTGCTTGAAATGTGTTAAATAGAATGAGTTTGCTTTGAACAAGTTTACTTTGACTGAAATATGGTTTTTCTCTTACATTTAAGAAATTTGGGTGTTGCCACCTTTATATGGATATTATGATGAATTTAAATGTGTTTATTGGTTTATAAATGTGATTGTTGAGTGGAAAATTTTTGGAAACTGTTATGAAACCACAGTTAGCATGGCAGTCCCTTTCGGAACTCCCCAGTAGTAACAGCTACTTGGGGTTGATAATAGATATTGATTATGTCTCCCATTAATAACGGTTAGTGGGGTAAGACTACATGAGTTCTCATTAGCTAGCTAGCCCTTCCCTCATTAATAACGGTTAGTGAGGCTGAGATTGCTTTGTCGTGGTGTACAACACGGCACTTATCATGAAATTTTGTGTCATGGCCTAAACTGTGTGTTGATATTGGCAACACTAATGCTTTGTGAATTGTGATATATGAAGTGTGATTTCTCATTTACAATGTTATTCTAATAAATGGCTCTTATGGACTTAGAACTATTGTGAAGTTTTCATGCTTAAGAAAAATGTGATTTATTATGCTTTGACAAATTGTGTTTTACCTTAAGTTTTAAAGTTATTAGTTGTGCACCACTGAGTGATATACTCAGCGATAGCTTCTGTATGCTGTCGCATGTAAGAGAAAGGAGAAGGCTGCCGAGTGAGACACTTAGAAGCAGCATTTTAGTATTGTTTATGGGTATATATTGTAGGTATACCCCTGTAATTTCTTTTTGATGTATTTTGTACCTATATGTATGGATGTACGGACATTGAGCAGTTTGTATTTAAAAGCATTGCATTGCTATCACATTTTATGTTTGTAACTATTTTGTATTTTACTTTGAGACTTATGAAAATGTAACTTTTGCAATATTTAGTCTATCATTATTTCCAATGAATGTTTACATGTAATTTTAACTATTCTCATGCAGTTTTCCGCAAAAGAATTTATAAGATAAAAAGATATGATTTGTTTTAAAATCCTTTGTAGCATAACTTATGGGTTATCGATAGGTGGAGTTCGATAATTCCTTAGGTATGCTACGGGAACATGTCATGCCTTACTAGGGATAAGGTGTGACATGTTTTAGTGGTATCAGAGCTTTGGTTTTTATACAAGTTTTGAAATTGCATGTTTGAAAAATTTTGATAAATACAACTGCTCAACTGTCATTAATTGATACATATAGTGCATTGCATCATAAATATGGACTAATGGAGAAAAATCTCCTTGTATTGGTTGTTCAGGGAGTAGAATTCCTTGTGTGAAATTGGATTATGATGTGCTAGTAACTATTCCTTTAAGACAAGAGGTTAGGGTGAACAAATTGTATAAGGATTGTCCTTTGGTGATCCAAGGACATACATTCCTGTCAGACTTAATTGACATGCACTTTCGAGATTGTGATATCATTTTGGGCATGGAATGGTTAGCCAGGCATCGCGCCAAGATCAACTGTAGACTGAAGACAATCACTTTTGGTCTTCCCGAGTATGCAGACGTAGTGATACATGGGGAGAGGCAGTTATTGCCATCCAACATCATTTCAGCTGCACTTGCTAGAAAGATGATTAGAAAGGGATGTGAAACTTATCTAGCTCATGTGATAGACACCCATGTGGGGAGTCCAGATCTTAAAGATATTCCTACAGTATGGGATTTTTCGGATGTCTTTCTGGAAGAATTACCAGGATTTCCTCTGGAAAGAGAGGTGCAGTTTGAAATTGAGACTATGCTTGGTGTGGACCCAATCTCATCACTCTTTATAGGATGGCACCTACTGAGTTGAAAGAGTTGAAGGTGCAATTGCAGGAATTGTTAGATAAGGGTTTCATCCACCCTAGCGTGTCACCTTGGGGAGCACCAGTATTATTTGTGAAGAAAAAGGACGGTACTCTTCGCCTATGCATAGACTATAGACAGTTGAATAAGGTGACCATAAAGAATAGATATCCTCTGCCACGGATAGATGATTTGTTTGATCAGTTGAAGGATGCTACTATATTCTCCAAAATTGACTTGAGATCGGGCTACTACCAGTTGAGGGTACAGGAGCAAAGTATTCCTAAAACTGCCTTTAGGACTTTGTATGGCCACTATGAGTTCTTGGTAATGCCATTCGGGTTGACTAATGCTCCAGCTGCTTTTATGGGCCTGATGAACACTATCTTCAGGCCCTATTTGGACCAGTTTGTTGTGGTGTTCATTAATGATATTTTGGTGTACTCAAAGAATGTAGAGGAACACGATAAACACTTGAGGATAGTATTGCAGACTTTGAGGGAGAAGCAGTTGTATGCCAAACTATTGAAATGTGAGTTTTGGCTAAAGGAGATTACATTTTTAGGGCATATTGTATCTGCAGAGGGTATCTAGGTGGATCCCAACAAAGTAGATGCCATTCTTAATTGGAAGCCACCTAGAAATGTCACAGAAATTCAGAGTTTCCTTGGTTTAGCTGGGTATTATCGAAGGTTTGTGAAGGGATTCTCCATGCTAGCATCTCCACTGACCAAGCTACTTAGGAAGGATGTAAAATTTCAGTGGACTGATCGATGCCAGGAAAGTTTTGATGAGTTAAAGAGGCGTTTAACTGAAGCTCCAGTCTTAACCTTGCCCACTTTGGGTAAGGAGTATACCATATATAGTGATGCTTTTCATAATGGATTAGGCTGTGTTTTGATGCAAGATAGAAACGTCATTGCCTATGCTTCATGCCAGCTTAAACTGCATGAGAGGAATTATCCCACGCATGACTTGGAGCTGGCAGCCATTGTCTTTGCCTTGAAGATCTGGAGACATTACTTGTATGGGGAGCGATGTTATATATATACAGATCATAAAAGTTTGAAGTACTTGGGCACACAAAAGGAGTTAATTTTGAGGCAGAGGAGATGGTTAGAGCTGATAAAAGATTATGATTGTTTGATAGACTATCAGTCTAGAAAAGCTAATGTTGTAGTTGATGCTTTAAGTCGCAAGACTATGGCTGGTTTGAGGGTTTTTCCATTGTCCATGGTGCATGAGTTAAGGGTATTGCATGCTAATTTGGAGATTAATGAAGATGGTCGGATGATAGCTACTTGGCAAGTGAAGCCAATGCTGGCATAACAAATTAAAGCAGTTGCACAGAAGGATGATAAGTATGTGAAGTTGATGGAAGAGGCTCGGGATGGCAAGAAACTAGAATTATCAGTAAATGATGAGGGCTTATTGTTATATAAGGGCAGAATGTGCATTCCTGAGAATGTTGAACTGAGGCAGACCATTTTAAAGGAAGCACATGATTCACCTTTTGCAATGCACCCCGGTGGAACCAAAATGTATAGAAGTGTGAAAGAGCATTATTGGTGGAGAGGAATGAAGAAAGGCATTGCAGAATATGTTGCCAAATGCCTAACTTGTCAACAAGTAAAGGCAGAACACCAAGTGCCTGCAGGGTAGCTATAGCCACAGCTAATTCCCGAGTGGAAATGGGAAAGAATCACTATGAATTTCGTGACAGGACTTCCACATACACAAAAGAATCATGATGCAGTTTGGGTTATTGTTGATAAATTGACCAAGTTTGCACACTTTTTGCCAGTGAGGATGGATTACAGCCTGGAAAGATTTGCGAAATTGTACATTGATGATGTTGTGAGGTTACATGGAGTGCTAGTGTCTATTGTGTCAGACAGAGACCCAAGGTTCACTTCTAGATTCTGGGGTAGTCTCCAAAAAGCCCTAGGAACTAGGTTGAACTTCAGTACAGTATTCCATCCATAAACAGACGGCCAATCTGAAAGGATCATTCAGATTTTGGAGGATATGCTTCGGGCTTGTGTGATTGAGTTTGAAGGGAGTTGGGACACACACTTGCCTTTAATTGAATTTGCCTACAATAACAGTTATCAGTCAAGCATCGGGATGCCTCCATACAAAGCACTTTATGGCAAAAAGTGTAGAACTCCCTTATGTTGGGATGAAGTGGGCGAGAGGAAGTTGAGTGGCCCAGAATTAGTGCAGCAGACGGAAGAAAAGGTTAAGCTCATTAGAGACAGACTCAAAGTTGTAACGGATAGACAGAAGTTCTACATTGACCTAAAGAGAAGAGATATTCGGTACAGTGTGGGTAACAAGGTGTTCTGGAAAGTTTCTCCATGGAAGAGGATCATGAGGTTTGGTAGAAAGGGAAAATTAATTCCTCGCTTCATTGGGCCATATGAGGTTATGGAAAGAGTGGGTCCATTGGCATATAGAATTGCATTGCCTTCGAAGTTGGAAAAGATTCATAATGTCTTCCATGTCTCCATGTTGAGGAGGTACAGATCAGACCCCTCTCACATTTTACTAGTAGAGGAGATTGAAGTGAATCCAGACCTAACATATGATGAAGAGCCCATAAAGATCTTGGCATATAAGGTAAAACAGCTGAGGAACAAACAGATACCTCTAGTCAAAGTGCTGTGGAACCATCATTCAGGCCAGGAGGCTACATGGGAGCATGAGGAGGACATGAGGAGATAGCACCCACAGCTATTCAGAGAATGAGACCAGGTAAATTTCGAGGACGAAATTTTATTTTTAAGGAGGGGAGAATTGTAACACCCCGAACCTCCGAGTTGTGAATAATACCATTTTTGGCATGTGACTAGTACTATTCAAAGACACCTTGAGGACCAAAAATAAATAGAAAATTAATGGAGATAGACACAATAAAAATTAAAATGACCAAAAAATATAAGGACTCACCGGGTATATTGAAAAAGAGGGATTATGACCCGATGAGGGGCATTTTCGTCAACTCACCTCAAGAGTTGACTTTTGACCAAAATATTAATTAATTTAAGTGAAATTAATGAATTGAATTAGGGAATATTTTTTTTTAGGAAAAGAATTCAAGTATAAAGTGAAAGGAAAATAAAAGAAACAAAAATATAGAATTTTAAGTTCATTTTGATTCAATTAAAATTTTAGGACCAATGGGCTTTGGACAACTCAATTAAAATTAATTAAATAAATCAAAATTTGAGATAAGTATAAAAGGAAGTCATCTTCCTCCCTCCCTCATTTAGTTGCCCTCCCACACACCTCCTATCCCTCTCTTTTCTTTCTTCTCTCTTCATTCTTCCACTTACAACCTCTCTCAACCATTGATTTTCCCTACCTTTTCTCCATGGGTTTTCTATCTAATTGGTAGAAAATATCAAATTTATCTTTCATTGAGAGATTAGAAGCTAAGAGAATAAAAGAGTTAGAAGAAATTGAAGATTAGAAGTGGTCTCTTGAAGTAAGTTTCTTTTCATGTTAGATTAGTTGTATAAGCCTTGAATGAAGTTAACTTATGATGAAATTTCATGAGAAATTGAAAGGAAACATGCATGGAACCTAAACTAGGGTTTTGGCCACTTAGGGAAAATTAGGGTTTCGATGTATTTAGTTAAATTGATGATAAATCTAAGTTAGATTGAGGTTGTATGCATGATTGGGAGTAGTAAGATTTCATGGGATTGCATAAATTAAATTATGGAAGATTAGGGTTCATGAGAAAATTGGGTTTTGGTGCTAGAGAGTGAAATTGGTGTGTGTAGTGTTAAATTATGGTCATTTGAGGTTTTTTTAGTTTGAATTGACATTGGGTTGATGAATGGAGGTAATGAAATGGTAGGATTAGGGAAATTGCACACTTTGGTGTTTCAAAATTATAGGTTTTGTGCTAGGAAGTGCCATTGATGTGTTAATGCTAAATTATAGTCATTTTGGGAGAATAAAATGTGAATTGAGATTGGTTAGTGGAAGTAATTGAAGAAATAAAAATGTTGACTTAGGGCAGAATTTTGCACACTGAATTCAGTGTGTTTGGAAGCCCATAACTTGAGCTACACAGCCATAATTGGTGTGAAACCAATTGGAAACGAAACTTAATACATAGGGCTAAAATTTTCATGAAGATACCCTGCCCCGAAAATGACCTTAAGCTATCCGAAATGAGCTTTTAACTTAGAGACAAAATTTTGGAACTTGCAGAATTTGATCAAATGAACATTAAACTTTGCATGGCCATAACTCTCTCCAGAAAACTCTGATTTAGGCGATTCTTAAACCGATGGAAACCTAAGAAATATTAAAACATTTCATATGAAGAACCTGAGGCCAAATTATGAACTCAACCCAATCAAATTGCTGAGCAAAATTTAATCACTGAATCTGCAGAATTGCAGATTTACAATATAAATAGTGAACTTTGCATGGCCATAAGTCTCTCTAGAAAACTCCGATTTAGACAATTCTTGAACCGATGGAAACCTAAGACATAGTAGAACATTTCATATGAAGAACTTGAGGCCAAATTATGGACTTAACCCAATCAAATGGCTGAGCAAATTTGAATCATTGAATCTACAGAATTGCCGACTTACCATATGAACAGTAAACTTTGCATGGCCATAACTCTCTCTAGAAAACTCCAATTTAGGAGATTCTTGAACCGATGGAAACCTAAGACATAGTAGAACATTTTGTGTGAAGAACATTAGACCAAATTATGGACTTAACTTGATCAAATTGCTAAATGAAATTGGATTGATAAATCTGCCAGAACTGAATCTGCAGCATGAATAGTAACGTGAACAGTAATTGTGCTTTTGGCATAACTTGAGCTACATAGCTCCGAATTAGGCGATTCAAAAAAGAAAATAAAGTTAAGACCTAGGTAAACAATTTTCATGAAGAAACCTCACCAAATTATGATCGAAACTAGGTAAAAATTGGGTTCAAAATTGGGGCACCAAGTTGTCCAAAACCAAAATTTTCTAAAATTTGCAAAGCTAACTTGGGATGCATTAGCCATGCATATAATGAGTTTTTGGTAGCAATTGAGATTGGTATTGAGGTATTTTATTTGTGTATTTTCAGTAGAAAAAGAAGTTGGAACGGACAAGAAATAGTAAGTAAAGAGAAAGGAGAGCATTGAAGGTTTGTGCACAACTAACATTTTCTTCGTTTTTAAACTTGTAAATTGCTTGAAATGTGTTAAATAGAATGAGTTTGCTTTGAACAAGTTTACTTTGACTAAAATATGGTTTTTCTCTTGCATTTAAGAAATTTGGGTGTTGCCACCTTTATATGGATATTATGATGAATTTAAATGTGTTTGTTGGTTTATAAATGTGATTGTTGAGTGGAAAATTTTTTGAAACTGTTTTGAAACCACAGTTAGCATGACAGTCCCTTTCGGAACTCCCCAGTAGTAATGGCTACTTGGGGTTGATAATAGATATTGATTATGTCTCCCATTAATAACGGTTAACGGGGCAAGACTACATGAGTACTCATTAGCTAGCTAGCCCTTCCCTCATTAATAACGATTAGTGAGGTTGAGATTGCTTTGTCGTGGTGTACAACATGGCACTGATCATGAAATTTTGTGTCATGGCCTAAACTGTGTGTTGATATTGGCAACACTAATGCTTTGTGAATTGTGATTTATGAAGTGTGATTTCTCATTTGCAATGTTATTCTAATAAATGGCTCTTATGGACTTAGAACTATTGTGAAGTTTTCATGCTTAAGAAAAATGTGATTGATTATGCTTTGACAAATTGTGTTTTACCTTAAGTTTTAAAGTTATTAGTTGTGCACCACTGAGTGATATACTCAACGATAGCTTCTTTATGCTGTCGCAGGTAAGGGAAAGGAGACGGCTGCCAAGTGAGAGACTTAGAAGCAGCATTTTAGTATTGTTTGTGGGTATATATTATAGGTATACCCCTGTAATTTCTTTTTGATGTATTTTGTACCTATATGTATGGATGTACGGACATTGAGCAGTTTGTATTTAAAAGCATTGCATTACTATCACATTTTATGTTTGTAACTATTTTGTATTTTACTTTGAGACTTATGAAAATGTAACTTTTGCAATATTTAGTCTATCATTATTTCCAATGAATGTTTACATGTAATTTTAACTATTCTCTTGCAGTTTTCCGCAAAAAAATTTATAAGATAAAAAGATATGATTTGTTTTTAAATCCTTTGTAGCATAACTAATGGGTTATCGGTAGGTGGAGTTCAGTAATTCCTTAGGTATGCTACGGGAACATGTCATGCCTTACCAGGGATAAGGTGTGACACTTCTGTTGATCTAGACTCCAAAATCCCAATCTAATATTCACTGGGCTTTATCTTTAGTACCTGCTCGAGGAAACAAATCCATCGCGCTAAGCATTTCTTCTTAGTGGTGCGATAATATAACAAAGAAAATAATATATAAATAAAGAAAGAAATGAATTATACTTTGGATACTCTGGAATTTAATCTAATTTAATATAATACTTCTAGTATCAACTATCTTTCATTCTAATTTATTCCTCTTAAGAAGTAATTTATTTTTAAATTCACAGTAGTAATATACTTATATCTCTTTTGTAAATCTTTTTATCATTTCATGCAATACTTTTTAGGTTATTGCAGATTATTTCATAATAATTAAATTTTAATATCGTTTAAATTTATTTTAATTCTTTCTTCTAAATAACTAATCTAATTTATTTTAAATATTCTTACTCTTTTATTTAATTGCTAATATTTTCAGTTGCTATTATTCTTAACTCATTTTAATAAATTTCATTGCCCAAGTAACCTATGACAGGCTAACTAAACTAGATAACGGGACGTTGGCACTGGACACCGCAGTGTCTCGAGCCGTCATACCATGGGACGTGTAAACTCAGTACGTCAACTACGTATGCAGTCAGTATGGCTAAAAAGCCATGATAACATATCAGTATGGCTAAAAGCTATGATAACAAGTAATCGGGCATAAAAGCGATAAGTGCGGGCATAAAGCCATGAAAACAGGCATAGAGCCTTACGCAGTACTGCTAAAACAATACCCTATTGGCATGCCAATCTATTCAATCTGACACATGTGTCTAGGCAATACATAGGCACATAGTACCATTAAATGTTAATATATTGTGTTTTATGACTTCATTATTTTATGACAAATTTCAATTATAATTTATACATTCATTTGATCATTCATATGATCACAATTCACATCAATTATCCTTCTATACCATTGTACTCAAAGTATTAGTCCTTTCTACAATAATGAGAACTAATGTCTCATTCATACATTAATATGATTCATTTATTCATTTATTATGTCATTCATATTGATCACAATTTATAACAATTATTTCATTAATTACATTATCTATATTAAACATTCTAATAGTTTTTCTAATTTATTATGCCATTTCCTATATCATTGGGGTTACTATTCACTTGACCATTTCCCTTCAAAGATTGAATTTTTAATTCATACTAGACTTGTTAAGCCTAAGTTCACCAAGATGCCATATTTTGCATTTTATTTTTATTGGCATTGATTGTCAAACTCAATTCCTAGCCTCTTAGGTTTTATTTCAAATTTTCAGTTTTTGCATCCTATGTTTACTGTTCCATTGGTCTAAGCTACAGTGATAATTTAACTAACTTGTCTCCATTAAAGTTGTTCCTTTATGTGTCTTCTTTAATTCTCTTTTTGAATCACTCCATTTAGAGTTTTCTAGCTCAAGTTATGGCCATTTTACCATAACTGGCTGGATTGACTTGTACCTAGAATTTCTAGGCAGAATTGGTTCTGCCAGATTTGGTGTCTTGACTTTGGTGGACAATTCCATTAAGTTCTGGTCAAAAGTTGGAGTTATGTTCTCCATGAAAGTTTTTCTAAATTTTCTAATCTTTCCATTGATATAAAATTTAGATCATTTGGACATTTCTACACTGAGTTATGACTATTTAAACAAATACTGTTCATTTGGTCAATTTCCAGGACCAGCAGGTTGGTTACCCGAATTTGGTCAATTTTTGGGGTATCCTAAGCTTGTTTTCTAGGTAAAGTTTCTTCACCAAAAATGTTTCATTATGTGTATAGTTTCATGTCCAATTGGCCTTGCACCAATTGAACCTACACTACTCATGTTACAACTTCCCAAACTTATTGGACTCACATTCGGCCCTGCAGGTCCTATGAGGCAACATACCCAACTTCATATTCAAAGTCACAATTCACTTCAATTCCTCATCAAACACAGCCAAATGGTCACTAATTGACCATTAGGATTTCCATTCACCAACACATGAGCAAAACCCTAACTTCATGCCTCAAACCCTAATTCTCAAATATTCAAATCCTCCTTTACACACATCAATTTATGTTCAAAGTCTCATAATCACCATGAAAGCCACCCATAAACATCTTTAATTGCATCAAAACTTATCAAACACTTTCCTAATTCATGGCTGCCAAAAATTTATCTTTCAATTTCTCATCAACTTCTTTCAATTTCATAAAAATTTAACTTAATTCACTATACTAACAAGGATTAAAGAAGGAAAATAACTTGATTATAGCACTAACCTTTTGATGAGCATTTCTCACTTCTCAATCCTTCACTTTCTTGGCTTTTCTTGGCAGCCAAACACTTTTCTAAGAGGTATAGACAAGTTTTTGTGAAGAGAACTAAGGGTATTATGGTGATTTAAGGTGGGAATCAAATTTGGAGCTAAAGAGAAAATGGAGGATTTGTTTGAGAGAGGTTCGGCCAGCAAGGGAAGAAGAAGAAGAACAGAAATTCTTTTCCAATTATTGACCTTTTTAATGAGTTTTAAGTGTGCTTGTTGCATGGTGATTGCCTAAGGGGTCTTCATGACATCATATTATGTCATAATTAGGTATTTATTTCATTTTTCTTTCTCTTTCTTTTCTACTCATTTTTAATTTGATTTTCATCACCTTTTATTCATATTTTATGTCATATAATTTACTTACTTAATTGGAAAAGTTGGTCAAAAATCATCTCTGAAGGTGAAATGACCAAAATGCCCTTCGTTTAGCTTATTGATTTAAAACTGTTTGTACTGATTAATAAAATTTTCTAAGAATTTTCTTGGCATTCTAATACTACCTAGGGCTCCGTAACTCTTCTCTGGCTTGCCAAAAATTATTTCACTGGGTTTCCCTCGGGTTTAGCGCTACTAGCTGTTTTTACAGCAACTTCCCGTTTGGTCACCCATCGCCGGGGCACCGGCTCATTTAACTTTGTTGTATTTTATTTCTAATATTTTTTTCTTAATTTTTCTTACCATTATTTGAATTATTTATAACTCCTCACTCTAGTTTACATGTAGTTCCAGACATTCTAGCTGTCCGGTTAGACATTGTTTGTCGAAACAGTGGAACGTATGGACTACCTAAAGTGAGGGCGTTACAAAACATATCTTATGAAGACTACTTTGATTGAATCTGTAACATCCTTTACCCGATCAACAGTGTAGCCGAGCAAGGAACGTCACATTCTATGCCAGAGTACCTTATCTTATCTTGCTTGATTCATTAGTAATTTTAATTCCATTATTAATTAAATCATAATATTTAAATAGAGAAACTATTAGAGTTTCTCCTATTTATTAACATTTGACCTGTTAAAATCAATTACCTATTTAAATAAATCCATATCAATCTCAATTTCCATCATCAATTTTCAAAAATTTCAAACCATATATCGTTTTCATTCATAGCATTTCCATCTTGTTCCATATCAAATATGCAAACTCATTTCATACATGAAATTTATAAAATTTACTAACTTAAATAGTGTACAAAATTTATTATACAAATTCAGAATTTACATTACAAACTTAATGATTAATTACAATGTACAGTGACAAAATTTCCTGTAGCTCATGGGCCCTACCAAAATGTAGAAATGAGGTAACACAACACTTTTGCATATCAGATCTTCACTTTCAGTTCAATGCCTCCACTGAACTTTACCTCCAGTACCTACGTAAGGGAAAATCCATTACGCTAAGCATATTACTTAGTGGTGCAATAATAAAAGGAAAATAAACTAAATAAATGAAAGTACATGTTTCATGTGTGTAATGCATTTTCATTAATTGAGTCATTACACTTTTTTTTTTTGTTGATCTTTAGGAGCAATTTAGTTTATTTGGATATTTTCCATTCATTTGTTGTACATCCAATCTTCTTAATTCATTACAATGCCCAAGTAACTTGTAACAGACTGTTAGGATTGGATACACAGGAGTATACTAGTTAGACACCCCATGTACCTATCAGGTATACATCTGTCAGGCATAAAGCCAGCAGACAGGCATAAATGCTAGTAAAATATGTCAGGCATAAATCCAGAAGAATAACCATATCAGACATACATTGTTTATCAATGATCATTCATGAAGTAGGCTAGAAAGCCATGGGTAGCACTGCATCTGTGGTCCCTAATTGGCATGCCAATCGATTCAACCCATACACTAATGTCCAGGCATACATGGGCAATTTCATATCATTATACTCATTAATTCATTTCATGTGTTATTCATGCTCATAGCATTTTCATTCTATTTATGATGGGAACATAAGTCCAAATTACATATTCATAGGATATATGTGTTCATCAAACCATTTATGCTAAGTACATATCACATTTCAAGTCATTTTGTGAAAGCTTAATGAATTTCAGAATTGATGCTTTAACTTTCCCTAGCAGTTTAGCTAAGATGTAGGTTTAGTTTTGTAATGCCCTCACTTTAAATAGTCTATACATTCTACTGTTTTGGTGACCAATGTCTATCCAGATAGCCAGAATGTCTGAAACTATATTTAAACTAGAGTGGGGACTCATAAATCACCTAAACAATGACAAGAAAAATAAAAGAAAAATTTAAGAGATGAAATGCAATAAGGTTAAATTAGCCGAAGCTATAGCGATGGGTAACCCTAACGGGAAGCGGCTGTGAAGACAGTTAGCAACCCTAAACCCATGAGAAACCCTGTAAAATAATTTTTGGGACTCCAGTGAAGAGTTATTGTGGCTTAGATGACAATAGAATGCCAAGAAAATATGAAGAAAATTTTGAAAATCGGTATAGACAATTTTAACTCGGTAAGCAAAATAAAGGGCATTTTGGTCATTTCACCTTTAAAGATGATTTTTTATCAACTTGTCCATTTAATTAAGTGAGGTATATGACATAAAATGTGAATAAATATTGATGAAAAATTAATTAAAAATGAGTAAAAGAAAGAAGAAAGAAAAATAAAACAAAAGAAATCAAAATCTAATTGTGACATCATGCATAAGTCATGATGATGAAATTAAATACTTTCTAGCCAATTACAATTAGACAAAGATAAGTATAAAAGGCAAAATAGATTAATTAAAATAAAAAAATTAGTCATCTTCTTTGTAACATCCCTATTTGCATAGCCTGGTATATTTTACTGTTCCAGTGATCGGTGTCGGTCCGGACAAGTAAGAGAAGTAGAACCACATCTAAGGCACCTAGATAAGCCCTGAATACAAATAATTAGTAATTGCCAAATAGTTAAGTATAAAGAAGAAAAACAAAGCATAAAAAGCTAAATGAGTCGGGAGTCACAGCGATGGGTGACCTTCCCAGGAAATGACTGCGAGGTCGATCGTAACCGAATTCTGAACCATAAAATGTGACGCTGCGGTCCTTAGGACTATTGTGAACATAGTGGAAAAGAGAAAATCATGAAAAAGAGTTGTTAAGCAGGTCAAATAATTAACTCAGGGTTCCGAAAGAAATATAGAATAATTTGCAAACTGGATTGAACCAGCGAGGGGCAATTTGGTCAATTCACCCCTAGAGCTGACTCCTGACCTAATTGTCCAATAAAATTGGAAAAAAGAAAATTTTGGGATCAAGAATTAAATTAAAGAACTAATGGAAAAATAAATGAAAAAGAAAAAAGTTTATTTACATCATGCATGACATAAGCATGATGCAATAAATCTAATATTTAAATAAATGAAATTTTGGGGGATAAATCCTAATAATTAAAAGACAAAAACAAAAAGAAAAAAAAAATTGGTTTCTTCTTCCATTTTCAGTCGCCCCATCTCTCTCTTCCCTTTACTTTCTCTCAAAACTCCATTGAAACCCAAATTCAAGCTTTAGTGAACCCAAAAATCAGTCATAAAAACTATAGATTTCTTAGGTAAATCTTGTCCTGGAACCTTGATCCGTCTATTAACAATAAAAAGAAGAGGAAATAAGTGGAATTTGGGAAGAGGGAAAAGCTCTAATTGAGGTAAGTGATTGAATTTGAAAATCTTAGTTTATTTATTGTATATGTAGCTCAATTAACTTAGAAATTGTGTAAAATCAAACAAAAATAATTATTGAGGGACCAAACATGAAATTTGTCCAGCTAGGGTTAGGGTTTGATATGAATGAGTTTGATGGTTTTGAATGGTTATTTGAAGTGAATTAAATGTATAAATCATGAATATACATTTTAAATTTGCATTAGAGTTGAAATGTATGTAACTAGGGTTTGGAGGTTGTGAAAAATTGGAGAAAAAGTTGAGAATTGGTCAATTGATGTAGTTGACCTTATTTAAGTTGAGAAATGGTCAATTGTGACCATTTGTGGTATGTATGAATTGTTGGAACCAAGTTCCAATTCGGATTGGTTAGGATCAATCTGTAGGTAGCTTGACCTAGGTCCCTTTCAGGGACCGAAACTGAAAATTTACCAACCTAATTGGTGTGAGGCCAATTGGGAATGAAACTAGACACAAAATGGCACATTATTCATTTAGGAATCATGCCCAGATAGTGACCATAACTTATTGAACAATTAGGCCAAATCCGAAATTGGGCACACTGACCTGTATAAAAATGACCAAATGAACAATAGTAACGTAAATGATCATAACTTGGTCTAGGAAGGTCCAAATGACCTAAATTTTATATCGATAGAAAGCTGTGACATAGCCCTACAACTTTCATGAAGAAAACAAACCCAAAAATATGACCATAAGTTGTCCAAAAACTTACCTGTATTCAATACACAAAAATGGCGAATATCTAGAAAATGCCCAGAATTCTGGGTAACACTAAATCCGGCCAACCATGTTCAAATGGCCATAACTAGGGCTACAAAACTCCAAATGAAGTGATTCAAAAAGGGAAACAAATTTAAGACAATAAGGAACAACTTCTATGAAGAAAACTTAGTCAAATTTGTCACACCTTACCCCTATGTAAGGCATAACATGATCCCATAGAATACTTAATGAACTACCGAACTTCATCTACCGATAACTCATGAGGAGGTCACCCATCGCTGTGACTCTCAGCTCGTTTAACTTCTTATGTTCTGTTATTCTTATTTATACTTAACTAATTGACAATTACTAATTATTTGTGTTCAGGGCTTATCTAGTTGTCTTAAGCGTGGTTCTAATGCTCCTAATTATCCGGACCGACACCAGTCACCGGAACAGTAAAATTTATCAGGCTATGCAAATAGGGGTGTTACAAAATTACCACAGCAACATGACTAATGGAATAGTGCATAAGAGGGCACCAAATCTAAAAATTTGAAAGTTTCACCTAAGAAACTTAAAGTTTGAGAAAACAACCAAAACCAACAAATTAGGTAAGCAAAATGTGATATGTGGGTGAAATTGAAATTCCCATACCTATTAAGCATTAGAAAGTCAACAATTTGACTTGAATAGTGTCATAAATAGATTTGAAATTATGAGATTCCCTCCGTTAGTTCATATTTATGATGTAATGCACTGTATTTACCAAATAAGGACATTGAGCAGTTGTACTTAGCAAAGAAAAGACACAAATTCATAAATTAATACATACTTCAAAAATTTGCTCTGATACCACTAAAACATGTCACACCTTACCCATCTGTAAGGCATAACATGATCCTCCCTGAGGAGGTCACCCATCGCTGTGACTCTCGGCTCTTTTAACTTCTTATGTTCTGTTTTTCATATTTATACTTAACTAATTGACAATTACTAATTATTTGTGTTCAGGGCTTATCTAGTTGTCTTAAGCGTAGTTCTAATCCTCCTAATTATCCGTACCGACACCAGTCACCAGAATAGTAAAATTTACCAGGCTATGCAAATAGGGGTGTTACAAAATTACCACAACAACATGACTAATGGAATAGTGCATAATAGGGCACCAAATCTAAAATTTTGGAAGTTTCACCTAAGAAACTTAAAGTTTGAGAAAACAACCAAAACCAACAAATTAGGTAACCAAAATGTTATATGTGGGTGAAATTGAAATTCCAATACCTATTAAGCATTAGAAAGTCAACAATTTGACTTGAATAGTGTCATAAATAGATTTGAAATTATTTTTGAATTTATGATAAATTATGATACTGAAACACTGTAAAATTGTGTGTTTCAGTTAAAAAGAATGCCGGGAAAGAACCCAAAGCATCGAGTCAAGGCTAAGAGGTTTGTGCATAATAAACTTTAATTTATCATTTTCTAATTGAAAACTTATTTAGCTATGCATTGTGAATTAGTTGTACTAATTATGAGTTTCAAGAAATGTTGTGTTGCCATTTATGAATGGAAATTTGAATTGGAAATTGATTTGTGTTTTGCATGAAATGTTGAATAATATGATTTTGAAATTATTTTTGATTCACACTTGGCATGGCAATCCCTTACTATGTTCCTCCTCCACTTATGGGGTTGAGTTTGATATTTGATCACTTTCCTCCCTCTCTGGCTTGCCAATCTGAGGTGAGTTTGGATGAGTAATCATTAGCTAGCTAGCCGACTCCCTCATTGATTTCGATTAGTGGGGTGAGTTTGCCTTGTTGTGGTGAGTTTGAAAATTTTGTGTCATAGCCTAAGTTGTATTATTGATTGGCAACACTGTGTTTATTAAATTGTTTAATCAAATTTGTGTTATATTAAGCTTTGAAAATTGTGATTTGTTATAAATATGATTTGAAAAATTGTGAAATGCAATTATGAGATTTTTGAATTATGAATTATTCATAAATGTTTTATATTATGCATTTTACGTTTTATTATGCACCATTGAGTATTTTTATACTCAGCAATAGCTTCTTTTGCTATCGCAGATAAGGAAAAGGACATAGCAGTAGAGTGAGATGCTATAGTAAGAGAGGAGCATAGTTTGAAGATTTTTGTACGGGTATTTGTTGATACCTTTGTAATTATTTTGATGTAAATAGTTTAGTGTCATATGTATTATTGTAGACTGAGCAGTTGTACAGTCAATGTATAATAATATTATTTTTGAGATTTTATATCTGTAAATTAAAATATGAATGTAAATTAGATATTTAAAATGCAATGTTATGAATGTAAATTAGATATTTAAAATGCAATGTGCATGAGTTTATGAAATGTTTTGAGATAACAATTTTTTATTTGAAATTTGGATTTTGAATTGAATTGTTGCTATTGATGTTGATTTGAGTTTGATGGTTACAAATGGAGTTGAAATTAATTATTGGGAGTGTTTTTCATAGGTTTTGAAGAACTATTTTTCCCAAATATAGACGGCACTCTGCCAAAATTTTTTCAAAAGTTGCAGACAAATAAAAATGGATAAAAATTTTAACTAGCTTTTAAACTTCTACTAAATGTAAGAAAATGCTCACCACTTCTAAAAAGTAAGAAAATTGTTTTAAAATCCCTTGTAGTGTATTTAATGGATTATCAGTAGACAGAGTCGGTAATTCATTAGGTATACTACGGGATCATGTTATGCCTTACAGAGGGGTAAGGTGTGATATTCTTTTACCTCCCCTCTTGGCTGAAACCCACCTTCAAAGGAACTCCACCATTTTTGTCCAATTCAAGCTCCATTTCCCACCCAAATTTACCATAAAACCTCTTGCTTCCTTCACTAAAACTTATCCTTGAACCTTGAACAAGCACTAGGCAGCAAGAAAAAGTGGAAACAAAGAGATTTAGCAAGCATGGAATTGGCTCACCTCAAGGTTAGTGCCAATTCTTCCACATCTCTCTATCTATGCATGTTTAGGACCTTAAATTGAGCTAGAAATTGTGGAAATTGAACAAAAATATGCATGTTAGAACACCTTTAAATTTTCAGCAGCCATGAATATGCTAGGGTTTTGATGACTTCTAGTTGAATTAAAGATTGTTGGTGATGGCCTTGATGTGAATTTAGTGATTAGAACTTTAATTTGTATGAGTAGTGTAAGATTGGTGACTTTGGAGATTAGGGTTTAAGCCAAATTTTGGGTTTTACAAAATTGTTGTGGAATTGGTGTTCTAATGGTCAATTAGTGACCATTTGAGGTGAATTGACCTTAATTTGGAATGGATTGTGGCATTGAATATTGAATGGGGTGAGCTGCCATATGAGCTGGAAATTCTGAACTTGAGTCTAGTGAGTTTGGGCAGCCATAAGTTGACTTGTGTGGCTTCAATTGGTGTAAGGCCAATTGAGGGTAAAACTAGGGACATAATGCCACATTTTTCATGAACAGACGCTGTTCAGAAATCCAACCTAAAGTGACCTAAAATTGGCTTGAATCCTGGTATTCAAAATCTAGACCTAGAAAAATGACTATATGAACAGTGTTTGTTTAAATGGCCATAACTTTGTGTAGAGAGGTCCAAATGACCTGATTTTTGAACCCATGGAAAGCTTAGACATAGTAGAACAACTTTCATGAAGAACATAAACTCTGATTCTGACCATAACTAACTCAAATTGTTGACCAAATTTAGCTTACCAAAACTAACAGAACCAAAAATTTCCCAAAATTTATGGACATGACTAATCCAGCCAGTTATGGTAAAAATGCCATAACTTGAGTTGCAAAACTCGAAATAGAGTGATTCAAAAAGAGAATTAAAGTAGACACATTAAGAAACAACTTTTATGAAGAGAGTTTAGCCAAATTTCTATTGTAGATTGGTCTAATAGAATAGTAAACCTAAGTGACCAAATCTGAAATTTTAGAATTTGTTCTAATAAGCTTTGAATTACAAATAGCAACCAATGCCAACAAATTTGTGATCCAAAATGTGATATGACCATGTGTTTAGAAATTGTATACCTATTAATTATGAAAAAGTCAATATTTTGCAGGAATAGTAATGTGAATAGTAATGACCATAACTTCAAATGCAAGGAACCAAATATTTAACTTTCTCAACATGCCCTAGTATACTGAGAATGATTGGTTTGGATAGTTTGGCATGACAATAGGGTTCTAATTGCAATATTGCCTATGGCTTTTATGCCATTTCATGATTTATGGCTTTTAGTGCCATTTTTTGATATTATGGCTTTTGGCCATTTTGATACTCTTGAGATACTTGGCTTATGCCTGATGATTATCATGGCTGGTTAGCCATTCTATTGCACACCTGGCAGACACATGTGACCGATGGTGTGATGGCCTGAGGTACTTAGTACCCGGTGCTAGTTTACTCATTTATCCAGTCCAGTCAACTAGTATAGGTTACTTGGACAACTAAAATAAATATTAAAAATTTATAATTAAATAATGAACATAAAAGGAAATCACTAAATTAAGAGTATTATGAATAATTACTAAAAAGAAAAACAATTTAGTCTGCATGAAATAACAACATAATTTCTGCATTTATTTATTTAGTTTATTTTTATTTTATATTGGCACCACTAAGCTGTATGCTTAGCACGTCGCTTTTTGCCACGCGTAGGTACTGGAGACCAGGAGCGAGAGCCCAGTAGGCCTTAGACTGGGATCACTGTAAGAGTCTAGATCTGCAGTTGTGTCCGATGTCAACTCACCAAAGCAGTGTATTTTGGTAGGGCCCTAGGCCATGTTAGTTATTTTTGATATGTTGTAGTTATTCATTTTGTCATGTAAAATTATGAATCTATGTAATTATTATAAATTATGTAAATGAATGAAATTGAATATTTTGTTATGAATGAGAGCATCATTTTATTTGTTATGTATGAATGAAAATTTGTGAATTTGAGATAAATGAGTTGAAGTATTGGGATTATGAAAAAAATTATGCCATTGAGATTATATTATTGAGATTTTTAACAAGTGGAAAATCGTCAAAATTACTAATAAATTAGGAAAAACTCCATCAGTTTCTTCGACAAATTAATTAGACCTAAATTGATAAAATTAAATGTGATTATTAGGAAATGTTATAAGATAAGTTAAGGCACTCCAGCACCTAGTGTGACATGCCTCACTCGGCTACACTGTAGATGAGTAAGGTGTGTCACATTTAGTGGTATCAAAGCACGGTTTAGGTATTTCTGGGTTTAGATAGAGTATATACCATGCATTCCATTTGTAAGAGTTGAGGTGACACTAATGTAGATCTATTTGTTTTTTATTATTTTGGTTAGGATATGGATCCGACCTCGCAGAGAGTAGTAGAGGAAGAGGTGGAGAGTTATGCTCCACTCGTGGCTGAAGCTAGAGGCGAAGGAGCTCCAGCTCCACCAATACTTGAGGGACTTGCACAACCCCAATAAGTGTTGTTTGAGCAGATGACACCCTTTTTCAGACAAATGACGGAGGCAATCCCAACAATCCTGCCACCACAACCAATACCACAGAAGTCCCATTTGGAGAAACTCAGGATGTATGGGGCTATGGATTTTCTGGGTAAGAAAGAAGATAATCCAACGGCAACTGAAAATTGGTTAGAAAGAATGGAAAGAGTACTGAGACAACTTCATTGCACCCCAGAGCAAAACCTAGAGGGTGCTATATCCCTACTTCAAGATGATCCCTATCAGTGGTGGGACACAGTATCTAGGGAGGTACAACCAGACCAGATCACATAGGAATTTTTCCTCATGGAGTTTAGAAAGAAGTATGTCAGTAATGTGTATTTGGAAGAAAGAAGAAGGGAATTCATCAATCAGAGACAGAGGCAGTTGTCAGTGGCAGAGTATGAGAGAGAGTTTGTCAGACTGAGCAGATATGGAAGGGAGATAGTACCCACTGAAGCTGAGAGGTGTAGAAGATTTGAAGAAAGGTTGAATGTTAACATCAAATTGCTCATTACTGCCTTGAGAATTATAGATTTTGCTCAGTTAGTTGAAGCTACACTGAAAGTTGAGAGGGTCAGAGTAAATGAATAGAACAAAAGAGATAGACAGCAGAAGAGAGGTCTGAGTCAGACCGGTTCTTCCTCTGCGCCTAGTAAGAAGTTCAGAGGTCCTCCTGCTCATAGTTCTAGTCAGACACAAGGTCAGGGCCAGTCGTAGAGGCCCAGATCTTAGTTCACACCTAGGAGGGGTCAATCCACACCATCTATGGGCAGCTCTCCAGGGACGGTGTGTAGGGGACCAGCCCTAGCAGTCTCTTCAACATGTCCACACTGCCATAAGTGGCACAGAGGCGAGTGTTGGTGAGTAACTAGGGGATGTTTTCAGTGTGGGTCTACAGAGCATTTGATAAGAGATTGCCCAAGGATAACTATTACAGTTGCTCCAACAGCAGCAGACAGACCTGCCTTTGCAACTATAAGGGGTAGAAGGCTGGGTAAATCTGAGGCAGTTGGAACTTCACAGAGGCTTGCATCAGAGTCAACTGAGAGGCGAGAGGCAAGGGCACCAGTAAGGGCATATGTTATGAGGGCTTAGGAGGAGCAGGATGCTCCAGATGTCATCCGGGGTATGTTTTCTCTCTACGACATACCTTTGCATGCATTGGTGAATCCAAGATCTGTACACTCATACATTTGCATTAAGTTACCCATGGAAAGGGGAATTCAAGTAGAGGAAAGTGACCAAGATATTCTAGTCACTAATCCTTTAGGCCACAGTGTGGTGGTAAATACACTCTGCAAAGGTTGCCCATTGAGGATCCAGGGGTATGAGTTCTCGGCAGACCTAATTGAATTGCTCTTCCACGAGTTTGATGTCATCCTTGTAATGGATTGGCTATCACATCATCAACCAATAATTGATTATAAATTGAAGAGGATTACATTGAAAACTCTTAAGAATGATGAAATCACAGTTATGGGGGAAAGGACAGATTTTTTGTCTAATGTCATTTGAGCCACTGCTGCAAGGAAATTGATGGGAAAAGGCTATAAAGCCTATTTGGCTCACTTGGTTGATACTAGGCAGGCTAAGCTTGACCTATGTGACATATCTACTATAAGTGACTTCCCTGACGTCTTATCTGAAGAATTACCTAGTTTGCCACTAGAAAGGGAAGAAGAATTCGATATTGAGGTAATGCCGGGTACAACACCAATTTCCATTGCTCCTTATAGGATAGCACCCACTGAATTGAAGGAGCTAAAAATCCAATTACAGGAGTTACTGGATAAGGGATTTATACGCCCCAGTGTATCAGCATGGGGAGCTTCGGTGCTGTTTGTGAAGAAGAAGGATGGGACACTAAGGTTATGCGTTAATTACTGGCAGCAAAAAAAGTAACTATAAAGAACAAGTACCCATTGCCCAAAATTGATGATCTGTTTGATCAATTGAAGGGAGCAGGCATATTTTCCAAGATTGATCTCAGATCAGGGTATCATCAGCTAAGGGTAAAAGATGCAGATGTGCCTAAGACTGCATTTAGGACTCGGTATAGGCACTATGAATTTCTGGTGATGCCGTTTGGGTTGACAAATGTACCAGCAACTTTTATGGACCTTATGAACCATATCTTTCATCCATACTTAGATCGGTTTGTGGTGGTCTTTATTGACAATATACTGGTGTATTCCAAGAATAGAGAAGAACATAATGAGCATTTGAGGATTGTTCTGCAAACCATGAGAGAGAAGAAGCTGTATGCTAAGCTGTCTAAGTGTGACTTTTGGTTGAATGAGATTGCTTTTCTTAGACACATAGTATCAGCTGATGGGATTAGAGTGGAACCCAAGAAGATAGAAACAGTGATGGAATGGAAGCCTCCTAGGAATGCAACTGAAGTCAGAAGTTTCTTGGGGTTAGCAGAGTATTACAGAAGGTTTGTAAAGAAGTTTTCTTTGATAGCTGCTCCACTGACTAAGTTGCTACATAAGAATGTAAAATTTGACTGGAATAATGAGTATCAAGCCAGTTTTGAGAGGTTGAAGGCTATGTTGATAGAGGCACTAGTGTTAACACAGCCAGTGTCAGGAAAAGACTTTATGGTCTACAGTGATGTTTCCCATAATGGGCTAGGGTGTGTTCTGATGCATGAGGGGAAAATGGTCGCCTATGCTTCCAGGCAGCTAAGGCCACATGAAAAGAATTACGCCACCAATGATCTGGAGTTAGCAATAATCATCTTTGCATTGAAGATATGGAGGCACTACTTGTATGGTGAAAAGTGCTACATATACATAGACCACAAAAGTTTGAAATACTTATCAACCTAGAAGGAGCTCAAGCTTAGACAAAGGCGATGGATTGAGTTCTTAAAAGACTATGACTATGTAATTGATTACCATCGTGGGAAGGCAAATGTAGTTGCTGATGCTTTAAGCAGAAAGTCTATTGCAGCATTAATATCCTTGAATGCCCGTTTGTCCTTAGCTCATGATGGAGCTATTTTGGCTAAGTTGCAAGTAAAGCCAAACCTACTACAGCAGATACAGGATGGGCAGGAGATAGATAATAAGCTAATAGCTATCATGGGCAGAATCACTAAAGGGAAGGAAACAGAATATAAGGTGAAAGCAGATGGGTGTTTGTACTACAAAGGAAGAATGTGTGTAACAGATGATGGGAAATTTAAGACAAGAATTCTGAAAGAGGCACACCACAGTGTTTATGCTATGCACCCAGAAAGTACTAAAATGTATCATGATTTGAAACCTCACTACTGTTGGACTGGTATGAAGAAGGACATAGCTAACTATGTGACTAAATGCTTGACATGTTAGCAGGTCAAGGCAGAACACCAAGTTCCATTAGGTTTGTTCCAGCCTATAAGCATAACTGAATGGAAATGGGATCAAGCCACCATGGATTTTGTTAGTGATCTACCTCTCACCCAGAAGAAACATGATGCAGTATGAGTGATAGTAGATAGATTAACCAAGTCAGCCCATTTTCTTCTAGTTAGAACTGACTATCCACTAGAGAAGCTAGTAGAGTTGTATATTAGTGAGAAGGTTAGACTATATGGAATCCCAATTTCCATTATATCTGATCGAGACCCAAGGTTCACATTTAGATTTTCGAAGAAGTTGCAAGAAGCCTTGGGCACACAACTCCATTTTAGTATGGTTTTTCATCCTCAAACGGATGGACAGTCGGAACGAGTGATTCAGGTAAACTTTAGAACTCATTGAATTATTATAAATATTAAATTGAAATGATAGTAATAACATGAAATATGTGATAGGTGCTTGAGGATATGCTAAGGAGTTGTGTTATTGAGTTTGAGAGAAGTTAGGACAGATACCTCCCACTACAGAATTTGCTTACAACAATAGCTACTAGAGTAGCATTCAGATGGCTCCTTATGAGGCACTGCATGGGAGGAGGTGTAGAACACCACTGTGTTGGACAGAACTGGGTGAAGATAAAATTGTGGGACCAGACCTAGTGAGACAAACTGAAAAAAGGTGAAGTTGATAAAAGATAACTTGAATGTTGCATTAGACAGACATAAGTCTTATGCTGACTTAAGGAGAAAAGACATAGAATATGAAGTTGGCGACAAGGTGTTTCTCAAAGTATCACCATGGAAGAAGGTATTGATGTGACATCCTCACTTTAGATAGTCCATACATTCCACTGTTTCGGTGACCAATGTCTGTCCGGATAGCTAAAATGTCTAGAACTATATTTAGACCAGAGTGAGGAGTCATAAATAACTCAATAGACTAGAGTGATGAGTCATAAATAACTCAAATAATGGTAAGAAAAATTAAGAAAAAAAAATTTTAGAAATGAAATGCAATAAGGTTAAATGAGTCGAAGTTACAACGATGGGTGACCGTAACGGGAAGTAACGGTGAATACAGTTAGCAACCCTAGACTCGTGGGAAACCCTGTGAAATAATTTTTGGGACTCAAGAGAAAGGTTATTAAGGTTTTGATAACAATAGAATGTTAAGAAAATGTTGGGAAAATTTTATAAATCATTACAGACAATTTTAACTCGGTAAGCAAAACGAAGGGCATTTTTGGATATTTCACCTTCAGAGATGATTTTTGACCAATATGTCCATTTAAGTAAGGTTTATGACATAAAATATGAATAAATATTGCTAAAAATTTAATTAAAAATGATAAAAGAAAGAAGAAAAGAAAATAAAAATCAAATGAAAATTTAAATCCTAATTATGAGAAAATAATGATGTAATTAAAATTTATAGCCAATAAATTTTAGACAAACAATTATAAAAGGGGCAAAATAAGTAAATAAATAAAAAGGCTATCATCATCTTCCTCTTTACCAAAGAGGCCGAACCATCTTGCCTTGCTCCTTCCACCATTTTCAACTCTTTAAAGCTCAATTTCCTCCCTATTCTCACCATAAAAACCCAAAGTCTCAACATTAAATCTTGCTTATTCATCTTGATTAAGAGTTTAGAAGCAAAAAGGAGAGGAAAACTTGAAGTTAGAGAAGCTTGGAAATCCTTTAATTGAGGTTAGTTCTAGTTATTATGTGACACCCCTTACCCGTCTACAGTGTAGTCGAGCAAGTTATGCCACTCAGTGTGTCGGAACACCAATTCATGTTTTAATTTCAATTAATCCCTTTTTATTCATTTATTTATAATTTTTGATAAATCTAAATTTTTTTGCAAATTTTATAGAAAATCCGGTAGAGTGCCGGCTATAAATTGGAAAACAGTTCTTCTGAACCTGTTTAAAAACACTTCCAATATAATTATAATCTCAATCTCAGTCAACCACCAACATTTTTCAACAATTTCTCAAATTAATTCAGCATCTTAAAATTCACATTTATCTCATATCACACCCAGTTCAATGAGAAATACTCATATTTATTTCTGAACACAGCTCATGGGTAATTACAACAAAAATATGATTACATGAGTTTATAATATACATAACAAAAGTTTACAAATATAAAAGACTTAGGTAGCCCAATGTCCTACCAATGCACTGCAATTGTGAGGTGACTTTGAACTCTGAGTGCAGATCTGAAAACTCACCCTGTATGAGGTCAGCTGGACTCCCCATCTATGTCTCCAGTACCTGCGCATGGCAAAAGCGACGCGCTAAGTAATTCTGCTTAGTGGTGACAGTATAAAATAAAATAAAATAAAATAAAATAAAAATATGTATGCAGAATGTATGTTTACATTTTTTTGGGTAGACTTAATTTCAAATATTTATTGCAATATTATTCGATTAAAGTTTGGTAAGATTTATTAACATTGCCCGAGTAACCTATACTAGTTGACTGGACTGGATAAACGGGTAAACTGGTACTAGGTACTAAGTACCTCGGACCATCACACCATCGGTCACATTGTGTCTCCCGGTGTACAACAGAACAGCTAATAAGCTGTAATAATTATCGGGGATTAAACGCGAGTATAACAACTCAATATCATAGCCAAAGGCTATTACGTCACAGAATGGCATGGAAAGCCATGAAATACAGAATGGCATGAAGCCATATGCAGTACTACTAACAGAACCCTATTGGCATGCCAACCTATCCAAACCAATCACATTAGGCCTACTAGGGCATTTAACACTTTTCATTTATGCAATTCTTTGAAATTGAATTTTTATGATTACTATTCATTTCATTAGTCAACCAAAATGTTTACTTTTGCATTGGCAATAGGTAAATTAGTTTAAATATCATCAACATACCACATTTTGCATTTTAAAATTGTTGGTATTGGTTGCCAATACCATCTCTAAGCTTAATGTGAATTGGACAAAATTTTCAGTTTTCAAGCTTTGGGTTTACTGTTCCATTAGTCACTTTTGCAGTAGGAATTTGAAAAAATGATCAACACAAAAGTTGTTCCTTATTTTGTCTAGTTGAATTTCTTTTTTTGAATCACTCCATTTGGAGTTTTATAGCTCAAGTTATGGCCTAAACACCATAACTGGCCGGATTGGACAGATTCCAAAATTCTAGGCAAAACTGGTTCTGCCAGATTTGGTAACCTAAGTTTGGTTGGCAATTTGATTAGGTTATGGTCATAATTTGGGTCAGGTTTCTTCATGAAAGTTGTTGGTATATATCTCAGCTTTTTGCTGGTAAAATTTCAAGTCAATTGGATCTTTCTACATGGAGTTATGGCCAAATGACTAAACACTGTTCATTTGGTCATTTTGCCCAGGCGGATTGCAGGTCACCCGGATTAGGGCAAACTTTTGGTCAACTTGGATTGGTTTTCTGGGCATGGTTTCTTCACCAAAGTTGTGCCATTATGTGTCTAGTTTCATGTCCAATTAGCCTTGCACCAATTGGACCTCTATAATTTAAGTTATGACTGCCCAAACCTGCTGGACTCATGTCCAATTCTGCAGGTCACCTAGGGCAGCCACACCAAACCCAAATCCCATCACTCAACACACTTCATTTTTGGTTTAAATAGAACTAAATGGTCACTAATTGACCATTAATACCCATTTTCATCATCACATGGTCAAAGTCCCATTTCTCCAACCCAAACCCTAACTCAAACATTACCATTCATGCATTTTCATTGCATTTCTTCAATCCACTTACAAAATGCACATTAAGGGCAGCCATAATAACCTTTTAACTTCATTAAAATCATCACAAACAAACCCTAACCATGGCTGCCAAAAATTTAGGGTTTACATACAATTGGTATTCAACAATTTTTCTTTGTAATTTACACTCATTTATACTTACTCAACATAAATTTAATGAGAAATATAAGTTTAAGTCACTTACCTCTTAGGGAGCTAATCCAAAGCTTGCAAGAACTCTTTCTTTTTAATTCTTTTTGCTCCCAAAAGCTTCAATAGGATGTAAGAACAAATTTTTATGTTGCTAGGTTAGGGTTTTATTGAGAAAAGACTAAGGAATTCAAGCTTTGTAAGCAAGAAAATGGAGGAGGGAAAGGAGGAGTATTGGGCGTCTCTTTTGGAAAGATGAGTAGCTGCAGAATTTTTTTCTAGAATTGTCTTTTTTCTGCCCAATTTATGTATTATAAATGTCTTCCTTTTATTTGATTAGCCATCCATTTTTAATTACCTCATGCTTACATAAGTATGAGGTAATAAATCTCATTTTCTTTCATTTTCTTTCCATTTCTTATCTAATTAATTTTAATTGAATTTTTAACAACATTTAGTCATATTTTATGTTATATAAATTATTTATTTAACTGGACAAGTTGGCCAAAAATCATCTCTATAGACGAAATGAACAAAATGCCCTCTGTTTGGCTTAACGGGCCAAAATTGTCTGTACCGATTGAAAAAATTTTCTAAGTATTTTCTTAGTATTCTAATTCCATAAGAACCTCAATAACCCTTCTCTAGAGTCCCAGAAATTATTTTATAATTTTTCCCCCGGGTCTAGGGCTCCTAGTTGCGAGAACCGCAACTTCTCACTAGGTTACCCATCGCTAGGGCACCGGCTCATTTAACTTGGTTGTATTTTATTTCCAAAATTTTTGCTAAATTTTTCTTATTAATATTTGAGTTAATTATGGTTCTTCACTTTTGTTTAAATATTTTTTCGGACGTTCTAGCTGTTTGGACCGACACTGGTCACTGGAACAGTAGACTGTACGGACTAGCTAAAGTGAGGATGTTACAACTCTTCCCCTCTAATAAAAATTTCATCCTCGAAATTTACCTGATGCAAACAGTTGAGGAAACTATTGCCTGATTATCTCTTCACTTTCCCAAGTTGCCTCTTCAGTATTGTGGTGCCTCCAAAGCACTTTCACCAGTGGAATTTGTTCATTTCTCAATTCCTTCACTTCCCGAGCTAGGATTTGTATAGGTTATTCTGTGTATGTCAAGTCCGGTTGGATTTCAATCTCTTCCATGGAAATGACATGTGAAGGGTCTGAGCAATACCTTCTCAGCACAGAAACATGGAACACATTGTGAATTTTATCCAGTTCTGGTGGTAAAGCTAGCCGATAGGCCACTGGTCCCACACGTTCAATGACTTCATATGGGCCAATGAACCTAGGGCTTAACTTACCCTTTCTCCGAAACCTCAGTACTTTCTTCCACGGTGAGACTTTGAGAAACACTTTATCGCCAACTACATACTCTATCTCTTTTCTCTTCAAGTCGGTATATGATTTCTGTCTATCTGAGGTAACCTTCAGGTTAGCTTTGATTATCTTCACTTTCTCCTCAGTCTGTTTCACCAGGTCTGGTCCTACCAGCTTATCTTTGCCCAATTCAGTCCAACATACTGGGGTTCTAGATTTCCTCCCATACAGTGCTTCATACGGAGCCATCTTAATGCTAGCTTGGTAGCTATTATTATATGCGAATTCTACCAGTGGGAGATATCTATCCCAACTCCCCTCAAACTCAATGACACAACTCCTTAGCATATCCTCCAGGATCTATCACATAATTCACATTGTTACTATCATTTCAATTTATTAATTGCGAAAGTTCAATTAGTTCTTAGGTTTACCTGGATTACTCGTTCTGACTGTCCATCCGTCTGAGGATGAAAAGCCGTGCTAAAACGGAGTTGTGTGCCCAAGGCTTCTTGCAACTTTTTCCAAAATCTCGATGTAAACCTTGGGTCTCGGTCAGATATGATGGAAAGTGGGATTCCATGCAGTCTAAATATCTCACTAATATACAATTCTGCTAGCTTCTCTAGTGAGTAGTCAGTCCTAACTGGCAGAAAATGTGCTGACTTCATCAATCTATCCACTATCACCCATACTGCATCATGCTTCTTCTGGGTGAGAGGTAGACCACTAACAAAATCCATAGTGACTCGGTCCCATTTCCATTCAAGTATGCTTATAGGCTGTAGCAATCCTGATGGAACTTGATGTTCTGCTTTAACTTGCTGACATGTCAAACACTTAGTCACATAGTCGGCTATATCCCTCTTCATACCAGGCCACCAATAATGAGGCTTCAAATCATTATACATTTTTGTGCTTCCCGGGTGCATAGCATAAACACTAGTGTGTGCTTCTTTCAGAATACTAGTCTTCAGTTCCCCATCATCTGGTACACACACTCTTCCTCTGTATTACAGACACCCATCTACTTTCACCTCATATTCAATTTCCTTCCCCTCAGGAATTTTTCCCACAATGGCCATTAGTTTTTCATCTGCCTTCTGCCCATCTTGTATTTGCTGTAGTAGGGTTGGCCTCACTTGCAACTCAGCCAAAATAGCTCCATCTTGAGTGAAGGACAGACAGGCATTTAGTGATCTTAAAGCTGTGATGGACTTTCTGCTCAAAGCATCAGCCATTACATTTGCCTTCCCAGGATGATAATCTATCACACAATCATAGTCCTTCAGGAACTCAATCCATCGCCTTTGTCTAAGGTTGAGCTCCTTCTGAGTTGGCAAATATTTTAGACTTTTGTGGTCTATGTAAATGTAGCACTTTTCACCATATAAGTAGTGCCTCCATATTTTCAGCACGAAGATAATTACTGCAAGCTCTAGATCATGGGTAGGGTAATTCTGTTCATGTGGCCTTAACTACCTGGAAGCATAAGCGACCACCTTCCCCTCTTGTATCAATACACACCCTAACCCATTATGAGAGGCGTCACTGTAGACCACAAAGTCCTTTTCCGACACTGGCTGTGTTAACACTGGTGCCTCTGTCAACATAGCCTTTAACTTCTCAAAACTAGCCTAACACTTGTCATTCCAGTTAAATATGACATTCTTGTGTAACAACTTGGTCATTGGAGCAGCTATTAAGGAAAATCCCTTCACAAATCTTCTGTAATACCCAGTTAGCCCCAAGAAACTTTTGATCTCAGTTGTATTTCTGGGAGGCTTCCATTCCATCACTGCTTCTATCTTTTTGGTATCTACTCTAATCCCCTCAGTTGATACTATGTGTCCAAGGAAGGAGATTTCACTCATCCAGAAGTCACATTTGGATAGCTTAGCATACAGTTTCTTTTCTCGCAGGTTTTGCAGAACAATCCTCAAATGTTCATCATGTTCTTTCCTAGCCTTGGAATACACCAGAATATCATCAATAAAGACCACTACAAACCGATCTAATTATGGATGGAAGATACGGTTCATAAGGTCCATAAATGTTGCTAGTGCATTTGTTAACCCAAACGGCATCACTAGAAATTCATAATGCCCATACCGGGTTCTGAATGCAGTTTTTGACACATCTGCATCCTTTACCCTTAACTGATGATACCCTGATCTGAGATCAATTTTTGAAAATACACTGGCTCCCTTCAACTGATCAAACAGATCGTCAATTCTGGACAATGGATATTTATTCTTCACAGTTACTTTGTTCAACTGCAGGTAATCAATACACAATCTCAAAGTTCCATCCTTCTTCTTCACAAATAGCACCGTAGCTCCCCATGGTGACACACTGGGGCGTATGAACCTCTTATCAAGCAACTCTTGCAACTGAGTTTTCAACTCCCTCAATTCAGTGGGTGCCATCCTATAAGGAGCAATGGAAAAGGGTGCTGTACCCGACATTACATCAATAGCAAACTCGACTTCCCTTTCTAGTGGTAAACCAGGCAACTCTTCAGGAAATACATCTAGGAAGTCTCTTACTGTGGGTATATCACTCAGGTTTGGCTTAGCTTGCCTAGTATCAACCACATGTGGTAGGTAAGCTTCACAGCCTTTTCTCATCATTCTTCTTGCAACTGTGGCTGAGATAACATTGGATAGGAAATCTGTCCTTTCACCCATAACAGTGATCTCATTACCCTCAGAAGTTTTCAGAGAAATTCTCTTCAATTTACAATCAACTATTGCCTGATGACGTGACAACCAGTCCATTCCCAAAATCACATCAAACTCGTGGAAGGGCAACTCAATTAGATCTGCTGAGAATTCATACCCCTGAATTCTTAACGGGCAATCTTTATACACCTTATTCACTACCACACTGTGGCCTAGTGGATTTGTGACCAGAATGTCTTGATCACTCTCCTCTACTGGAACTCCCCTCTCTATGGGTAGTTTGATGCAAATGTAGGAATGAGTGGATCCTGGATCCACCAATGCATGTACAGAAGTGTTGTAGAGGGAAAACGTACCCCTGATGACATCCGGGGCATCTTGCTCCTCCTGAGCTCTGATGGCATAAGCCCTGGTTGGTATTCTAGTGTTTAGCCTCTCAGCTGACTCGGATGTAGGCCTCAGTGATGGACCAACTGCCTCAAGTTTACTAGGCTTCCTACCTCTTTATGGTGCAGGAGCAGGTCTGTCAGTTTGTGTTGGAGCAACTGTAGTAGTCCTCTTTGGACAATTCTTGATCTGATTTTCTGTTGATCCACACCATAAGCATGCACCAGTCACTTGCCAATATTCCCCCTTATGCCACTTCTGACAGTACTAATAAGTAGAAGATGCAGGGGCTGGTCCCCTAAACACCGTCCCTGGAGAGCTGCCCATTGATGGTGTGGACTGGCCTACCTAGGTATGAACTGTGGTCTGGGCCCCTGAGACTGGCCCTGACCCTATGGTGGTCCTAAACTCTGAGCAGGAGGACCCTTACTCTTCTTATTGGGAGCAGAAAATGCACTGGACTGACCCGGACCCCTCTTCTGCTGTCTTTCCCTTCTATTTTGTTCATTGATGCTGACCCTTTCCACTTTTGATGCAACATCCACCAGTTTAGAAAAATCCGTGATCTCCAGTACTGTGATCATGACTTTGATGTTGTCATTGAGCCCTTCTTCAAACCGTCTGCACCTCTCTGCCTCGGTAGGGACTATCTCCCTCCCATACCGGCTCAGTCTGACAAACTCACGCTCATACTCAGCCACTGACAACTGTCTCTGTCTCAAACTGATAAATTCCCTTCTTCGCTCTTATAAATACACTTTGCTAATATATTTCTTCCTGAACTCTGTAAGGAAGAATTCCCAGGTGATCCGTTCAGGTTGCACCTCACTGGTTACTGTGTCCCACCATTGATACGCATCATCCTGAAGTAGGGACACAGCACCCACTAGGTTCTGCTCGGGGGTGCAGTTTAGCTGTTTCAGCACTCTGATGGTTCTATCCAGCCAGTTTTTTGTGGCCATGGGATCATGCTCCCTCTTCCCAAAGAAGTCCACAGCCCTATGCTTTCTCAATTTCTCCAGATGAGATTTCTGTGGCACTGGTGGAGGTTGTGGCTGTGGTTGTGGTGGTGGAATCGCCCCCATCATTTGCCGGTAGAATTCAGTCATTTGCTGAAATAGAGCAAACTGAGGTTGGGCAGGTGCCTCAACTACTGGTGGAGTAGATTCTCCCCTGCCCCTAGACTCAGCCCTTGGTGGAGCATGACTCTCCACCTCTTCATCAACTGCTCTTTGCGAAGCAAGATCCATGTCCTATTCAAAATAAGAAAACAAACAGATCTGCATCAGTGTCACCTCAACACTTACAAATGCAATGCAATGGTATGTACTCTATCTAGACCCAGAAACGCCTAAACCGATGCTCTGATACCACTAAATGTGACACCCCTTACCCGTCTACAATGCAGTCGAGCAAGTTATGCCACTCAGTGTGTCGGAACACCAATTCATGTTTCAATTTCAATTAATCCCTTTTTATTCATTTATTTATAATTTTTGATAAATCTAAATTTTCCCGCAAATTTTATAGAAAATCCGGTAAAGTGCCGGCTATAAATTGGAAAACAGTTCTTCTGAACCTGTTTGAAAACACTTCCAATATAATTATAATCTCAATCTCAGTCAACCACCAACATTTTTCAACAATTTCTCAAATCAATTCAGTATCTCAAAATTCACATTTATCTCATATCACATCCAATTCAATGAGAAATACTCATATTTATTTCTGAACACAGCTAATGGGTAATTACAACAAAAATATGATTACATGAGTTTATAATATACATAACAAAAGTTTACAAATACAAAAGACTTAGGTAGCCCAATGTCCTACCAATGCACTGCAATTGTGAGGTGACTTTGAACTCTTAGTGCAGATCTTAAAAATCACCCTGTATGAGGTCTGCTGGACTCCCCAGCTACGTCTCCAGTACCTGCGCATGGCAAAAGCGACGCGCTAAGTAATTCTGCTTAGTGGTGACAATATAAAATAAAATAAAATAAAAACATGTATGCAGAATGTATGTTTACATTTTTTTGGGTAGACTTAATTTCAAATATTTATTGCAATATTATTTGATTAAAGTTTGGTAAGATTTATTAACATTGCCCGAGTAACCTATACTAGTTGACTGGACTGGATAAATGGGTAAACTGGTACTAGGTACTAAGTACCTCGGACCATCACACCATCGGTCACATTGTGTCTCCTTGGTGTAATGTACGACTAATAAGCTGTAATAATTATCGGGGATTAAACCCGAGTATAACAACTCAATATCATAGCCAAAGGCTATTATGTCACAGAATAGCATGGAAAGCTATGAAATACAGAATGGCATGAAGCCATATGCAGTACTACTAATAGAACCCTATTGGCATGCCAACCTATCCAAACCAATCACATTAGGCCTACTAGGGCATTTAACACTTTTCATTTATGTAATTCTTTGAAATTGAATTTTTATGACTACTATTTATTTCATTAGTCAACCAAAATGTTGACTTTTGCACTGGCAATAGGTAAATTAGTTTAAATATCATCAACATATCACATTTTGCATTTTAAACTTGTTGTATTGGTTGCCAATACCATCTCTAAGCTTAATGTGAATTGGACAAAATTTTCAGTGTTCAAGCTTTGGGTTTACTACCATTAGTCACTTTTATATTAGGAATTTGGAAAAATGATCAACATGAAAGTTGTTCCTTATTTTGTCTAGTTGAATTTCTTTTTTTGAATCACTCCATTTGGAGTTTTGTAGCTCAAGTTATGGCCTAAACACCATAACTGGCCGGATTGGACAGATTCCAAAATTCTGGGCAAAACTGGTTCTGCCAGATTTGGCAACCTAAGTTTGGTTGGCAATTTGATTAGGTTATGGGCATAATTTGGGTCAGATTTCTTCATAAAAGTTGTTGGTCTCTATCTCAGCTTGTTGCTGGTAAAATTTCAGGTTAATTGGACCTTTCTACATTGAGTTATGGCCAAATGACCAAATACTATTCATTTGGTCATTTTGCCCAGGCAGATTGCAGGTCACCCGAATTAGGGTAAACTTTTGGTCAACTTGGTTTGGTTTTCTGGGCATGGTTTCTTCAACAAAGTTGTGCTATTATGTGTCTAGTTTTATGTCCAATTGGCCTTGCACCGATTGGACCTCTATAATTTAAGTTATGGCTGCCCAAACCTGCTGGACTTATGTCTAATTCTGCAGGTCACCTATGGCAGCCACACCAAACCCAAATCCCATCACTCAACACACTTCATTTTTGGTTTAAACAGAACTAAATGGTCATTAATTGACCATTAATGCCCATTTTCATCATCACATGGTCAAAGTCCCATTTCTCCACCCCAAACCCTAACTCAAACATTACCATTCATGCATTTTCATTGCATTTATTCAATCCACTTACAAAATGCACATTAAGGGCAGCCATAATAACCTTTTAACTTCATTAAAATCATCACAAACAAACCCTAACTATGGCTGCCAAAAATTTAGGGTTTACATACAATTGGTATTCAACAATTTTTCTTTGTAATTTACACTCATTTATACTTACTGAACATAAATTTGAAGAGAAATATAAGTTTAAGTCACTTACCTCTTAGAGAGCTAATCCAAAGCTTGCAAGAACTCTTTCTTTTTAATTCTTTTTGCTCCCAAAAGCTTCAATAGGATGTAAGAACAAATTTTTATGTTGCTAGGTTAGGGTTTTAATGAGAAAAGACTAAGGAATTCAAGCTTTGTAAGCATGAAAATGGAGGAGGGAAAGGAGGAGTATGGGGCATCTCTTTTGGGAAGATGAGTAGCTGCAAAAAAATTTTCTCGAATTGTCTTTTTTCTGCCCAATTTATTTATTATAAATTTCTTCCTTTTATTTGATTGGCCATCCCTTTTTAATTACCTCATGCTTACATAAGCATGAGGTAATAAATCTCATTTTCTTTCATTTTCTTTCCATTTCTTATCTAATTAATTTCAATTAAATTTTTAACAACATTTAGTCATATTTTATGTTATTTAAATTATTTATTTAACTAGACAAGTTGGCCAAAAATCATCTCTATAGACGAAATGACCAAAATGCCCTCTGTTTGGCTTAACGGGCCAAAATTGTCTGTACCAATTGAAAAATTTTTCTAAGTATTTTCTTAGTATTTTAATGCCATAAGAACCTCAATAACCCTTCTCTAGAGTCTCATAAATTATTTTATAATTTTTTCCCCAGGTCTAAGGCTTCTAGTTGCGAGAACCGCAACTTCTCACTAGGTTACCCATCGCTTGGGCACCGGCTCATTTAACTTGGTTGTATTTTATTTCTAAATTTTTTGCTAAATTTTTCTTATTAATATTTGAGTTAATTATGGTTCTTCACTTTTGTTTAAATATTTTTCCATACGTTCTAGCTGTTTGGACCAGCACTGGTCACTGGAACAGTAGACTGTACGGACTAGCTAAAGTGAGGATGTTACATATTTCCTCTCTCTCTCTCTCTCTCTCTCTCTCTCTTTATTCTATGTTAATAGCTTAGATTAAGTAAGAAATTGCAAGAAAAAGAAATAAAAAATATATATATGAACACCATGTATTTTTGTCAGCCATGGAAGGAGGTTGAAATTTGTTGATTTGTTTGAATTAAATTGTTTAGAAGTGGTTTTTGATGAGTAGATTTGAGTTAGATGTTAATTTGTGTGTGTGGGATGTAATGATGGATGGTGAGGGTTAGGGTTTGTGACTAAATTGGGGATTTGGTGCTTGGATATTTAATTAGAGTTCTAATGGTCAATTGGTGACCATTTTGTATGGTTTGACTTAGATTTGGACTGAATTGTGGCATTGAGTGTTGAAATGGTTAGGCTGCCTTATGTGCCAGAAATTTTAGACTTTGAGTCCAATGGGTTTAGGCAGCTATAACTTGCAATGTGTAACTTTAATTGATGTAAGGCCAATTGGAGGTGAAAATAGGGATATAATGCCACATTTTTTATGGGGAGACCCTAAAACAAATTTAGAGTGACCTAAAAATTGCCTAAATCTAGGAAACCAAAGTCTCGACCTGGAAAAATGACCATATGAATAGTAAATGTTCAAATAGCCATAACTCACTCTAGGAAGGTCAGAATGATCTGATTTTTAAACCATTGGAAAGGTTAGACGTAGGAGAACATTTCCTATGAAGAATTTAGAGCCCAGTTCTGACCATAACCTATTCAAATTGCTAACCAAAGTTAGCTCACCAAAACTGCAAGAACCAAAATTGCCCAGAAATTTTGGACATGAACCAATTCGATAAGTTATGGTAATTTGACCATAACTTGAGCTACAAAACTCTAAATTGAGTGATTCAAAAAGGGAAATAAAGTAGAGACATTAAGAAACAACTTTGATGAAGAAATAGTAGCCAAAATCTCACTGTAGATTAGTCCAATAGAACATCAAACTTGGGAGGCAAAATCTAAAATTTTGAAAATACTTCTAGGAAGCTTTGAATTGTAATTGGCAACTAATGCCAACAAATTTAGAACCCAAAATGTGATATTATAGTGTGATTAGAACTTGCATATCTATTATGTATGAAAAAGTCAACATTTTTATATGAATAATAATGTGAATAGTAACTACTAAATTATGTGAAATAGTATAATAAACTAGAAAAGCCATTGTAAATATTAAATATAGGATGTGATTAGTAACTTATGATTTTTAAATTTGAGTGACCCTAAAACATAGGAGAGTAATTCATATGAAGAACCTTAGCCAAACATGTGACTGTAACATGTCCAAATGATTGGACAAAGTTGGAATTCCGGAATCTGCTTGGTTCTGGAATCAGAAGGAGAAAATGAACCAGTTATGGTTATTTGACCATAACTGGAGTTCTAACACTTGAATTGACATAATTCAAAATAATATGAATAACTAAGATGAAGACCTAGAACTTTATTTTAGAAACTTGGAACCAATTCTAAGCCTAGAATTGTATGACAAAGAAAATAGAAAATCTTGAAACTAGTAGTCTTACAGGGTTCAGTACCCTGAACATTCATTAATCAATTGACTATAACTAGAGTTATACTACTTCAAAGTAAATGATTTAAAAGGGAAATTTAAGTTAATCTGAAATCCATGAAATACTGATGGATTACTTGGAATATAAATGATAATTTATATAAATATTATAATAAATAAATGAATCATATAAATGTATGAATGGGACATTAGTTCTCATCATGAAAGAAAAGAAAAATGTTTGAGTGCAATGGTACATTAAAACAATTGATATCAATTGTGATCAATATGGATGATAAAATGAATGTATAAATTATGTAGAAATGTGATTTGGAAAATTTTGTTTTCATCATAACTAGAACTAAAATACCATAAAATATAAATGGAACTTATAATGAAATAATGGAACATAAGAACACTTGATGGTACTAATATGCTCATGTATTGCCTAGACATGTGTGTCAGATTGGATAGATTGACATGCTAATAAGGGATTGTTGAAGCAGTACTGCATAAGGCTTTATGTCACACCTTATTCCTCTGTAAGGCATAACATGATCCCGTATAATACCTAATGAACTACCGAACTTCACCTACCGATAACTCATTAAGTACCCTACAAGGGATTTTAAAATAGTTTTCTTACTTTTATAAGTGGTGAGAAGTTTCTAATAGGTATTAAAACATTTATTCGAAGTTTTAAGACTAGTAAAAATTTTTGTCCCATTTTATTTTTTCACAAATTTTATAAAAATTTAGGCAGAGTGCCATCTGTATTTTGAGAAAACAGTTCTTTCAAACCTTCCACCTCAACTGTTGACTAGACCTAGGGGGTCTCTGTCCAGAGAATCTGCCCCTTTCAAACCTTCCAGCTACCTTTGCTAGGTCCCCCAAATTTTTTCCTCTTCCCAGAAGTACCACTAGGACTTTGCTCTACTGACTCTTCCCCCTTATCTTTCTCAGATTTCTCAGCTTTCTCTGATTTTTCTTTGCTGGGGTCTCTTCTGATTCAGTTCTTTCCAACTCAAGTGCTTGAGAAATGAGCTCTGAGAAATTACTGTGTCTAAATCCCACTACTTGCATCCGTAAGCTGGGCTTCAAACACATCTCAAATCTTATGCACCTTTCCTTGCTGGTAAAAAGGAGACTCCCAGCATAGTGGCTTAAGCGAGAGAACTCCCTCTCATATTCTACCACTGTTCTGTTGCCTTGTGTAACGATCGGGCTCCAACCACTAGAGGAATTGTCTACTTTGGCCATAAGCCTCACGGTTTTGTCCCATAGGTGGAATGGAGAACTTCCCAGGAGGTCACCCATCCTAGGATTTCTCTCAAGCGAGCACGCTTAACCTTGGAGTTCTTCCAACTCTCCAGGCTATTCCATTAAAAGGTGCCTCTAGTGATTAGTTTCCCCATCTTATATATCATTACTTTTTGAGCCCAAGACCAACTCCGTGCTTTGTCGATGTGGGATTTGCCTAAGGGACCTTTCTCCCCTCCCCTTACGGGACTTAGCCTCCTTGCTGAGGTTTGCCCCACCATCGCCCAAGAGGACACACGAGCGGCTCTGATACCAATTGTAACGATCGGGCTCCAACCACTAGAGGAATTGTCTGCTTTGGCCATAAGCCTCACGGTTTTGTCCCATAGGTGGAATGGAGAACTTCCCAGGAGGTCAGCCATCCTAGGATTTCTCTCAAGAGAGCACGCTTAACCCTGGAGTTCTTCCAACTCTCTAGGCCATTCCACCAAAAGGCGCCTCTAGTGATTAGTTCCCCCATCTTATATATCATTACTTTTTGAGCCAAAGATCAACTCCGTGCTTTGCCGATGTGAGATTTGCCTAAGGGACCAAACTATAATTTAAAATTTTTGTGCACAAACACAATCAATTTTCAAAATCAAATCTCCATTAACAAGTGGCAACACCATAGTTCTCAAAACCCATAATTAACACAATGCATACAAATCAAGTTTTCAGTGGGAAAACAATAATTAAAGTGCTAGGGGACCATTATTCCGATTATAAAGCTATGTAGAAATATGAGAAAAACATGAGAAAACAACACGTATGACTATTTGAGGATAGATAGTGGACACAATTTTGAGGATGAAATTATTTTAAGGGTGGGAGAATTATAACACCCCTATTTGTATAGCTAGGTATATTTCACTGTTCCGGTGATCTGAGTCAGTCCGGACAATTAAGGGGATTAGGACCACACTTAAGACAACTAGATAAGTCATAAACACAAATAATTAGTAATTGTCAATTAGTTAAGTATAAATAAGAAAAACAGAACACAAGAAGTTAAACGAGCCGAGAGTCACAGTGATGGGTGACCTTCTCGGGAACGACTGCGAAGTCAATTTAAACTCAAATTTTAAACCATAAAATGTGACGCTGCGGTCCTTAGGACCATTACGAACACAGTGGATAAGAGAAAATTATGAAAAGGAATTGTTAAGCCAGTCAAATAATTAGGTCAGGGAGCTGGAAGAAATATTGAATTATTTGCAAACCGGGTTGAACCGGCGAAGGGCAATTTAGTCAATTGACCCCGAGAGCTGACTCTTGACCTAACTGTCAAATAAAATCAGAGAAAAGAAAATTTCAGAGTCAGAAATTAAATTAAAGAACTAATAGAAAAATAAATAGAAAATAAATAAAAGAAGGGAAAAGAAAAAAAAAAGTCATTTGGGCTTCTTCCTTTACCCATGTTGCCGAAATATTGAATTATTTACAAACCGGGTTGAACCTGCGAGGGGCAATTTAGTCAATTGACCCCGAGAGCTGACTCTTGACCTAACTGTCAAATAAAATCGGAGAAAAGAAAATTTCAGAGTCATAAATTAAATTAAAGAATTAATAGAAAAATAAATAGAAAATAAATAAAAGAAGGGAAAAGAAAAAAAAAGTCATTTGGGCTTCTTCCTTCACCCATGTTGCCGCCTCACACTCACCCTCACTTCTCCATGAATGTCCTCCATTAAAGCTTGCACTCAAGCTTTGAAATCCTTACTAAACCTCAACTTCTCCCATAATTGCTTTATAAAAACTTGATTTAATCACTTGAGAAGAAGATTGGTCATAAAAGAAAGAAGAAAAGAAGAAAGAAAATTGGAGAAAAGGTGAGTTAGAAGTTGCTACACAAAGGTTAGTGATTTAAGATGCAAAATTAGTTTATTTATTGTGTTTTTAGCTTGATTAACTTGTAAATAAACTTAAAATGAAACGAAACAAATTGTTGAGGGACTAAGCTGAAATTCGGTCAGCATGTGTATGGGGGTTTATTGCATGATTTGAATGGTTTGAATGGGTATATGAACTTTAATTAGTTGAATGGTTATAATTAAAGGCTTGAAAGTAGCTAAATGTAAGAGTTTGTGAATTAGGGTTTTGGACATTAGGGTTTAGAGACCAAAAATGTGAGAAACTTGTAAATGATGTCTTTGACCTAATTTGAAGTGAGAAATGATCAATGGTGACCAAATGAAGTGTGTTGGAATGGTTGGAGTTAAGGCCAAATTCGGATTGAGTATGGTCATGCTGCTTGCAGCATGACCAAGTCAACTTTGAAGGACCAAAACTAAAAATTTACAAGTCCAATTGGTATGAGACCAATTGGGAAAAGAAATAGACACTAAATGACACAATTTTCATTTAGGAAGCATGCCCAAAAAGTGACTAAAACTTAGTGAACAAATTGACCAAACTTGGAAAATCTCAGTCAATCCCTATACAAACTGACCAAATAAACAGTGTTTGTTCATTTGGTCATAACTTGAGCTAGGCAGGTCAAAATGACCTAAACTTTTACCAGTGATTAGATGAGATATAGACCTAAAACTTTCATGAAGAACACAAATCTAAATTATGCCATTAACCAAGTCATTTGGCCACCCAAATTTGGTGACCTTAAACTGCTAGAACCAAAAATTGCCCAGAATTCTAGGTTGAATCCAATCCGGCAGCCATGGTTCAAATGGCTATAACTTGAGCTACAAAACTCCAATTGGAGTGATTCAAAAAGGAAAATAAACTTAAGACAATAGGGAACATTTTCTATGAAGAAAATTTTGCCAAATTCTAACAGTAAAATGACCAATAAAACAGTGCAACTTAAGACACCAAAAATGAAAATTTACAAATTTGCCTAAAAGACTTAGAATTTGAGTAAACAAGCAAAACCAATAAATTTAGTGACCAAAATGTGGTATGTGGGTGAAGTTGAAGTTCCCATACCTATTAAGCCTTAGAAAGTCAACAAATTGACTTGAATAGTATCATGAATAGTAACTCTAAAATGAAAATTTCCAAGAATGTTAGTTTAAACATATTTGGGCTAGAATTAATTATTGGATTTACTGTGAAATAAGATACTAAAATACTATAAATGTTGTGTTTCAACTGAAAAGGACCCAGAAGGTATAAAGAACTGAGTCAAGGCCTAGAGGCGACTCACGTCAGGTTTGTGCACAAAAATTTTTAAATTATAGTTTTCATAATGGAAATTGATTTGTTATACATTGTGAATATTTTTTTTTTTGTTCATTATGAATTTCGAGAATGTCGTGTTGCCTATTTTACAATGGAAATTTGGAATGAAAATTATTTATTAATTTGTATGAAATATTTGAACAATATGGTTTTGAATTTAGTTATGGCTTTGAAAATCTTATTTGAACAATAGTGTGTTGCCTACTTTGTAAATGAAATGTTTAGAGTGAAATATGATTTGTGAATTGTATAAAATATTTGAATAACTTGATTTAAATTATTTTTAGTTCACACTTGGCATGACAATATTAATATGTTCCTTCTCCACTTGTGGGGTGAGTATGATATTTGATCAGTTTCCTCCCTCTCTGGCTTCCCAGTCTGAGGGGTGAGTGTTGATGAGTACTCATTAGCTAGCTAGCCACCTCCATCATTGATTTCAATTAATAGGGGTGTTTGCCTTGTCGTGATGTACACACAGCATGTTCAAAAATTTTGTGTCATGGCCTAAGTTGTGTTATTGTTTGGCAACACTATGTTTATTAAATTGCTTGATCAAGTTGTGCTGTATTAAGCTTTGAAAATTATAATTTGTTATAAATGTGATTTGAGAAAAAAAAATTGTGAAATGCGATTATGAGATTTTTGAATGAGGATTTATTCATAAATGTTTTATATTATGCATTTTATGCTTTATTGTGCACCACTGAGTATTTATATACTTAGCGATAGCTTTAACTTGCTATCACAGATAGAGAAAAGGATGTAGCAGCTACAGCGATAGCTTTTTGTACGGGTATTTGTCTATACCCTGATAGTTTAGTTTGATGTAAATATGATAGTATGCATATGTATCTTTGTAATTTGAGCAGTTGTACAGATAAAATTGTAATAATATTATTTTTGTGATTTTGCATCTGTAAATTAACTTATGACTATAAATTAACGATTTAAAATGTAATGTGCATGAGTTATGAAATGTTTTGAGATATTAATTCTTGATTTGAAATTTGGATTTTGAGTTGAAGTGTTGCTATTGCTATTGATTTGAAGTTTGGTGGTTGCAAATGGAGTTGTGATTGAGAAATATATTGGGAGTGTTTTTATTTTCTGGTTTTGAAGAACTGTTTTCTCAAAATACAAACGGCACTTTGCCGAAATTTTTATAAAAATTGCGGAGATTTTAAATATCTAAGAATTTAATTTATGTTTGGACTTTAAATAAAGGTTTTTAAATTTTGAAAAAAAATTTACCCACCAATTCCAAAATGAACGAAAATTGTTTTAAAATATCTTGTAGTATATTTAATGGGTTACCAGTAGGTGAAGTACTGTAATTCATTAGGTGTACTACAGGAACATGTTACATCTTACGAGCAGTAGGGTGTGACACCTTATTTCAGACTCAGAAATTCTTGTAGTTTCTAATCCACATATCCATCTGGGACGTGTTTCTGTCTAAACTCTCTGATGAAGTCATCCCAGGTCAGTACTGGTGGTTCAGCCAAGCTGTGGGGGATGGTCTTCCACCAATCATACGCATCCCCTTGCAGTAGTGACACAGAGTATTCAAATTTCAACTCATCTGGGCAGTGTAGCTTCTTGAACACTCTGTCCATTCTTTCTAGCCATTGCTCTGCCTTTAAAGGGTCTACTATACCCTTGAATTCTATAGCCCCATACTTTAACAGCTTATCATACTATCTGATTGGAGCTTGAGGTTACACCACAGTAGTCTGGGATGGAGCTTGAGTAGGCATACCCCCAGCCATTTGTTGGAACATCGCAGCCATCTACTGTGCGAACTGTGCAAGAAACTGCGGCATTTGCAGCGCTGGTGCCACTGACCCACTAACATTATGTAGAGCTGGGGCTTCCCCTTGTGCCTCAGCTTCAACAGATTGCTCAACTGAGCGATCCCCTTCTTCCATTTCAATCTGGAGTAGGATATCTCCTGAACAAATAACATAAGGAGATTTTCCTACCTTAGTTCATATTTATGTTGTAATGCGCCGTATGTAACAAATAACGACATTGAGCAGTTGTACTTAACAAAGAAAAGACACAAATTCACAAGTTAAAACGTACTTTAAAAATTTGCTCTGATACCACTAAAACATGTCACATTTTACCCCTCTGTAAGGCATAATATGATCCCGTAGAATACCTAATGAAATACCGAACTTCACCTACCGATAACTCATTATGTACCCTACAAGGGATTTTAAAATAATTTTCTTGCTTTTACAAGTGGTGAGCATTTTCTAATAGGTATTAAAACATTAATTTGAAGTTTTAAGACTAGTAAAAATTTTTGTCCCATTTTATTTTTTCGCAAATTTTATAAAAATTTCGACAGAGTGTCATCTGTATTTTGAGAAAACAGTTCTTCAAATACCTATAAAAAGCACTTCCAATGATTTATCTCAACAACTTCATCAATTCCACAGCCATCCCAACCAATTTCAATATCATTTCTCAATTTCCAAAATTCAATAATCATCAAAATACTATTAATCGATTTCATTCAAATTAGAACAAAATACTTCCATTCATATTTCATTAAAGATAAAACAAATTATATACATCATTCCAAAAATTTACATTAGGAAAAATCCAAACAAAAATTTAATACAAGCTTTATACAACTGCTCATGACTAGTTTTACATGTCCATACATTTACATACATCAAAATAATTTTTACAGTCAGGGTATAAAATATACCCGATAGACGTTAAGGCAGGTAGCTCCTCAATCCTCAGCAACTTACTCTACTGCTCCTCTAGTCTCCATATCTACGACAACAATAACAGCCAGCGCTGAGTACTAGGACTTAGTGGTGCACAACATACTAAAATAATCTTTATGCAGAATTAAAACATAATTATTCAAAAATTTAATAGAACATGAGACATAAAATTCAAAACATGATTTTAACCCAAACAATTTCATTTCAAAAGTCTCAAAATAAATTTCATAAAAACACACAGTTATATCATGCCATTCGAAACAAATATCATCTCAATAGCCAGAGGCTTAGGAGAAGTCACATCACAAGCCTAGCTAGCTCAAATATATGGGAACCCATTCCTTTTTTTCTTCTACTGGCACACACCTCTACACTTCAGCCAGAGAAGGAATCAAAATTCAAAACTGATTTCCCCCACTAGTCATGCTATTGAGGTGTTCAAATATATGGTCATAACACTATGGTTTCAAAACTTATCTTAACAATTGACTAAATATTTATTGCCATTTCAAACATACTCAAATAAACTTTCAACAATTCAAAGCAAAAGCATAATACACATTTCATGCACTTTGTAAATGACTTTTAAAGCATATTAATGTTGTGCACAAACCTTAAGCGAGTCGCATCTTGGCCTTGACTCGATCCCTCAGATTCTTTCCCAGTATTCTTTTCAACTGAAACACACAGTTTCACAGTGTTTCAGTATCACAACTTATCATAAATCCAAAAATAAATTCAAATTTACTTTTACCTAGCTTTAATATGCTAAACTTGGCGTTCTTTAAAATTTGTATTTTGGGGTTACTATTCGTTACACTATTCAAGTCAATTTATTAACTTTCTAAGGCTTAATAGGTATGGGAATTCTAATTTCACCCACATACCACATTTTGGTTACCTAACTTGTTGGTTTTGGTTGTTTTCTCAAATTTTAAGTCCTTTAGGCAAAATTGCAAATTTTCAATTTTCGTATCCTATGTTGTACTGTTCCATTGGTCATGTTGTTGTTAGAATTTGGCTAAGTTTTCTCCATAGAAATTGTTCCTTATTGTCTTAGCTTTATTCTCCTTTTTGAATCACTCCAATTGGAGTTTTTTAGCTCAAGTTATAGCCATTTGAATCATGGCTGCCGGATTGGCCTAACCCAAATTTCTGGGCACCAAAACTGGTTCTGGCAGTTTTAAGTCACCAAATTTGGGTGGATAAATGTCTTGGTTAAGGACATAATTTGCGTTTGTGTTCTAATAAAAGTTTTAGGTCTATATCTCATCTTTCTACTGGTAAAATTTAAGGTCATTTGGACTTGCCTACCCCAAGTTATGGCCAAATGAACAAACACTGTTCATTTGGCCATTTTTGTACGGGTCAGATTGCCTAATCCGGATTTGGTCAATTTGTTCACTAGGTTTTAGTCACTTTTTAGGCATGATTCCCAAATGAAAAATGTGTCATTTTGTGTCTAGTTTCATTCTCAATTGGCTTCACACCAATTGGGCTTGTAAATTTTCAGTTTTGGTCCCTAAAAGGGACCTTGGTCATTATGCCTACATACTGCCCACATCCAATCCGAATCTAAACCTAATTCTAACACTTCCAACATACATCAATTGGTCACAAATGACCATTTTCCATCTCAAACAAGGTCAAACACACCATTTGACCAATTCTCCAAATTTTTGTCTTCCAAACCCTAGGTGCGAAAACCCTAACTACACTAATTGTTACATTTAACTAAATCAAAGCATATCAACATCACTTCCACACTCATACAAGTTTATCTATAGTATTAATTCAAGCTAATTCATACATTACCATGGAAAACCCTAGCTGATTGAATTTACTTATAGTCCTCCACACTTGTTTTTATTTCATTTTAATTATATTTCTAAGTTCATTCAACTATAATCACCATTACTTCAACTAGAAAATTAAGTTTAGTTTACTAACCTTAGTGCAGAAAATTTCTTTTCCTTCAAACCTCTTCCTTTCTTTTTTCTTTCTTCCTCAATATTCTTTTCTACTTAAGTTAGCAAGGTTTTATTAAGGGAGCTATGGAATTTATGGCTAGAATAAGGGTTTAAGGAAGCTTGAAGGAAGCTTTCATGGTGGAAAAGAAAATAAAGAGAGAGATGAGAGAGAGGTGAGGGACGGCAAAATGAAGAAGGCCACCTCCTTTTTTTTTTTTTTTCTTTTTATGAATTATCCTTTAGGAAGACCATAAATTAAATTAATTAAATTTTAATTATAGTATTTATTGCATCATGCATGATGTCATGCATGATGTCATCACTTTTCACTTTTCCCTTTTTTTTTTCTATTTGTTTTTCCATTAGTTCTTTAATTTAATTTCTGATTCCAAAATTTTCTTTTCTCTGATTTTATTTGACAGTTAAGTTAGGAGTCAGCTCTCGGGGCCAATTGACCAAATTGCCCCTCTCCGGTTTGACCCGGATTGCAAATAATTTGATATTTCTTTCGGATCCCTAACCTAATTATTTAATCGGCTTAACAATTCTTTTTTGTGATTTTCTCTTTTTCCACTGTGTTCACAATAGTACTAAGGACTGCAGTGTCACATTTCACGGTTTGAAGTTTGAGTTTAAATCAACTTCGCAATCCTTCCCGAAAAGGTAACCCATCACTGTGACTCTCGGCTCATTTAACTTCTTGTGTTCTGTTTTTCTTATTTGTACTTAACTAATTGAAAATTACTAATTATTTGTGTTTAGGGCTTATCTAGTTGTCTAAAGTGTGGTTCTAATCATCTTAATTGTCCGGACCGACACCGGTCACCAGAATAGTGAAATATACCAGGCTATATAAGTAGGGGTGTTACAATTCTCCCCCCCCCCCCCTTAAAATAAATTTCGTCTCAAAATTTTACCTAGTAATTAGTCTCTAAACAGCTGTGGATGCTGTCTTCTCATGTCCTCCTTTTGTTCCCAAGTAGCCTCCTGGCCTGAATGATAATTCCACAGCACTTTTACCAGCGGTATCTGTTTATTCCGTAGCCGCTTCACCTCATAAGCTAGAATCTCTATGGGTTCTTCCTCATACGTGAGGTCTGGATTCACTTCAATCTCTTCTACTCGTAGTACATGAGATGGGTCTAATCTATACCTCCTCAACATAGACACATGGAAGACATTATGTATCTTCTCTAACTCTGGAGGTAATGCCAAACGATATCCCAAAGGACCCACTCTTTCCAGAACCTCATATGGCCCAATGAAATGAGGACTCAGTTTCCCCTTTCTGCCGAATCTCATAATCCTCTTCCAAGGGGAAACCTTGAGGAATACTTTCTCACCCACTGCATACTCAATATCCCTTCTCTTTAAATCAATATAGGACTTCTGACGGTCTGATGCAGTCTTAAGTCGATCTCTAATCACCCTAATCTTCTCCTCAGTTTGCTGAACAATTTTGGGCCCAATCATTTTCCTTTCATCTACATCATCCCAACATAGGGGAGTTCTGCATTTTCTGCCATACAAAGCTTCATATGGAGGCATCCCAATGCTTGATTGGTAGCTGTTGTTGTAAGCAAACTCAATCAAAGGCAAGTGTATGTCCCAACTACAACTCAATCACACAAGCCCGTAGCATATCCTCCAAGATCTGAATTACCCTCTTAGACTGGACATCTATCTGTGGGTGGAATGCCGTGCTGAAGTTCAATCTAGTTCCTAGGGCTCTCTGAAGACTACCCCAGAATCTAGAAGTGAACCTAGGATCTCTGTCTGATACGATGGATACTGGCATTCCATGCAGTCTTACTATCTCATCAAAGTATAACTTGGCCAATCTTTCCAAATTGTAGTCCATCCGGACAGGCAGAAAATGAGCAGACTTGGTTAGTCTGTCAATAATGACCCATACTGCATCATGACTCTTTTGTGTCCTCGGAAGTCCCATCACAAAATCCATCGTTATTCTCTCCCATTTTCATCCTGGTACTGGTAGTGGATGTAACAAACCAGCGGGTACTTGATGCTCTGCCTTCACTTGCTGACAAGTTAGGCATTTGGAAATAAATTCTGCCACATTTCTCTTCATACCCATCCACCAGTAATGCTCCTTTAGCCCTCTATACATTTTTGTGCCACCAGGGTGCATGGCAAAAGGAGACTCATGCGCTACCTTCAAAATGAGCTGCCTCAAATCAACATCATTAGGAACAGACATTCTGCCCTGGTGAAGCAGTAGACCGTTATCTGTTACTGAGAATTCTGGTTTTTTGCCTTGCCGGACTTCTTTTAACAGCCTTTAATACTTCTAATCATCCTGAGCAGCCATTCTGATCTGATCAATCAACACTGGCTGTACATGCCATGCAATTGCTATCTGCCCCTCATCATTAATCTCTAAGCTAGCATGTAATGATCTCAACTCATGTACCATAGAGAAAGGAGTAACCCGTAGACTTATCATAGTCTTGCGACTTAAAGCGTCAGCCACTACATTAGCTTTCCCTGGCTGATATTCTATCAGAAAATTATAGTCTTTTATGAACTCTAACCATCTCCTCTGTCTCAAATTCAACTCTTTCTGGGTGCCCAGATATTTCAAACTCTTATGATTTATGTAGATGTAGCACTTCTCCCTACACAAATAGTGTCTCAAGATCTTAAGAGCGAACACAATAGCTGCAAGCTCCAAGTCATGTGTCGGATAGTTCCTCTCATGCTTTTTCAGCTGGCGTGATGCATAGGCAATGACATTTTGATCTTGCATCAATACACAGCCTAACCCATTGTGAGAAGCATCATTTTAAATTGTGTATTCTTTACCCGAAGTAGGTAAAGTCAGAACTGGAGCTTCAGTCAAACATCTCTTCAATTCATCAAAAGTCTGCTGGCATTTATCCATCCACTGAAATTTCATATCTTTCCTAAGCAGCTTGGTTAGTGGAGATGCCAACATGGAGAACCCTTTCACAAAATAGCAGTAGTATCCAGCTAAACCTAGGAAACTGCGAATCTCCGTAATATTTTTGGGTGGCTTCCAATTAAGGACAGCTTCTATCTTACTTGGATCTACCTTGATGCCCTCTACTGATATTACATGCCCCAAGAAAGATATTTTTTTTCAGCCAAAATTCATACTTCGATAATTTGGTGTATAGCTGTTTCTCCCTCAAAGTCTGCAGTACAATCTGTAGATGTCGATCATGCTCTTCTGCACTCCTCGAATAGACCAATATATCATCTATGAATACCACAATAAACTAGTCGAGGTATAGTCTAAAGATAGTGTTCATCAGATCCATAAAAGCAGCCGGAGCATTAGTTAACCCGAATGGCATGACCAAGAACTCATAATGGCCATAACGGGTTTTGAAGGCAGTTTTAGGAATACTCTGCTCTTGTACTTTTAGCTTATAATAACCTGATCTCAGGTCAATTTTGGAGAACACAGCTGCACCCCTAAACTGATCAAACAAGTCATCAATGCGGGGCAATGGATATCTATTCTTTATTGTCACCTTATTCAACAGCTCATAATCAATACATAAGCGGAGAGTGTCATCTTTCTTCTTAACAAACAACACTGGCGCTCCCCAAAGTGACACACTGGGGCGAATAAAGCCCTTGTCAAATAGCTCTTGCAACTGCACTTTCAAGTCTTTCAATTCTGCTAGTGCCATTCTATATGGTGTTATAGAGTTGGGTCCACCCCAGGCATAACATTAATCTCAAACTGCACCTCTCTTTCTGGAGGTAATCCTGGCAATTCATCAGGAAACACATCCGGAAAGTCACATATCATAGGGATGTCCCTCAGTGCTGGACTCCCCACTTGGGTGTCTATTACATGTGCCAAGTATGCTTCACACCCCTTTCTGATCATCCTTCTGGCCAGTGCAGCCGAAATGATGTTTGATGGTAGTAAATGCCTCTCCCCATATATTACCACATCATCGTATAGAGGGAGACCAAAAGTGACTGTCTTTAGTCTACAGTCAATCATGGCATGATGCCTGGCTAACCAATCCATGCCCAAGATGATATCATAATCTCTGAAGGGCATTTCAATCGAATCTAACAGAAAAACATGTCCTTGGATCACCAAAGGACAGTCTCTATAGATTCTGTTAACCCGAACCTCTTATCCTAACGGACTAGTTACTAGCACTTCAAAACCCATTTGGATACACGGAACAGCAAGTGAACTGACTGTGCTAGCACTAACATACGAGTGGGTCAAACTCGAATCAAACAACACAAATACTTCTTGATCAGAGATAGAGAATGTACCAGTCACAATGTCAGAAGTTTCAGCTTCTTTCCGCTGTCTCATAGTGTAGACTCTGGCTGAAGCACTTCCTTATGCTGACTGACCAATAGTACCCTGACTGCCTGAAGCATGGCCTCTACCTCTGCCTTTTCCTCTGCCAACTGGTTGTGAACCTTTGGGAGTAAGACTCTGAATAGATCCTTCTGCAATAGTAGGAGCTGGACCAAATCTAGGAGCACTAGTGCAGTCTTTAGCAAGATGTTCCTTGCCTCCACAGTTAAAGCAGGCTCTTGTTTCCCAATAGCATTCTCCCCCATGAATCTTGCCATAAGTCTCACAGGGGCGGGGAGGTTGTGAACCCCTGCTCGACTGTTGACCAGACCTAGGGGTCTCCGTCTAGAGAATCTGCCACTTCTAAACCTTCCACCTCGACCTCTGCTAGGTCCTCCAAATTTCTTCCTCTTCCCAGAAGTACCACTAGGACTTTGCTCTACTAACTTTTCCCCCTTATCTTTCTCAGATTTCTCAGCTTTCTCTGATTTTTCTTTTGTTGGGGTCTCTTCTGATTCAATTCTTTCCAACTCAAGTGCTTGAGAAATGAGCTTTGAGAAATTACTGTGTCTGAATCCCACTACTTGCATCCGTAGGCTGGGCTTCAAACCCGTCTCAAATCTCTTGCACCTTTCCTTGCTGGTAGAAAGGAGGCTCCTAGCATAGTGGCTTAAGCGAGAGAACTCCCTCTCATATTCTGCCACTGTTCTGTTGCCTTGTTTCAGACTCAGAAATTCTTGTAGTTTCTAATCCACATATGCATCTGGGACATGTTTCTGTCTAAACTCTCTGATGAAGTCATCCCAGGTCAGTACTCGTGGTTCAGCCAAGCTGTGGGGGATGGTCTTCCACCAATCATACGCATCCCCTTGCAGTAGTGACACGAAGTATTCAAATTTCAACTCATCTGGACAGTGTAGCTTCTTGAACACTCTGTCCATTCTTTCCAGCCATTGCTCTGCCTCTAAAGGGTCTATTGTACCCTTGAATTCCATAGCCCCATACTTTAACAGCTTGTCATACTGTCTGATTGGAGCTTGAGGTTGCACCACAGTAGTCTGGGGTGGAGCTTGAGTAGGCATACCCCCAGCCATTTGTTGGAATATCGCAGCCATCTACTGTGCGAACTGTGCAGGAAACTGCGGCATTTGCAGGGCTGGTGCCACTGACCCACTGACATTCTATAGAGCTGGGGCTTCCCCTTGTGCCTCAGCTTCAACAGATTGCTCAACTGAGCGATCCCCTTCTTCCATTTCAATCTGGATTAGGATATCTCCTGAACAAATAACACAAGGAGATTTTCCTCTGTTAGTTCATATTTTTGATGTAATGCACTACATGTAACAAATAAGGACATTGAGCAGTTGTACTTAACAAAGAAAAGACACAAATTCACAAGTTAAAACGTACTTTAAAAATTTGCTCTGATACCACTAAAACATGTCACACCTTACCCCTCTATAAGGCATAACATGATCTCGTAGAATATCTAATGAACTACCGAACTTCACCTACCGATAACTCATTAAGTACCCTACAAGGGATTTTAAAACAATTTTCTTGTTTTTATAAGTGGTGAGCATTTTCTAATAAGTATTAAAACATTTATTCGAAGTTTTAAGACTAGTAAAAATTTTTGTCCCATTTTATTTTTTTGCAAATTTTATAAAAATTTCGACAGAGTGCTATTTGTATTTTGAAAAAACAGTTCTTCAAATACCTGTAAAAAGCACTTCCAATGATTTATCTCAACAACTTCATCAATTCCACAGCCATCCCAACCAATTTCAACATCATTTCTCAATTTCCAAAATTCAACAATCATCAAAATACTATTAATCAATTTCATTCAAATTAAAACAAAATACTTCCATTCATATTTCATTAAAGATAAAACAAATTATATACATCATTCCAAAAATTTACATTAGGAAAAATCCAAACAAAAATTTAATACAAGCTTTATACAACTACTCATGGCTAGTTTTACATGTCCATACATTTACATATATCAAAATAATTTTTACAATCAGGGTATAAAATATACCCGATAGACTTCAAAGCAGGTAGCTCCTCAATCCTCAGCAACTTACTCTGCTGCTCCTCTAGTCTCTATATTTGCAACAGCAATAACAACCATCGCTGAGTACTAGGACTCAGTGATGGACAACATACTAAAATAATCTTTATGCAGAATTAAAACATAATTATTCAAAAATTTAACAGAACATGAGACATAAAATTCAAAACATGATTTTAACCCAAACAATTTCATTTCAAAAGTCTCAAAAAAAATTTCATAAAAACACACAGTTATATCATGCCATTCGAAACAAATGTCATCTCAATAGCCAGAGGCTAAGGAGAAGTTACATCACAAGGCTAGCTAGCTTAAATATATGGGGACCCATTCTTTTTTTTTTTTTCTATTGGCACACACCTCAACACTTCAGCCAGAGAAGGAATCAAATTCGAAACTGATTTCCCCCACTAGTCATGATAGTGAGGTGTTCAAATATATGGTCATGACACTATGGTTTCAAAACTTATCTTAACAATTGACTAAACATTTATTGCCATTTCAAACATACTCAAATAAACTTTTAACAATTCAAAGCAAAAGCATAATACACATTTCATGCACTTTGTAATTGAATTTTAAAGCATATTGATGTTGTGCACAATCCTTGAGTGAGTAGCCTCTTGGCCTTGACTCAATCCCTCAGATTCTTTCCCGGTATTTTTTTCAACTGAAACACACAGTGTCACAGTGTTTCAGTATCACAACTTATCCTAAATCCAAAAATAAATTCAAATTTACTTTTACCTAGCTTTAATATGCTAAACTTGGCGTTCTTTAAAATTTGTCTTTTGGGGTTACTATTTACTATACTATTCAAGTCAATTTATTGACTTTCGAAGGCTTAATAGGTATGGGAATTCTAATTTTAACCACATATCACATTTTGGTTACCTAACTTGTTGGTTTTGGTTATTTTCTCAAATTTTAAGTCCTTTAGGCAAAATTGCAAATTTTCAGTTTTGGTGTCCTATGTTGCACTATTCTATTGGTCATGTTGCTGTTAGAATTTGGCTAAGTTTTCTTCATAGAAATTGTTCCTTATTGTCTTAAATTTATTCTCCTTTTTGAATCACTCTAATTGGAGTTTTGTTGCTCAAGTTATAGCCATTTGAATCATGGCTGCCGGATTGGCCTAACCAAGATTTCTGGGCACCAAAACTGGTTCTGGCAGTTTTTAGTCACCAACTTTGGGTGGCTAAATGACTTGGTTAAGTACATTATTTGGTTTGTGTTCTTCATAAAAGTTTTAGGTCTATATCTCAGCTTTCTACTGGTAAAATGTCAGGTCATTTAGACTTGCCTAGCCCAAGTTATGGCTAAATGAACAAACACTGTTTATTTGGTCAATTTTGTACAGGTCAGATTGCCTAATCCGGATTTGGTCAATTTGTTCACTAGGTTTTAGTCACTTTTTGGGCATGATTCCCAAATGAAAAATGTGTCATTTTGTGTATAGTTTAATTCCCAATTAGCTTCAAACCAATTGGGCTTGTAAATTTTTAGTTTTGGTCCCTAAAACAGACCTTGGTCATTTTGCCTGCATACTGCCCACATCCAATCCGAATCTAAACCTAATTCTAACACTTCCAACATACATCAATTGGTCACAAATGACCATTTTCCATCTCAAACAAGGTCAAACACACCATTTGACCACTTCTCCAAATTTTTGTCTTCCAAACCCTAGGTGCGAAAACCCTAACTACACTAATTGTTACATTTAACTAAATCAAAGCATATCAACATCACTTCCACACTCATACAAGTTTATCTACATAATTAATTCAAGCAAATTCATACATTACCATGGCAAACCCTAGCTAACCGAATTTACTTCTAGTCCTCCACACTTGTTTTTATTTCATTTTAATTATATTTCTAAGTTCATTCAACTATAATCACCATTAATTCAACTAGAAAATTAAGTTTAGTTTACTAACCTTAGTGCAGAAAATTTCTTTCCCTTCAAACCTCTTCCTTTCTTTTTTCTTTCTTCCTCAATCTTCTTTTCTACTTGAGTTAGCAAGGTTTTATTAAGGGAACTATGGAATTTATGGCTAGAATAAGGATTGAAGAAAGCTTGAAGGAAGCTTTCATGGTGGAAAAGAAAACAAAGAGAGAGATGAGAGAGAGGTGAGGGACGGTAAAATGAAGAAGACCACCTTTTTTTTTTCTTTTCTTTTCATGAATTATCCTTTAGGAAGACCATAAATTAAATTAATTTAATTTTAATTATAATATTTATTGCATCATGCATGATGTCATCACTTTTCACTTTTCCCTTTTTCTTTTCTTTTCTATTTATTTTTCCATTAGTTCTTTAATTTAATTCCCGATTCCAAAGTTTTTTTTTTCTCCAATTTTATTTGACAGTTAGGTCAGGAGTCAGCTCTCAGGGTCAATTGACCAAATTGCCCCTCGCCGGTTCGACCCAGTTTGCAAATAATTCAATATTTCTTTCTGATCCCTGACCTAATTATTTGACCAGCTTAACAATTCTTTTTCGTGATTTTCTCTTTTCCACTGTGTTCACAATAGTCCTAAGGACCGCAACATTACATTTTATGGTTTGAAATTTGAGTTTAAATCGACTTCGCAATCCTTCTCGAAAAGGTCACCCATCGCTGTGACTCTCGGCTCATTTAACTTTTTGTGTTCTGTTTTTCGTATTTATACTTAACTAATTGACAATTACTAATTATTTGTGTTTAGGGCTTATCTAGTTATCTTAAGTGTGGTTCTAATCCTCTTAATTATCCGGACTGACACCGGTCACCGAAATAGTAAAATATACCAGGCTATACAAGTAGGGGTGTTACACTTTATGACTGTATTTATGGCTTTATGCCCGCAGTCATGGCTTGTATATCTGATTATTAGTTACCATGGCTTTTTAGCCATATTGATTGCATACGTGGTTGACGTTCTATTATTCACATCCCATGGTATGACGGCCCGAGACATCATGGTGTCCAGTGCTCAGGACCCGCTTATCTAGTTTAGTCAGCCTGTCATAGGTTACTTGGACAGTGAAATTCGTTAAGAATAATGAGAATTAAATAAATGAATAAGAAATAAACTAGATTAGCTTTAAAAATTTATTTATTTGAATGACCTAAAATGAACTAGATAAATTCCAAAATTTTAATTATTATGAAATGATCCAAACACCTAGAAAATATTGAGTAAAATGATAAAAGGATTAGCAAAATAGATATCATTTAAATAAATTATTACAACTGCATCTTTTGAAATAACCTGAACAGAAATTTAATATACTAATATATTTTATATTTTGTATATTACTACAGTAAACTTAGGAAATAAGCGATTCCAAAGAACAATATAATATGACAAAAGATAATTAATATTAGGAATTTCATATCAAAATGAAAATAATTCTTGATTACTTAGGAAATAAGCGATTCCAAAGAACAATGTAACACCCCTATTTGCATAGCCTGGTATATTTCACTATTTCGGTGATCGGTATTAGAACCATGTCTAAGACAACTAGATAAGCCCTGAACACAAATAACTAGTAATTATCAATTAGTTAAGTATAAATAAGAAAAACTGAACATAAGAGGTTAAATGAGCCGAGAGTCACAGCGATGGGTGACCTCCTCGAGAAGAACTGTGAGGTTGATTTAAACTTGAATTTTAAACCGTAAAATGTGACACAGCGGTTGTCACACCCTACCCTTCTGTAAGGCATAACATGATCCCGTAGTATATCTAATGAATTACCAACTCCGTCTACTAATAACCCATTAAATACACTACAAGGGATTTTTAAAACTTTTCTTACTTCTTTTACAGTGGTGAGCACTATTTACAAGTGTTAAAAACCTTTGTGAACTGAAGTAAAACAGCTAACTCATTTGGACTATTAGTAATTTCTGTAAAAATTTTGGCTGAGTGCCATCTGTATTTTGGATAAAACAGTTCTTCAGAAAACCTGTAAAAAGGCACTTCAATATATTTCCAAATCTCAACTCCAACATATTTCTCAACACAACATATTTCTCAACTTAAATCCACAGTAATTTTTCAAAGACTGAGATACAAGAAATATAATAAAATTTTTACAAGTCAAAATAACTCATAATTTACTTTACAACTTTAATGTACAATTTTAATTTACAACTACTCAAAATCAAAAACAAAATATACATGCAGTGAATATATATTACAGTACAAAATGCAAAATGTGGTATACTCATTATACCCGATAATCTCTCGCTGGATGTACTAGCAGCCTAGTCTGCTGCCCTGTCCGTCTGTCTACCTGCGGCAGCAATGAAAAGCTATAGCTGAGACAATGTCTCAGTGGTGCACAACATTAACCAAATAAAACTTTAAATCACAATTCACAAATTATATAAATAGTGGATACTTAAAACCATAGTTAAATTCAAGACAGTAAATGTCAACAAGAATTTAAACTCCATTTCTCAATATCACAATAATTTCAATAAATCAAATCATGATTAAATTCAAAAGACAGTGAATGTCAATAAGAATTTTACTCCATTTCACAATCTCATAATACATATCAATAAATCACACACAGCTTAATCATGTTCCAAAGTTCAATTCGTCCTAAAAGCCGATAGCTAATGAGGTATTCAATTCCTCCCAAAAGTCAATGACTAATGAGGAATAACATAGCTAGCTAGCAAAAATATGAGTACTCATCCAATTCGTCCTCAACAGGCACACACCTCAACACTTCAGCCAGAGAGGGAATTCAATTCTTCCCACTAGACAAGCTAGCGAGGAATACAATCAATATACATGATAGCTGGTTTCAAATCATTTCCAATGCTTTTCAATCAATCAGTATCCATCAATATCATTCAAACAATTTTTCACAATTTCAAACCATTTACAATGCTTTTCAAGCAATAAATATTCATTCAAACACATTTCCACAATTTAAAACAATAATGTACAAATAGTCATAATTCATTTCAATTGAAAATTTTCAAAAGAATTAGCTGTTGTGCACAAACCTCTTATAATTGTCTCCTGGTCTTGACTCAGTGTTTCCTTCCCTTTTCCTGAGTCTTTGCTAACTGAGAAACACAATTTGAAGTGTTTCAGTACTTAATTAAACTGTCTCTAACGATAATGCTTGATAATTAATTCACTAAATTCTAATATTTGCTTAGTCAACCTAATATGTCGACCCTCGATGCATTCTAGGTAAATTAGGTTTTAATGTTATTAATATGTCACATTCGATAGTATTTTAGGGTTGGTACATGTTTCCAAATTCATTTCCGTGTATACTACATTTTCTTGCAATTTGCTGGATTCCGGGATACTAGTTTCACCTAGCCGGACGACCTAGTTCCCTCGGTTTTCGGGTTTTGGTCAAAACTAAAAGCTTGTAGATCTATGTCTTGTGGAACGCGGGGCAAAATTTTAGGTCATTCTGAGTTATGTAGACCAAGTTATGGTCATTTTACTATTGCTGGTCAAATTGCACCAAAATTGGTCACTTTAGGTCATTTTAGGTCACTTTAGGTCACTTTAGGTCATTTTAGGTCATTTTAGGTTCGGCTAGTTTTTGGACCTGAATTTGTGCAAGCTGTTTGACTTGCTTATGGTCATTTCTGAGCTTTGGTGTCTTCATAAGACTTGTAGATATGGGTCTTAACTATTCATGGTTAAAATTTCAGGTCAATTGGACCTGTTTTGAGTGAGTTATGGCCTAAAAACTAACTGCTGCCCAAATGGTCAATTTTCAGGCCTCAATTGCACTTAATCCGGATTTGGTCATTTTTCAAGCTATCTTGCAAGCAGAATTTTGGCAAGCTTCCTTCATGAAAGTTGGCACATTTTGTGCCTAGTTTCACCTCCAATTGGTCTCATACCAATTGGAGCCACACACTTAAAGTTATAGGCCTAAAATGCATACTGCCCTATTGCACTTTTTTTATTACTCATCGAAGCTCACTTTTAGCATTTACCAATTCACACATTCTTACCCAATCTGGTTTGTACCATAACCTAAACATATTTTACCACATATTGTTGATCATTTTGGCAGCTTACAATCACATTCAATATGCACATTATAGTCCATAATTTACCAACTTCAATTTACACACAATTTGACTACATAACAAGCTCATTTACATGCCTAAACTCAAACCCTTGTACACATATACAATCTGCCATAGCAAGCACCATAATTCAACCATGTAATTTCATAAACCAACCCATGAAATAACATTTTTTTTGGTTCACAATGCAAGATGCCAATTCATACATCACACTCCATTAATTTCCAAGCTTCCAAATTCAAATACACATTCACAATATACTTAGTATACATCACCCAATTTATTCCTACACATATAAACACATAATCAACCCTTTAATCTACCATTTACAAGTAAGAATAAACTGCCCTCAAAGTGCTTCCATGGCTGCCAAAAATAAACACCTCCCTTAGAACATTAAACTCCAAAATTCTTTCCACAATTTAAGTACCCATAACCTCCTTACTAACTTTAATAAAGCACTAACCAAAAACACAAACTTACCACTTTAGAAACTCTTCAAAATCTCTCCAAAACTTGGTCTTCTTGCTGCCAATCTACTGCCCAAGTGGGGTAGACTAACTTTGATGAAGGAAATCATGTGGAAAATGGCTTGAAAATGGATGCATGGAGCTTGGTTTAGGGACATCAATGGAGGTTTCTATGGGAGAGTAATACGGCTAATGAAAAAAATAAAGAAGAAGATTCAGTTTGTACTGTCCAAAGGTGGCTTTATATGGCCACTAAATGTCCCACGTGGTGCTCCATTAAGTTAATTAAAAATTGGTTTAATTTAAGATTTCTTTTAATTGCACTTTTGCCCTCAACTTTCCTTTAATTACATTTTATCTTCAATTTCATTTTTCATTAAATTTTCAAAATGTAATACCACTTATTTTTCATGGACATTTAGGTCAAAACTCCACTCTAGGTGTCAAATGATCAAAATGCCCCTTTTCGGTTTGCATTTTAAATTTTTCGGTAACACCGATTTTTGTCGTTTTCTCGATTTCCCGTTTTTCTTTGTACTAATTAATTAATTTTTTTTTGATATTTCTAATGCTATTTATACTTCAATAGGGGTCTATTTAAGTCCTAAAAATATTTTCCAGGGTTCCCCGCGGTCCAGGGCTAGTCAACAGTCCACGCCGTGACTTCCCGGTGCGGTCACCCATCGCTAGGGTTCTCGACTCGCTTAACTTGATTGCATTTCTTTACTATTATTTTTCCTTTGTTTTTCTTGTATTTTCTATTCTTGTATTTCATTATTTTATGTCTCCTCACTCATATTGAAGTGTAGTTCTAGGCATCCTAGCAGTCCGGACAACACTGGTCACTGGAACAGTAGAACACACTACCGAACTTAGGGGTGTTACAGCGGTCCTTAGGACTATTGCAAACACAGTGGAAAAGAGAAAATCATGAAAAAGATTTTTTAAGCTATCAAATAATTAGGTCAGGGATCCGGAAGAAATATTGAATTATTTGCAAACTGGGTGGAATCGGCAAGGGGCAATTTAGTCAATTGACCCCTAGAGTCGACTCCTGACCTAACTGTCAAATAAAATCGGAGAAAATAAAATTTTGGGATCAAGAATTAAATTAAAGAACTAAAGAAAAATAAATGAAAAAGGAAAAAGAAAAAAAAAGTTGAAAAAGTGAAAAAGTTTATTACATCATGCATGACATCATGCATGATGCAATAAACCTCATAATTAAAAATTTAAATTTTAGGATAATTTTTGTCTTACTAAAGATTTAAAAAGTCATAAAAGAAAAGAAAAAAAAAATAAACTTCACCCTTCTTCTTCCTTTTGCCGTAACCCATTCTCACATCCCTCTTTCTCTCACATAACTCCATTAAAGCTCATATTGAGCTTGATCAAAACCTAAATCCCACCATAGAAACTTTAGTTTCCATCATTAAACCTTATTAACTTCACTTGAAAAGAAGTTTGATCAAGAAAAAAAAAGGAAGAAAAGAAGAGGAAAATTGAAGATTGAACATCAAAGTGAGGTTAGTTCTTTTAATTGAAATTTTAGTTCAATATATGTGTTCTTAGTTTAAATAACCTAGAAATTAACTTACAATCAAAACAAAACAATTGTTGGGGGACAAAAAGGAAATTTGGCCAGCCTATGTGGGGGTATGATTTGAATGAGTTTGATTGAATTAAAGGTGAACATGAGCTTAAATGAGTTGAGTGATTATGTTTATATGCTTTAATTTAGTAAAATGTAACAATTTGTGAGTTAGGGTTTTAGACCTAGGGTTTAAGAGATAAAATTTTGAGAATTGGTCAAATGGTGTGTTTGACCTTGTTTGAGCTGAAAAATGGTCATGTATGACCAATTGTGGTGTGTTGGAAGTGTTGGAACCAAATGGAAATTCAGATTGATTATGGACATTCTGCAAGCATCATGACCAAGGTCCCTTTCAGGGACCAAAATTGAAAATTTACCAACCTAATTGATGTGAGGCCAATTGGTAATGAAACTAGACACAAAATGGCACATTATTCATTTAGGAATCATGCCCAGAAAGTGACCATAACTTAATAAACAAGTTGGCCAAATCTGGATTAGGCAAACTAACCTATACAAAAATGACCAAATGAATGGTGTTTGTTCATTTGGCCATAAGTTGGGCTAGGCAGGTCCAAATGACCTGTAATTTTACCAGTACAAAGATGAGACATTGCCCTAAAAATTTCATGAAGAATAGAAGTCCAAATTATGCCCTTAAACAAGTCATTTAGCCACTCAAATTTAGTGACCTAAAATTGCCAGAACCAAGTTAGTGCCTAGAAAATCTGGGTTAGACCAATCCGACCAGCCATGTTCAAATGGCTATTACTTGAGCTACAAAACTCCAAATGGAGTAATTCAAAAAGGGAAATAAATTTAAGGCAATAAGGAACAACTTCTATGAAGAAAACTTAGCCAAATTCTAATAGCAGCATGACCACTGGAACAGTGCAAAATAGGACACCAAAACTGAAAATTTGCAATTTTGCCTAAAAGACTTAAAATTTGAGAAAAGAACCAAAACTAACAAATTAGGTAATCAAAGTGTGGTATGTGGGTGGAATTAAAATTCCCATACCTATTAAGCCTTAGAAAGTAAAAAAATTGACTTAAATAGGATTGTGAATAGTAACCCCGAAATATAAATTTTAAAGAATGTCAAGTTTAGCATATTAAAGCTAGGTATAAGTAGATTTGAATTTATTTTTTGAGTTATGATAAATTGTGATACTGAAACATTGTGAAACTGTGTGTTTCAGTGGAAAAGAATATCGAAAAAAAATCCGAGACATCGAGTCAAGGCCAAGAGGCGACTCGTATAAGGTTTGTGAACAACTAACTATTTTGTTACTTTTCACTTCTAAAATGATTTGAACAAGTTTATTTGATGACTTATGATTTTGTTGTGTTGAGAATTTTAACTTATTGAATGAAATTGTATAATTTAAATATAAATTTTCTTATGCATTTAAGGATTTATTGCATGGTTTTCAAGATTGTAAATTTTAAGTTTGATGTGTTGCCAACCTTGAGCATGAATTTATGGTGATTCAATATGTTAATGGTTTGTAAACACTTGATAAATAGAAATTGTTTTGAATATGATTTGAAACCATAGTTGACATGGCAATATATGTTGTGAATTCTCATTAGCTTGTCTAGTGAGATATCTCCTCCACTATATGGGGTGAGTTCCTTCCTCTCTGGCTTGCTAGTTGGGGAAGAGTTTGAATGAGTACTCATATATACTAGCTAGTCTTTGTTCCTCCCTTTTAGCCTCGGTTATTGGGAGAGTTTGAAATGTCGTGGTGTATAACACGACATCTATTTGAATTTTGGGTCATGGGTTCAACTGTGTGAATTGTTGGCAACACCCTTTAAATTATGCATAGTTTGATAAATTGTAGTTGAAATAAACAATTCATCAGTGATTCAAAATATTTTTGTACTGTTTCGAGATTTAAAATAAATGTGGATAAATAATTACTATTTGATCAAAATGTTATTCAAATGAATAATTTGCATGAATGAAAATATTGAATTTTGAATGTTATGAATTTTGAAGAATTTAGAAATTTTAAATTTTATTTGTTATGAATTGTCAAGCATAACTTGTATTAATTTTTAAATTATTAGTTTGTGCACCACTGAGTTCACCACTCAGCGATAGCTTTATATGCTATTGCAAGTGAAAGAAATTATAAAGCAACTGAGCAAGATTACTGAAAGACATAGTGAGACTATCTTCGGGTATATCATAGGTAACCCTTGTACTTTAGATTTTGATGTTAATTCTGTAATTATAAGTATGAAATTTTTTTTGAGAAGTTGTGCCAACTCTTTTGTAATATATTTTTGGATTGTAATTAAATACAAATTATTGTAAGGTTATCTTGAGATTTTATTTATTTATAAAGTTTTGCACTACTAAATTTTTAATGATCCCATGAATGTAAATATTAATTTTATTACCTTAATGAGATATTTCAATATTTGATTTAATTTAAACAGTGTACTGAGTTGCTTGTGCTGATTTGTGAAATGAGATTAAATAATGGAGTTGTGATTGAGAAATATATTGGGAGTGTCTTTGTTTTTAGGTTTTGAAGAACTGTTTTCTCAAAATACAGACGGCACTCTGCCGAAATTTTTATAAAAATTACGGAGATTTTAAATATCTAAAAATTAGATTTATGTTTGGACTTTAAGTAAAGGTTGTTAATATCTAAAAAAAATTTTTCCCACCAATTTAAAAATTAACGAAAATTGTTTTAAAATCCCTTGTAGTATACTTAATGGGTTATCGATATGTAAAGTACGGTAATTCATTAGGTGTACTACGGGAGCATGTTACACGTTACGAGGAGTAGGGTGTGACATGTTTTAGTGGTATTAGAGCTAGTTTTTTTAAGTAAATTTTAAACTATGAATTTGAAATATTTTTCGACAAGTACAACTGCTCAAATGTTTGATACATATAGTACATTTACATCATAAATATGAACTAACGGGGAGAAATCTCCTTGTGCTAGTTGTACAAAAAAAAATCCTGTGAATAGATATGGAAAAGGGGGATAAAACGGTAGAGCAGTCTCATACAGCTGACGTACAAGGAGAGGCCCCAGTTTCGCAAAGTGTTGGAGATCCAACTACACCAGTCCCTCCTATGCAAATTACTACACAAATGGCTCAGTAGATGGCTATGTTCTTTCAGCAAATGGCTGATAATTTGTCAGCCCAGGCCCATGTACAAACCCAACCTCCTCAAGAGCAGCATGAAAAAGAGAAAAGTGGGAAATCTATCGGTCAAAGTTCGAGTAGTAATTTGGGAAAGAGAAAAGATTTTGAAGGACCCCGAGCTCCTAAGTATGACAGAGGCAGATCTTCAGGGCGGAAGTAATCAAGAACCATTCGTCAAAGAACCAGAAGTTCCTACCCTATCCGTATCTATGACATTTGTGGAAAATTACATGGGGTTATTTGCTATAGGGTCACTGGAGCCTGCTACAATTATTATGGAATCAGACATTTCAACCGAGCTTGTACTAGCGCACGTCGATTTATGCCACATACTACACCAGAAGAATCAGTCCAAGGTTCTAAATTTAGAGGCTCATTAATAGTTAGTAGGGGTAGAGGTAGAAGTAGAGACAACACTTCGGGTAATCCTAGCATAATGGACCAACCCGAGCAAAGGAATACACTAGAAAGAGGGAATGCCATGCATCGAAGGGAAAAAGCAGGGACTTCAAATGTAGTTGCCGGTATGTTCTTAACTTGTGAAAGGAATAATTATGTACTATTTGATTCCAGCTCTACTTTTTTATATGCTAATGCAAAATTATATGTTCTACTACTATTCCCTTGCATGGAGATAAATTTTGATGTGTTAGTGATTAGCCTTTTAGGATAAGAATTACGATAATAAGCGTGATTGGAATTAATTTTGGAAATTTTTTTAGTAAGAGACATCTCCTAGACTACAATAAATTATAAAGTTAATTACTAAGCCTAATTAGGTAAGGCAAGAGGACCTAAATAAGCTATAGTAATATATCTGCCCTAGATGAAAGAAAAGGTATTATTGTTGATAGATGTCATTAGATACCATAATCAAAATAAGTTTAAGATATTAGTGGATTTGAAAGAAATAAGATATAGGAAAGTTTGATCTATTAGGATGTATCGTAGTAACTATGCAATATTCTTAATGTTTGTGCTATAAGCTACAGATTACAGTACTGACTTGGGATTTATTGTGTAGAGCTACGTACTACCCAATAGTACACAAGGATAAGAATAGTTATAAATGACTTTCACTCTGGTACAAATATACCAGAATAGAGTTTTATTACTAAAACTGAGTTTGAAAATCCTAATTTGGGGATTTAAAACTCTATAATTAGAATATCAAAATATTATGGTTGCAAGGTAGTGAGAGTTAAAGACTTCGTTACCCTAGCACGAATTACAGTACATCAGGAATTATTATGGGACTAGAGATTTTAACATGGTCAAAATTTAAAAATAACACCTATAGGGCTAAGTCATCCAGTCTCCGATATGGGCTTTATAGTTGTTATGGTATTGCAATGGATCTTTTGCTCAAAGTTTAGTAAGAAACAGTATTCTATTTGTGTAGCAGTGAGATACAAAATATGATTTTATTCCCCTGAAAGAGACAAGATGCTATGGATGACAATTATAACTTATAAAACAGTTAAGAAATGATGTTCTACTGATAACAATAATTCGATAGGAACTAGTTGGTCAGGTATTCTTTAGGAAGAGCACAATTTTATTGTGCGGATCATAAGGATTAGATTAGAATTAAAGCGAAACTTTTGAATAGCATGGGAAAAAGGAGAGTCCGGTAGACTCCCTTCTTAAGATTGAAGAATTGTTTATGGTTTAAAAAAATAAAAGGTAATGATCGCAAACCAGCAGAAAATAAGATATAGAATATCAGTAGATAAAAGAAAATATAGAAGTAAAAGTTAGAATAGTTGGTGCAAATGTAATAAAGAAACGTTATCAATATTAGTTAAAGTGTGGAATAGAATGGCCAGAGGACCAAATCAAAGTAATATTGAAGTATAGTGAATTTATTAGGGACGATAAGAGGTGCTAAGTTACGACTCAACAGTCAAGTTAAGGAAGAAAATAAGATTGAGGAATAAAATAATTAAAGTTAAGTTGTGAAAAAAAAAAATAAAAGAAATAGAACAGTAAGAAATAAGAAAAATACTATATGAGGAATTGCCATAAAGGCAAACAACTTACTTAAAACACGTAATGATATCCCGAACTATTTTATCAAGAAAGAAATAAGTTAAACAAAAGCAAACAAGATAGTGCAAAATGGCACATAGACCTTGATCATAAATGGAGATGGTAAGATAATGGTTATGGACCTATGGCCAATAAAGAGATAAGCAATTCATATATGACCAATAAGGTCATTTAAAAAAAAAAAGAAAGAAGACTACAAAGGAAAATAATTGCTAAAACAACAACAAGAAAATACTAAAATATTCTAAACTAAACTGAATGTTGCATCAAATGATCAAGAGATTTGATAAGAAAAGAGTAAAACTAAGTTTTCACCTGTAGGATCATACGAGGTCCTAGGAAAAAGTGGATCCACTAGCACATAGATTTGCTTACCTCTAAAATTAAAATGAATTTGAATCTAACTTATGACAGAAGCTCATAAGGAACTTGGCACACCAGGTGAGCAATCGATGAGTAAATAGTATTGGTTAAAGTGCTAAGGAACCATCATTCAGGCCAGTAAACTACTTGGGAGCGTGAATAAAACATGAGAAAACAACACATATGACTATTTGAGGACAGGTAGTGGACACAATTTCGAGGACGAAATTATTTTCAGGGGGGGAGAATTGTAACACTTCTATTTGCATAGCCTGGTATATTTCATTATTCCGGTGACCGGTATCGGTCCGGATAATTAAAGGGATTAGAACCATGTCTAAGATAACTAGATAAGCCCTAAACACAAATAACTAGTAATTGTCAATTAGTTAAGTATAAATAAGAAAAATAGAACATAAGAGGTTAAATGAGCCGAGAGTCACAGCGATGGGTGACCTCCTCAAGAAGGACTATGAGATCGATTTAAACTCAAATTTCAAACCGTAAAATGTGACGTCGTGATCCTTAGGACTATTGCAAACACTGTGGAAAAGAGAAAATCACGAAAAAAAATTATTAAGCCGGTCAAATAATTAGGTCAGGGATTCAGAAGAAATATTGAATTATTTGCAAACCGGGTCGAACCGGCGAGGGGCAATTTGGTCAATTGATCCCTAGAGCTGACTCCTGACCTAACTGTCAAATAAAATCGGAGAAAAGAAAATTTTGGGATCAAGAATTAAATTAAAGAACTAAAGAAAAATAAATGAAAAAAAGAAAAAGAAAAAAAAAGTTGAAAAAGTGAAAAAGTTTATTACATCATCCATGACATCATGCATGATGCAATAAACCTAATAATTAAAAATTTAATGTCACATCTTACCCTTTCGTAAGATGTAACATGATCTCGTAGTACACCTAATGAATTACCGTACTTCGGCTACCAGTAAGCCGTTAAATATACTACAAGGGATTTTAAAACTTTTCTTATTTCTTTTTAAAGTGGTGAGCACTTTTGATAGGTGTTAAAACTTTTTAATCGAAGTTAAATCACACATTAGGTCTAAAGTATCAATAATTTCTGTATAAATTTCAGCAGAGTGCCGTCTGTATTTGGAGCAAAACAGTTCTTCAAAAACCTGTAAAAAGCACTTCTAATATTTTTGTTCAATTCCAAACTCCAATATGGCTCAACACAATTCAATGTCCTCAACACAGTTCAAACTCAGTTCAATATCATTTTCAGTAATTCAAAGATAAAGGGCAAAATAAATGAGTATTTCAAAAGCTGAAATAAGAAAATTATAATACAACATTTTGATAGGCCAAAATAATTTACAACTTTATTTTACAACTGCTCAAGACCAAGTACAATATATACATACAGTGCACATACATTATAACAAAATTTCAAAAATATGGTATACTCAATATGCCCAGCAGAATCCCAAAATGTAGCACAAGCAGCCTACTCTGTTGCTCTGTCTGTCTGTCTACTTGCGACAGCAACGAAAAAGTTATCGCTGAGTAAAATTTACTCAGTGGTGCACAATAACAATTTAAAATATGGTACATAAAACTTTTATTGACAATTTACAATTCAAACAATTCACAAATTTTCAAAGCTCATATAACACAAATTTGATCAAACAATTGAATAACACAGTGTTGCCAATCAATAGCACAACTTAGGTCATGACACAAATTTTTCTGAACATGCCATGTTGTACACCACGATAAGACATACTCACCCCACTAATCAAAATTAATGAGGGAGGTGGCTAGCTAGTTAATGAGAACTCATCCATACTCACCTCAGATTGGCAAGTCAGAGACGGAGGAATATAGTCATGCTCACCCCATAAATGGAGGAGGAACATAGTAATATTGCCATGCCAAGTGTGAATCAAAACAATTCCAAATCATAATATCTAAATATTTCATACAAACCACAAATCACATTTTAACTCAAAATTTCCATTTGCAAAGTAAGCAACATAATAATTTCCAAATAAAATTCCCATAAAAACAATAAAAAATTATTCATAACTCATTTCTCCAAATAAATTTTCTGGTAAAAGCAGTGAATATAAAAAATTTTTTGCACGGACCTTATTTGAGTCTCCACTAGGCCTTGACTGAATGTTCCTTATGATTTTCAATATTCTTTTCAACTGAAACACACAATTTAAAGTGTTTTAGTTATCAGTTAAATTGTTTCTAATAATAAAATCCAATATCTAAATTTTTCTTGGTACTATTCCTTCAATTCATTTCATTAGTTAACCTATAATGTTGACCATTAATACACACTAAGTGAATAAATTTTAATTTTACCAATATGTCACATTTTGCATTTCAATATGCTACCAATATAGTGCAATTTACCATTTTTATTAGTTGGCATTCATTGCCAAATTACTTCAAGTATCATTGTACGTAAATGTCAAGTTCTCAATTTTTGTGTGCTAAATTGGTCTAGCTTAAAGTCCTATTTCTCTTAGTTTTTAGCTTCTGGTCAAAGAAGAAAAATTGTAGCTCTATGTCTTATTGCACTCGGGGCAAAATTTTAGGTCATTCTGAGTTGTATAGAATAAGATATGGTCAATTTACTAAAGCTGGACAGATTGCACCTTGAGTGCAAAATTTAGTCAATTTTAGATCACTTTTAGTTCTGGCAGTTTTGGTATTCGAACTTGTGCAAGCTATTTGACTTGCTTATGGTCATTTCTGGGTTTTGGTGTCCTCATAAGAGTTGTATCTCTATGTCTAATCTATTTATAGTAAAAATTTCAGGTCATTTGAACCTGTTTTGAGTGAGTTATAGCCAAAACACTAACTGCTGTCCAAATGGTCAATTTTCAGGTTTGCAAAGTCACAAATCCGGATTTGGTCAATTCTCATGTCAGTTTTTGGATAGAATTTAGGTAGGCTTTCTTTATGAAAGTTGGCACATTTTGTGCCTAGTTTCACCTCCAATTGGCCTCATACCAATTGGAGTCACACAATTCAATTTATAACCTAAAACACATACTGCCCTTAACACATTTTTAAGGCACCAAACCAAATGCACATTCAACTTACCAAATTTAAACCTTTCGTACCAATTCTGATTTGGTATGGTACCAAATCCATTCCTCATTTCACATTATAATTAATTTGGGCAGTAATAAACCAATTGCCAATACACCAATTACAATTCCAATTCCAATTCACCCGATCAAATTCTAATAATATATACACATAATCATTCCTAACCATAACATATAATTTCACTAATAAATTACATACATACTTAACAACTTTAAAATCACATTTCATCAAATAATCTCATGAAATTATCGCCCTTTTAAGCTCATCAAGGCTGCCAAAATTAACCATTTGTCCTAAGTCTTCCACAATTACTCAAACCCCAAATTCAAATACTCAATCATAACATTCACATGAAATTAACTAACAAACACATTAAATTACCTTAATCAACACTCATTCCCATTAAATACATGTAAGAATAATTCAATAACCATGCACTTCCATGGCTGCCAAAATTAGGTTCCTCAAATATTCAATCAATTCCTCAAATCTTTCCAACCAAACAACTCATCTCAACACTAATACCAAGTTTAATGAAGAAAGGGAGAGGAAATGGACATTTACATGTTTTGAAACTTGCTAAAAACTCACTAAATCCCTTCCTTCTTACTGCCAATATCTTTCCCAAGTTGTGTAGACCAACTTTAATGAAGAACAAGTGAAGGAATTATGGCTTGATGATGGAAGTCTTGACCTCCATGCAAGGTGTGGCCATGGAGGAAAATGGGAATTCAATTTCGGCAAGGTGATGAGGAGGTTGAAGATGAAGTGAAAAATGGCTGATTCAAGTCACTAAGTGGTCTTATATCTGTCCACTAACGTCCCACTATGTCCCATTAATTATCAATTAACATTACAATAATCCAAAGTTATCATAATTGCCATAATGCCCTCATAATTCCTTTAATTACATTATGTGTTATATTTCTTATTTTCATGGCATTTTCAAAGTTTAATACTACTTATTTTTAATAGAAATTTAGGTCAAAGGTCAACTCAGGGTGTCAATTGACCAAAATGCCCCTATTCGGTTTGTATTCCCAAATTTTCGGTAATACCAATTTTTGTCAGTTTCTCGATTTTTCATTTTTCTTTGTACTAATTAATTAATTTTTCTTTGATATTTCTAATGTATTTATACTTCAATAGATGTTTATTTAAGTCTTAAAAATATTTCCTAGGGTTCCCCGTTGTCTAGGGCTAGTCAACGGTCCTCGCCACAACTTCTCGGTGCGGTCACCCATCGCTACGATTTTTGGCTCATTTAACTTAATCACATTTCATTGCTCTTATTTTTTCTTTATTTTTCTTGTATTTTCCTCTATTGTATTTTATTATTTCATGTCTCCTCACCAACATTTAATTGTTGTTTCAGGCATTCTAACTGTCCAGACAGACACTGGTCACCGAAACAGTAGAACGCACTACCGTATATAGGGGTGTTACAATTCTTCCCCCCTTAAAATTAATTTCTTCCACAAAATTTTACCCAATAGCCATCCTAACATAGTCATACCTTTGTTTTCTCATGTCTTTCATATATTTTCATGTAGCCTCATAATCTTCATAATCTGAATAATGGTCCATAACACCTTAACTAAACATATACATTTATTTCTCAACTGCTTCACCTCATGTGCTATGATCTTTATGAGTTTTTCCATCATACATTGAATTGAAATTCATTTCACTTTTTAGAGGTAAGCAATTTTATGTACTAATGAACCCACTCTTTCTAGGGCCTTGGGTGGTTTTATGGAGTGAGAACTTAGGTTTTCTCTTTTCTATACAATCATATAATCTTCTTTCCTTTAAGTTTATGTAAGACTTTTAACAATCTAATATAACATTTTATTTGTTTATATAACACTAATCTTTTCTTTGTTCTGTCTAATATTTCGATTTGTGTTTCCTTATTGAATGACCATTGAGGTCATGTTAAAATTATTTATCTAATCACTGGTCCTCTGACCATTCTACTCAACAATCTTACTCATATTCGTAACATTTCTTTGTTATATCTGAACCAACTGTTCAAATTTTTACTTCCACAACTCTTTTATCTATCAATTTTCAATAATTTATCGTATTCTAGGAAATGTCTTTCGCTAGCAAACTCTTCCAAAACTAATTGTAAAAAGACTAGTCACTGACATATCAAAATTTATTTTTATATGAGGGACAGCAGAAAGGCAAACAATGCTGGCACTAATTTAAAAGTTCTAGACCCTGGGTCAAACAATACATATATATATCTTAGTTAAAAATTGATAAAGTACCAGTAATAATGTCAAAAGTCTTAACCTCTTTCCTCTGCCGTATAATGTATATTCTAGCTGAAGCATCACCCTATTCTGGCTGATTCATAGTACTTTGACTTCTAGGCTTATTACCCCTACCTCTACCTCTGCTTTTACTAACTGATGGTGAACTCTTTAGGATAAAAACTTGGGCTGATCCCTCTGGTGTAGTAAATGATCCAAAACGGCGTAGATTTATACAATCCTTAGCAAAATGACCAGTCTCTCCATGATTAAAATATGCTCCTATGGCTCTATAACATAACCCACTATGTGTTTTACCACAAGTTTCACAAAGTCGATCCAACAGCGCATTTCTGGGTCTCTGTTGAGTTTGCTAATCCGATCAGGATGGTTTCTGTCCAGAAGATCTATCTCTACTCGATTCACGTGAGCTAGATCTGCCAAAGTGCTTTCTTTCTCCTGACCCACTATCAGGAACTTGATCAGTAGTCTTTCTAATTTTCTCTTTTTCTTCTGTACCTTTTTTAACTGTTTCTTCATTCTCAATTCTTTCCAGTTTTAAGGCTTGCGATATTAGCTATGAGAAAATCTGGTGTCAGAACCCCACAACTTACATTCTTAGACTAGGCCTTAACCCGACCTCAAAACGTTTACATCTGTCTCTAGGAGTGGTAAGCAGGCTTCCTGCATAATGACTCAATCGAAAGAAGTTTATTTAATATTCTACCACTGTTCTATTCCCTTGCTTCAAGCTTAAGAACTCCTATAGCTTCTAGTCCACATAGGCATCTGGGACATATTTTTGTCTGAACTCTCTGAGAAAGTCATCCCATGTTAGCACTGGGGGTTCCACCAAACTGTGGGGAATGGTTTTCTACTAGTCATATGCATCCCCCTGTAGAAGTGAGACTGAGTATTCAAACTTCAGCTCATCGGTGCATTGCAGCTTCCTAAAAACTCCTTCCATCCTTTCTAACCATTGTTCTGCCTCTAGCGGATCCACTGTCCCCTTGAACTCAGGAGCCCCATATTTAATCAGCTTGTCATACTGCCCAGCTGAAGGCTATGGTTGTACTACTGGTGTCTACAGTGAGGCTTGAGTGGGCATGTTACCAGCCATCTGTTGGAACATCGTACCCATCTGCTGAGCAAATTGAGTAGGGAACTGTGGTATTGAGGGAACTAGTGTAGCTGATCCACTCACATTGTGTAGGGCTGGGGCATCCCCTTGTAGCTCAGCCTCTATTGATTGATCGACTGAACGATCCCCTTCTTCCATAGTTAATTAGAGGATATTATACCTCCTAAACAAATAACACAAGGAGATTTCATCCCGTTAGTGCATATTTGTAATGTAATGTACTATATGTATCAAACAATGACATTGAGCAGTTGTACTATGAAGGAAAAATATTCAAATTACAGGTCAAAACAGAATTTAAAAACTTGCTCTGATACCACTAAAATACATCACTCCTTACCCTTCCGTAAGATGTAACATGATCCCGTAGTACATCTAATGAATTATCGTACTTCGCCTACCGGTAAGCCATTAAATATACTACAAGGAATTTTAAAACTTTTCTTATTTCTTTTTAAAGTGGTGAGCACTTTTGACAGGTGTTAAAATTTTTTAATCGAAGTTAAATCACACATTAGGTCTGAAGTATCAATACTTTATGTATAAATTTTGGCAGAGTACCGTCTGTATTTGGAGCAAAACAGCTCTTCAAAAACTTAGAAAAAGCACTTCTAATATATTTGTTCAATTCCAAACTCTAATATGGCTCAACACAATTCAATGTCCTCAACACAGTTCAAACTCAGTTTAATATCATTTTCAGCAATTTCAAAGATAAAGGGCAAAATAAATGAGTATTTCAAAAGCTGCAATAAGAGAATTGTAATGCAACATTTTGATAGGCCAAAATAATTTACAACTTTATTTTACAACTGCTCAAAAGCAAGTACAATATATACATAAAGTGCACATACATTACAACAAAATTTCAAAAATATGGTATACTAAATATACCCGACAGAATCCCAAAATGTAGCACAAGCAGCCTACTCTGCTACTCTATCGGTCTGTCAACCTGCGACAGCAATGAAAAAGCTATCGCTGAGTAAAATTTAGTCTATGGTGCACAATAACAATTTAAAATATGGTACATAAAACTTTTATTGACAATTTACAATTCAAAAAATTCAAAAATTTTCAAAGCTCACATAACACAAATTTGATCAAACAATTGAATAACACAGTGTTGCCAATCAATAACACAACTTAGGTCATGACACAAATTTTTCCGAACATGCCGTGTTGTACACCACGACAAGGCATACTCACCCCACTAATCGAAATCAATGAGGGAGGTGGCTAGCTAGCTAATGACAACTCATCCATATTCACCTCAGACTGGCAAGTCAAAGAGGGAGGAATATAGTCATGCCCACCCCATAAATGGAGGAGGAACATAGTAATATTGCCATGCCAAGTGTGAATCAAAACAATTCCAAATCATAATATCTAAATATTTCATACAAACCACAAATCACATTTTAACTCAAAATTTCCATTTGCAAAGTAGGCAACACAATAATTTCCAAATAAAATTCCCAAAAAAATAATAAAAAATTATTCATAACTCATTTCTCTAAATAAATTTTCTAGTAAAAGCAGTGAATATAAAAAATATTGTGCACAGACTTGATTGGAGTTGCCTCTAGGCCTTCACTCAATGTTCCTTATGCTTTTCAATGTTCTTTCTAATTGAAACACACAATTTAAAGTGTTTAAGTACTCAGTTAAATTGTTTCTAATAATAAAATCCAATATCTAAATTTTTCTTGGTACTATTCCTTCAATTTATTTCATTAGTCAACCTATAATGTTGACCATTAATACACACTAGGTGAATAAATTTTAATGTTACCAATATGTCATATTTTTCATTTCAATATGCTACCAATATAGTGCAATTTACCATTTTTACAAGTTGGCATTCATTGCCAAATTATTTCAAGTATCATTGTATGTAAATGTCAAGTTCTCAATTTTTGTGTGCTAAATTGGTCTAGCTTAAAGTCCTATTTCTCTTAGCTTTTAGCTTCAGGTCAAAGAAGAAAAATTGTAGCTCCATGTCTTATTGCACTCGGGGCAAAATTTCAGGTCATTCTGAGTTGTATAGACCAAGATGTGGTCAATTTACTAAAGTTGGACAGATTGCACATTTAGTACAAATTTTGGTCAATTTTAGGTCACTTTTAGTTCTGGCAGTTTTGGTATTCAAACTTGTGCAAGCTATTTGACTTGCTTATGGTCATTTCTGGGTTTTGGTGTCTTCATAAGAGTTGTAGCTCTATGTCTAATCTATTCATGGTAAACATTTCAGGTCATTTGGACCTGTTTTGAGTGAGTTATAGCCAAAATACTAACTGATGTCCAAATGGTCAATTTTCAGGTTTGCAAAGTCACTAATCTAGATTTGGTCAATTCACATGTCACTTTTTGGATAGAATTTAGGTAGGCTTTCTGCATGAAAGTTGGCACATTTTGTGCCTAGTTTCACCTTCAATTAGCCTCATACCAATTGGAGTCACACAATTCAATTTATAGCCTAAAACACATACTACCCTTAACACATTTTTAAGGCACCAAACTAAATGCACATTCAATTACTAAATTTAAACCTTTCATACCAATTCTGATTTGGTATGGTACCAAATCCATTCCTCATTTCACATTATAATTAATTTGGGCAGTAATAAACCAATTGTCAATACACCAATTACAATTCCAATTCACCCGATCCAATTCTAATAATATATACACATAATCATTCCGAGCCATAACATATAATTTCAGTAATAAATTACATACATACTTAACAACTTTAGAATCACATTTCATCAAATAATCTCATGAAATTATCACCCTTTTAAGCTCATCAAGGCTGCCAGAATTAACCATTTTTCCTAAGTCTTCCACAATTACTCAAACCCCAAATTTAAATATTCAATCATAACATGCACATGAAATTTACTAACAAACACATTAAATTACCTTAATCAACACTCATTCCCATTAAATACATGTAAGAATAATTCAATAACCATGCACTTCTATGGCTGGCAAAATTAGGTTCCTCAAATATTCAATCAATTCCTCAAATCTTTCCAACCAAACAACTCATCTCAACACTAATACCAAGTTTAATGAAGAAAGGGAGAGGAAATGGACACTTACTTGTTTTGAAACTTGCAAAAAACTCACTAAATCCCTTCCTTCTTACCACCAATATCTTTCCCAAGTTGTGTAGACCAACTTTAATGAAGAACAAGTGAAGGAATTATGGCTTGATGATGGAAGTCTTGAGCTCCATGCAAGGTGTGGCCATGGAGGAAAATGGGAATTCAATTTCGGCAAGGTGATGAAGAGGTTGAAGATGAAGTGAAAAATGGCTGATTCATGTCACTAAGTGGTCTTATATCTGTCCACTAACATCCCACTAAGTCCCATTAATTATCAATTAACATTATAATAATCCAAAGTTATCATAATTGCCATAATGCCCTCATAATTCCTTTAATTACATTATGGGTTATATTTCTTATTTTCATGGCATTTTCAAAGTTTAATACTACTTATTTTTAATGGAAATTTAGGTCAAAAGTCAACTCGGGGTGTCAATTGACCAAAATGCCCCTATTCAGTTTGTATTCCTGATTTTTTAGTAATACCGATTTTTGTCGGTTTCTTGATTTTTCATTTTCCTTTATACTAATTAATTAATTTTTCTTTAACATTTCTAATATCATTTGTACTTCAATAGATGTTTATTTAAGTCTTAAAAATTTTTCCCAGGGTTCCCCGTTGTCCAGGGCTAGTCAACGGTCCTCGCCGCAACTTTTCGGTGCGGTCACCCATCGCTATGGTTTTTGGCTTGTTTAACTTAATCACATTTCATTGCTCTTATTTTTCTTTTATTTTTCTTGTATTTTCCTCTATTTTATTTCATTATTTCATGTCTCCTTACTAACATTTAAGTGTAGTTCCAGGCATTCTAGCTGTACAGACAAACACTTGTCACCGAAATAACAGAATGCACTACCGAATATAGGAGTGTTATATTTAAATTTTAGGATAATTTTTGTCTTACTAAAGATTTAAAAAGTCATAAAAGAAAAGAAAAAAAAATAAAGTTCACCCTTCTTCTTCCTTTTGCCGTAACCCATTCTCACATCTCTCTTTCTCTCACATAACTCCATTAAAGCTCATATTGAGCTTGATCAAAACCTAAATCCCACCATAGAAACTTTAGTTTCCATCATTAAACCTTGTTAACTTCACTTGAAAAGAAGTTTGATCAAGAAAAAAAAGAGGAAAAGAAGAGGAAAATTGAAGATTGAACATCAAAGTGAGGTTAGTTCTTTTTATTGAAATTTTAGTTCAATACATGTGTTCTTAGTTTAAATAACCTAGAAATTAGCTTACAATCAAAACAAAACAATTGTTGGGGGACTGTCGACACCATATTTTGGCCGATCCCCAGAATCAATAAACCTCGAAACCGATCCCTAGCACTAAGTCTCTCCTTGCCATCTAACCACGGTTCCGATCTCTCTCCACAGGAAGTTGAGTCAATGCTAAGTCCTAATATCAGTCAAAGCTTTACCGGTCTTTCAAATCATTCACCAATCTCTCAAGCCCATTGTCAAATATCCTGACCAGTTAACTACATTCCTGATCTCTCTTGTCAGACGAAATTGAACTAACACTAGAACCTTGCCGCCAATATTTATGATTGACCCCTCTTTTAAAAGTTTAGGAATAATCAAGCTAAGGTTCTAATCCGGTTTAATGAAGATCCCGATCTTAGATGTTCAAGCCAAAATTTTCAATTAAGTTCCGTTTAGCAATCTCATGCATGTTGTATTTTCCGATCTCTCACACTTAGGATAATAATAGTTTTCAGTTGTTTCAATATACTCAGACAATCAAGTGTTTAGAAATTTTCCGATCACAACCATTCATCAAACAAAAAGGCATTCTATTTCATTTCATTGCAAAATTTGTACAAGTTATTCGGCTGGGGGATCACCCCCAGCCTGATCTACATTTCGCTCATCCTCTCCTTCCTCTTCACTATCCTCACCCTCGCCCCCGGGAGCCAGGTTGGCCATCCAAGAGAAGTCCTCTTCTGGGTAACGCTTCTGGAGTTCGGCCAAGAGGTCCTTGTGAGCATTCACATAGGCACCAGCTATCCCTGTCACCATTTCTTCGTCTTTCGCCTTAAGCTCCTCGATAAGTTGAGCGACCTGAGAAGCTTCGTTGGCCCGGAGCGCCCGGACTTCCCCAAGAGCACGATCCCTTTCAGCCAGAACATGATTCTGTTCGGCCAGCCTGTCTTCATAGAACTTCGCCCGCCCCTCAACTTGAGATATGTAATCCTGAGCGGATGCGAGTTGGGATCGGAGGGAAGTCACTTCCTGATTCTTCTTCTCGACCTCCTTGCCCAGGCGATGAGCCTTTTCCCGAACTATGGTCTGGTTCACCAGACACTCCACGTTCAGGCTCATGGATCGAGTCAAGATATCGTCAAGGCTGTCCGGGGATAGCCTGTCCCGATCCTCCCGAAGGCAGATGGAAGACCCCAAGACTTTGGCAAAACCAGGGTTCTCCCGAACAGTCCAGTTATTCTTCAGGGACTCGATCAACGTTTGAGCACCACGAGAAGAGGCTCTCACAGAAGATTGAGAAGGACCCCATTCTATGCTTGGAGCAGCTGGAGGAGGTGGAGCCAGCTCTTCTTGTTGAGGAGGAGATCGGACAGCTTCAGTGATCGGTGGCCCCGAAGGTCGGGACGGGCCTCCTTGCGTCTCCCTTGGTTCATGGCCGGGAGTTCGAAGCATTTCCGAACGCTTCGTCTCCTTTACTTTCCGAGAGATCTCTCTTTCTTTCTTCCGCTTCCTAGAACCCTCATCACCCGCCATACCTGCATAAAGAAGAGGTCAGTGAGATCGCTAAGGTCCTGAGATCTGAGATGTAGAAAATACCGATCTGAGGTCAGAGAGCGGAAGTTCGCGATCTTGGCCGGTGAGCAGCTGTATGGTCCAATGGTGCAGCTCGGCAGTCACCGCATCTAAACAGGAATACTTTTGAGTGGCAGCCTGATTCTTCAGATCCATCACTATCAAGCTTTCCTCCTGGTTCAGGGTAATTCGCTTCGAAAGCAAGGGTCCCTGGTGCCACCAGCTACGAGGGAAGTCCTCAAAGCAGGTCGGAGTTTTGCTCCTCAGAATAAAGAAGCGGTTCTTCCAATTTTTAAGGGAGGAGGGCAGATCGGTGAAGAGCCTGCAATGAGGCTTCGCCTGAAAGAACCAGTGCTCGTCGTCCTTTCGGCGAGTTAGCCTGTGCAGTTCGGCGAATACCTTAGCCGTAGGTCTGATTCCCTTTGCTCGGCATAGGCCTCGAAAGGCTACTAAGATCTGCCACGAGTTAGGGTGAACTTGAGCAATGCACACTCGGTGAAGTTTTAGGACCTCCTTGAAGAAGTCATCCAGACGGAACCGAAGACCGGCCTTTAACTGTTCCTCGTATACCATAACCAGGTCATTCTCTTCAAAGAAGTGATCGGCTCGGTGATCGCCGTGACACCGGATAAGTTCGTACGAATCAGGACGAATATTGTACTCCTGGCTGAACGATTGCAGATCGGACTCTTGCAAGATCGATGGCAGCTCGTCCATAGGGAGATTCTCCCTCCCTGAAGAAGGTACGTGCCTTGATGGTCCGATCCGCCCCCGAGCTGGAACGGAGACCCTAGGAGGTTCTGTTTGCGCGCTTGGCCCGACCACCTCTTCTTCGTCAGACGACCACGAGAACTGAATGGAAGGAGGACTCGCCGCTCTTTGACCCTCGACACCGCTCATTTTCAAAGAAAACAAAGAACTTAAACTAAAAAGAAGATCAAAGCCCTTACCGGAGTCTGATCGGCATCGGAAGAACTTGAGTAAACGAGAGAACTTTGAGGTTGCGAGCGAGAGAGTGAAAATGACATACAGGAGCAAATGGCTAACCCCTCACCCCTATTTATACTCGTCTGAGCATTTAATGCTCACGAGGTTCCAGGCAACGCATCGATTAGCGGGGCTCGCCAGCTGTTCTGACACGTCTCACGAATATTCCCAAGATTCCATAAAGAGATCGGTTAATTATAGAGCGGTAGATCCAGGTGTTTCAAATTACTGATTGGATAATCATATTAGAGCTCGGAAAATAATTAATAAGATAATAATTGGCAAAATAAAATCTTTATTTCCAAAAGATCGGATTACATCATTTGGGCGATCTCAAGAGATCGGAGTACATTTCCAAAAATCAGATTACATCATTTGGGCGATCTCAAGATCGGATTACATCTGATTACATCAAAAGGCCGACCTCTAAAGATCAGTGGAACATCCTATCTAAAGAAGCCTATGTCAATAGCCAACATTGTGACTGATCCACAGGGTGTCGCCGATCGGAGCTTAACCCGCTGTCGGAACACCCAATGTAGAGGGAAACCGCTGTCGGAACACCCAATGTGATGAGAAGCCGAATAAACTCAGTTGAGCGACTCGAGATCGGCAGAGTCAAGGTCCGCAATCCAAATCGATCAATTGATCCAGTTCCCTCACCATCATCAGACAAGGTTATGAGATCACCAGGGTCGTAAATTTTCAGTCGAGGAGTAAGGAAGTCCATCGGAAAAGGATCAAAGCCACAGTTGTAGCCGGAACTTCCACCGGGCAATCGGAAGTAAGAAGGAAGAGAGGAAATGGGATGAAGGAAGTCTCTTTCGTCAGGGTATATATAGGGAAAAGCGGGCATTTATTATCGAGCGGCAAAGCGGGCCCGGGAATCGAGGGGAAATTAATGCTTTGACCAGACGAGGCTGATTAAGGGATCGAAATAATAGAGATCGGAGGATGGGAGATCAGCATGCGAGATCGGAATAGGAGCGTGTCAAGAAGATCGAGAAGGGGGAGGGATCGGAAGACAAAGAGAATAAGACAAATCCCAAATAACCGTCGTCAGAATCAGAGCCGAGGTAGTTAAAGCGTTACAGACGAGATCTCCACCGCATGCCTAAGAATCGCCTTAATCTTGACAAGTGCGGGGTATGTCATGTGATCCTGTACATCCCAATCCCCACCGTTGATCTCAGGTAAGGACAAACCCGGAACCCTTGGATCAAGAGAGAAGACGACAATACCAGCGTCTTTCGCTCTTAGCCCTCAGATCGTTCCGGACAAGAAGATTTGGGACCGTCAGATTGAAAGAGGAAAAGGACAAATATTCTGAAGAGTGATCTCAGCCATTCATTTTGATTCTCTTTAATTCCTGAACACTCGATCATGTCCTTCGAAATCTTGACCCTCCATCTCCCTCAAAATAAATCCTGACCCTTCATGGGGAGCACCCGATTCCTATAAATACCTGCATGAACAACTGTTCAAAGGACGGGCAAAAAAGAAAGGTAGTCATTATAGCGGAAGAACTCTGAAACTTGATTCAGTTTGTTACTCTGCTACTTTGAAGTTTTGATTAGAAAGACTTTTGAAACCAGTTTTCTGAAGTGTTTTCTTGAAAAGGATTCTGAATACTGAAATTCTACATTTTCAGTTTGTTCATTATCTGTTCACACTCTCACTTTCAGCCCTTTATTATCTCTGTCTTCATTCCCATTATCCAAGCTTAATTTCATTTCACTCGGTTTTTATCTTGGTCTGATTGCCTTTTAGCTAAGCATCCTTCAGTTCACAACGAACATCAGCCCTCAAGCTAATCAGTCTGCTGTCTTATTACTATTTGTCACCCCGTAGTTATTTCAATAGATTTGGCTCCTTACAGGTAAGAGCTCATATTGATATTTTATTAACTGTTTACGTTTATTTTTCGCACTTTCTTTGTTCTTCTTACGTATACGATTTTCTCCAAGTTCATTTTGTGCAAAAAGAATCCCGAAGAATGTTACTCTCGAGTTATCTCTTTAGTGATTAGTCCATCATTTTATTAATCTTCGTCATTTCTGAATGCAAGTTTTCTAGCTCCTAGTAGCGTGTAAGTGGTTGGGTAAAACGTAGGTAGCTGCAACTTAAGGGTCTCTATTAAGAGAGAGAACCTGAATAACACGTCAGGAAAATAGCCACAATATTAGGCTGACGTAAACGGCAATTCGGCAAGATGCCATAAAGTGGGATAAAACCAAAGTAAACGAAACAGAATAGATCGGACATTAATAGGTACTGGTAAAGTGACCTTAGGGGAGGTCAGCAAAATTTAGTCCAGCTTTTCTTATTTAGTCACAAAATATCAATTAGTTAAAAGAAGCCTTATCCCCAGCTCCTTAGAACGCCAGAATCCTTAGCTTTGGGACCTTATGACATGTAGCTGAAATTAAAATTCGGGAGATCGGAAAGATCCCATTCAGGTTCCTGTTAATTTAAAAGAGATCGGAAGAGAGTTCTTATCCGATTGTCAACTCAAAACTTTAATTAAATAGAGATCGGAGGAGAGTTCTTATCCGGTCTCAAATCAAAATTTTAACAAATATTTAATAGAGATCGAAGGAGAGTTCTTATCCGGTCTCAAATCAAATTTTTAATGATTTAAAAGAGATCAGAGGAGAGTTCTTATCCGGTCTCAAATCAAAATTTTAATAAATATTAAATAGAGATCGGAGGAGAGTTCTTATCCAGTCTCAACTCAAAATTTTAATAAAACATTAAATAGAGACCGGAGGAGAGTTCTTATGTGGTCTCAACTCAAAATTTTTAATGATTTAAAAGAGAACGGAGGAGAGTTCTTATCTGATCTCAAAAAAATATTAAAGAGTTCAGAGAAGAGTCCTTATCCAATTCTTAAATTAAATTTGAATAAAATAGTTCTTTTAAATAAAATTAACATGCAAATAGTAACTCACTAAGGTTGTCTCATTTACTTATGTATTTGGGTGAATCGAATTTAGTGAAAAATTAAAATCTCCTTTGGACAAAAGAATTAACATGTCCATTTAAGCCCTCCTAACTAATACAAAGTTAAATCTACTTACCCTTATTAAGGGACGAGGTGGGGTGCCTAACACCTTCCCCACCCGTCTACGGACCCCGAACCTAGAATCTCTGTCTTAAAGTGGTTTCGTTTCAATTTATTTTCACAAATGATTTTCTTTAGTTTCCCTCAAAAACTAAGGTGGCGACTCCTCACTCTTTCCCACTTCGGTGAGTGATCGTCCAGGCGATCGCAAAATCCCTTGCGACAGCTTGGCGACTCCACTGGGGAAGTAACAAAGACTGACTTAACCCCGGTCTAGTGGTCCAAAAGTAGATTTAATTTTGTCCGATCAAATTATAGTTAGATGGGCTCATTCAGCGATGTTTTATACGTTAATTATTGTTATTGCGGCTAACTATTTTGCTTGTTTTGCCTGTTTTATTTCCTACAGTGCTCTTCGTTTCAAAAAAAAAAAAAAAGAAAAAGGGAAAAATGGAAAAATAAAATCCCCCTGAATTGGGAAGAGGTAAAGGTGTCCCTTCACACACTGAACACTCACACGATGTCCTCACACACTTTGGCCCTATACCCGGGCTTTCCAACCCTTTTAGGAAAGTAGGAGGGAGTCATGTAGCGGTACCCGTGGGTTCTACCCCGTTAGTATCCGTGAAGGCTTCTGCTCAAATTGAAACTTGTTCTATCCACTGTGATACTCGTGGAATTTTCCCGATAATATCATGGTTATAGAATGGGGCCCTACTGTTTACAGTAGGGGCAATTTGGGAACCTGTGGCTTTTAGAAAATTAGATCCTGAGCTAAACTATCACAATAGCTGAAAGCCATAGTAAGCTACCTTGTAAGATAGAACTATCCAAATAGGTAGCGCTCGTCCGATATCAGGAGTCTCCCTATTATAGGACAAAAGGGGCATACTTACTCTTATCCTTTCCTGCTTTAATTTCCTTTTGTTCATTTTTGTGAGGGTAATCTTGAATTCTACTAAAACACCTACACATTTTCCTACTTTGATAAATGTGTACGTGTCATCCTGTCAACAGTATGATTCAAAATTACCCTAATTTATCTTGCTAACGAGTTTTCCCACAGGCATTACCAAACCAAGAGTCTGTAAAAGGATAGGCATCATATTTATGATGGCATCCTCGAGTCAGTCGGCAGAAGAAGTTCAGAATGCTAAACTTTGGTCCAAATCGATTCATACTCCAGTACCCCCACAAAATGATGTTTCCAAGGCACATGCTAGCTTACTACCTTCATTAGATCTGAATAAAATTGAAGTCAGAATGAAACGACCTCGAGTGCATCTAATGGATGGAGGTCGCTTCCCGATCAGGTCAAGGCACGATTTGAAGAGAAGTATGGGAGGATTGCAACCTTAATGCGAGTCAAGGTCCAAATCCCGGCATTAAAGGCCATATTGTCGGTTTGGAACCCTAAGTACGGGGTATTCTCTTTCAATGATATTGATACAGTTCCCACTATGGAAGAATATCAGGCATTATTAGGGATTCCTTATTCAACACAGAATCGGATCTACCTACACCTTGAGCATAGGCAGACCTGGAAACGATTAACACATTTGTTGGGCATCCCTTCGGAGGAGGCAAAGTCAAAAGAAACTGTCAATGGAAACACACATGGTTGGTATTGGACATATCTTCAGAAGTGGTTAGATCAGTACCTCCAAGAGAAACAGTGGAATCAAGCTTCAGTGGCACTCGCCTTGGGAATCTATGGTCTGATTTTGTTCCCGGGACCATTGGGAATCGTAACTTGCAGCGCGGTGGAAGTATTCTGGATGGTAGAAAGGCAGGAGATCAATTCGATACCGGCAATTCTTGCGGAAACCTTGTTAACCCTAACCTACTGCAGACAACAGGGGAAAGGGTCCATTAAGTGTTGTTCTCAGTTGCTATACCTCTGGATTATCAGTCACATGTGTCCTGTGGAGACAAAGGGATTAACTTGGTACCTTGACCAGCCTCCCATCGAAAAGATGACCCGGTTAGTAATCAGTCCGAAGAATGAATAGTAGTGGTGAGAACGGATTTTGAGTTTTAATAGCCATGATTACTGTTGGAGGAAGCTGTGGACGTCAGGCCAACCCATTTTGATCGGTACGGGAGGTAATCAGTCGGTATCCCTAATCGGAGTAACCGGATATACAAGTTACACTCCGGCATTGGTAATGAGGCAGTTTGGCTCAACGCAGTCCATGATCAACATTGAAGAATACCACCAAGGTCACTTCTACCATGAGCTCAAGGAAGAGGAAGGATTGAAACTGGCTCGCAAGTCTTGGGAAAACATTACTCTGATGGAGAGATCGCCTAAAGGCCCAAGTGCCTCGGGCGATTATCTTAAATGGAGAGCTGACAGGGACCGAGAACACTCAACTACAGAATTTGAGGACAGCAACCCTCGCCAAAACATCCTATTAGAAGAAGCTGATAATCGTGCCTTGACTCACTACAAAAAGCAAACACCGAGAACTCACAGCTGCAAGAACAAATAAAGCAGTTGGAGGACCAAGCAGAAACTTAAAAGAAAAGTGAGAAGGCTCAAGGAAGAGGCAAGGGCTGTAAGGATGGGGTTCAAGAGCAAGAGAGCAGTGGGAAAAGGAAAAGACTCTCTCAGTGAGGTAAAAGAAGTAAAAGTGCAGAATAGTAAGCTTCAGGAAAAGATGAAATACCAAGAGGTGCTCATTGAAGAGTATAAACAGGAAAACAAAAAGAAGAAGCTCGAATTAAAAGAACAGGCACTACTCATCAACGATATCTTGAAAGAGTGTGCTAAGGAAAGGAAAGAGAGAGAAAAATAAGCTGCTCTCTATCAAGGACTGAAAGAGAATGTTGACCAGCTGGAAAGAACGATAGCACAGGGAAAACAAGAACTATTACCTGAATCCGAATATGCTCTCAAAGCATTCGACCTTGCCAAGCAAGAAGAAAGGTTATATGAGTATCTCAGAAGATGTCATCTTATTATAAAGAACCTTCTAGAGCCTAGGCCAATGTAGAAGATACGATGTACAAATTATTCAGTTAATGAAATGATTTCTGGACCATTGTTTAGTAAATTTGTGAATGAATAATATGACTCCCGTAGGAACTCCCTCGCTAGGGTTATGTGAAAAATTGAATGCGCTATATGGACAGGTATCATAAATGCGCATTCAATCCAGTCATTCACAGTCAGACTATCGAACGATGCCATGATAAATTGATGCAATTATCCTTTTATAGATTTCAACCTGGCTCTCAAATGCCACTGTATCCTTCGTCCAGACCAGGACTTTTAGTTTCTTTGTAAAATTCAAAGTTCATTTTAAATTTTCTTTTTTACTCCTTACAGGAAATCAATATTGCTTCAAACAAGGCAAGTCTGACCAAGCACTGCAGTTCATTGGCGAGTGTACTTAACAAGATCTCGGACAAAGAAGATAATGGAAGATCAGGAACAAGTACAGAACCTACAGGGGCAAGTTTCCGAATTGAAAGATCAGGTCTCAGAACTTATGAGACTAATGAGGGAAATGTCCCAGAATAAACCCACAGCAAAGCCTAGCCTACCACTACCTCCTCCACCTCCTACAACAAATGATCCTCACCAAGCTTCAACTTCTTTTACCTTTCAGTCTCCCATCCCGGACCCGACAATCACTGCCAATCCGGTTACCACAAATAATGACCTACCTTACTCTCATTACCCAACCGTTCCAAACACCGACCCATACCCTTCAAATATAATCCCTCCCATTCACTTCACCCCTCATCTCCCAACTGGGGGAGTATTCCACGCAGTGGGAGGAGAAAATAAGTCAAAAGAAAGTGAGAAACTATCTGCTCTAGAGGAGAGATTGAGAGCAATTGAAGGGCTGGATATGTATGGTTCAGTCGATGTGGCATCGCTTAGATTGGTTCCCGATGTGGTGGTGCCACCCAAATTCAAGGTCCCCGATTTTGACAAGTATACTGGGAATTCAGATCCTCGCATTCACTTGGCCACCTATATCGCCAAGATGTCTGCTCTGACAGAGGACGATAGACTGCTGGTCCACTTCTTTCATGAGAGCCTCTCAGGGGCAGCTTTGAGGTGGTGTATTCAGTTGGACAGAAGCAAACTGCGCTCCTGGAAGGATTTAGCTGATGCCTTCTTAAAGCAGTACAAATTTAACTGCGATGTGGCCCCCACAAGAAGGGACCTCCAGAACACAGTGCAGAAAGGCAGAAAGCTTCAAGGAATATGCCCGAGAGATGGAGAGAAAAGCGGCGAATTGCATCCCCGGTGGCCACAATGAGCTATGCTCTCTGTTCATCGAAACTTTGAAGGCCCCTTACTTCAACTTGATGATTGGGAACACTTCCAACAGCTTCTCTGACATCATACAGGCTGGTGAAAGAATAGAGGCCAACCTAAGAATGGGACGATTGCAGGAGTTGGCTGAGAACCCTGCAAAAAGCGCCAATTTTGGCAAGAAAAAGGAGGGTGATGTCCATTCAGTCACCCGGCAGAATAATTACTCTCCACTACGTCAAAACAATTATCGGCCATATCCTCCCCTTCATGGCCAAACAGTCGCAAACATTCCACCTCCTTTCCCTAATTATCCACACCCGCGCCCACAATATACCCCACCTACAAATTACCAACCGAGACCGCCTCCTCCTCCTGCTCAACCAAGACCACCACAAAACAACCCAAGACCCCCAAGAAACCCTGATCCACCTCTTTCCCTCCCACTCAGTGAAATATACCGATACCTTGTCGGTATAAACCAAATCGTACCAGTTCCCCTAGATCCAATTCAGCCTCCATACCCCAGGTGGTATGATACCACTGCCCGTTGTGAGTATCATGGAGGGGCACAAGGGCACTCAACCGATAACTGCGGGGCACTCAGGGTTAGAGTGCACGCTTTAATCAGAAACGGGTGGTTGAAGATTGAGGGAAATGGTTCCCTCCCCAATGTTACCTCAAACCCACTGCCTAACCATAATGCAGGCAGTGGTGTAAATATGATAGAGCCTGATGAAGAAGGATCAACGCTGGAAGTAGACAAGCTGGTTCCTTATCTCTGCCCTGCCCTCAGGTAGCGGGATTGGAAGAGAGTACGGGGTGTCCTTATCATGGAGGGGCAGCTGATCACGAGCTGCAGAGCTGTGAGGCATTCAGGCAAGAGGTTTGGAACTTGTTGTCTCTCAAGGTTCTGAGATGCCAGACAAGGTTGAAGAGGGAAGAAGGAGTGAACACAACTAGATACAGCCAGAATGCTTCCACCCCTAAACCCAGAATCACTTTCTCACCCCCGGTAGCCTCACCACCAGTAACGGTTATCCGAGCCCCATCTCAGCTCCCTGTTACCAACACTCACGCCAAACCTTGGAACTACAATTTCCAAGTCTTCACTCAAGGAGCATTAAGCAGTACACCGGCTCCTAGCCTTGCTTCACCTCCGGCACCTCCTAAGCCATGTTTCACTCCTCATGCACACTTTCAGATGACTTATGCTGGACCTACCACCAGTGCTACTCCCCAGAACGATCCCCAACCCGTCACTGCCACAAAGCCCTCCTCCCTTGAGCAAGAGGTCGAGTTCATAACTCGAAGTGGGAGGTGTTCTAATAAAAAGAAAAGAGAAAAGGGAAAGTAAAAATGGGAGAGTCACTGAAGAACACCGAAGAGGAGGTTGAGAAGACAGAGGAAGCAGAGCCTGCTGAGCATAAAGAAGAGGAGGAACTGCTGCTCCAAATAATGAAACAGAGCGAGTATGATGTGGTGGAGCAGTTGAGGAAAACACCTGCCCGAATTTCACTGTTATCGCTGATCTTGAATTCGGAAGTGCACCGACAAACCTTGCAGAGAATCCTGGATCAGGCCTTTGTAAACCCCGACATTACTCCGGGGCAGTTTGAGAAGATAGTGGGACAAATCCAGGCATCCAGTTTTGTTACTTTCTCAGAGGACGAGATAGACCCTGCGGGTTTAAGGCACACTAAGGCTCTACATGTAACAGTGAAGTGTAAGGGTTGTATAGTAGCCAATGTACTTATTGATAACGGGTTAGCTCTTAATGTACTCCCTAGCGCTACCTTAGCTAGGTTGCCAGTTGACCAATCGGACATACGCCAAAGTGCTATGGTGGTAAGAGCCTTTGACGGTACCAGAAGAGAAGTGTTGGGAGATATAGACTTGCCGCTTCAGATTGGCGCATGCACTTTCGACGTCACATTCCAGGTGATGAACATTGAGCCTACCTATACTATGCTGCTGGGGAGGCCTTGGATCCATTCTGCGAACGCCGTTCCCTCAACTCTGCACCAGAAAATAAAATACATCATGGATGGCAAAATCATCACAGTGAAAGGAGAGGAGGCCTTGCTAGTCACCAAGCCACAATCACTTCCTTATGTGGAGGCAGCTGAGGAGTCATTGGAAAGCTCCTTCCAAGCCCTCGAGTTACAAGAAACCATCTCAGGAAATGGAGGGGCTATGGCTATGGTAGCCAAAATAATGACAAGGAGTGGGTACGAAGAAGGCAAAGGCCTAGGCGCCACATTACAGGGAATCGTTGAACCCATACCAGCTATCCAGAAGGTAGGCCGCTGCGGTTTGGGTTATGAGGAAGATGCCCTTATGGATGGGCATTTCTGGATGAGGAAAATGCTCCGGGATCAAAGGTTCGATCGGAAAATGGGAAACATAAAAGTAGTCCCAAGAATTACAGAGATCTTCACTAAACCGGTCATTCAACATCCGGCAAATACAGAAGAATCACCCGATGATCCATCCATAGATGTCATCCAACTGGATTCCTTGTATGAGGCCCTAGTCTCGCCAATGACTGAGGGGCAAGAGCTGAACAACTGGACAACCGAGGACATCCCTGTACTCAATTTCGAGTAAAGTACCTTTGGTTATCTACACTTGATCATTTTGTCCATGGTGACAAGTGTAATACTGTAAATGGACCTTTTCTTATGGCACAAATGTTAATAAATTAATAGCGCATTTAAAATCCAATTCTCTCTTTCTTTTGAATTCCATCCTTATAATACATTTTTTTATTCATTCAGGACCATTCATCAATTAACACCTAATAATCCAATAGATTCAGAGATTCCTCTGGTTAATTTTGAAATCCCCATAACTGCCATTACTTCAAATGATTCTGAGAAAGACCCTATACAAGAAGACAGTGAAAAGGATGAGCCCTCCCTCGTGCCTTGTGGAGACGAAACGCGCACCGTAAACTTAGGCACGAAAGAAGTAAAAAGGGAACTTAAGGTAGTGGAGAGTGAAGAATTGGGAGATATGATCAGTCTGCTTAAAGAAGTCCTCGACGTATTTTCCTGGAACTATGATGATATGGTGGGTTTGAACCCCCAGATAGTGACGCACAAAATTCCCCTAATTCTAGGGACGGTCGATGCGTGAAGTTAAGGAGAATGAATCGACACCTTGCTCAAAGTTCGGGATGAAGTCAAGAAAGCGATGATGATCTTTGGGTTCTGAAGTGGTCAAATATCCCCAATGGATAGCTAATGTGGTCCCGATAATGAAGAAGGGCGGGAGAGTTCGGGTGTGCGTCGATTACGAGGATCTCAATAAAGCGAGCTTGAAAAGGCGATTTCCCTCTCCCTCACATTGATGTGTTAGTTGACAATCTTTGCGGGATTGGGCGGTGTTCGTGTATTGATGAGGCATCGAGGTACAATCGGATCCGATGGGCGAGGAAGACAAGGATAAAGCGCTTTCATCACTCAATGGGAGTATTTTGCTATCGGGTCATGCCTTTTGGGTTGAAGAATCTTTGGTGCTACCTACCAGCGTGCAATGGTCACATTATTCCATGATATGATGCATAAAGAGGTGGAAGTGTATGTGGATGATATGATCATCAAATCTCGGGGAGAAGAAAGTCATGTGCAGGTACTGAGGAAAGTATTCGAGAGACTCAGGAAATACCAGTTGGCCCGAACCTGCCAAATGCATATTCGGAGCTAGATCGGGAAAGTTGTTGGGATTCTTAGTAAGCGAGAGGGGAATAGAGGTTGATCCAGACAAGGTTCGAGCTATTCAAGAGATGCCATCCCCAAGAACAGAAAGGGAGGTGCGCAGTTTTCTGGGAAAGTTGAACTACATTTCGAGATTTATTTCCAATCTCACTGCCAAAGCTGAGCCAATTTTCAGGCTACTCCGGAAGAACAACTCTACCCAATGGGATTCAGTTTGCCAAGAGGCTTTTGAGAAGATCAAGCAATACTTGTCAAGACCACCAGTATTGGTCCCACCCGTGGCAGGGAGGCCTCTTATCTTGTATATGGCAGTCCAGCAGAACTCGATGGGATGTGTTTTGGGACAACATGATGATACCGGGCGAAAGGAGAGGGCTATTTATTACCTAAGTAAGAAGTTCAATGATTGTGAGTCAAGGTACTCTTTCTTAGAAAAGACGTGCTGCGCGTTAGCCTGGACAGCAAATCGCCTCAAGCACTACATGTTGAATCACCAGACATTGCTCATCTCCAGGATGGATCCTATCAAATATGTATTCGAAAGTCCATTCGTGCCAGGAAGGATAGCCAAATGGCAGGTTATACTCTCCCAATATGACATAGTCTATATGACCCGGAAAGCGGTGAAAGGTAGCGTGATTGCTGACCTCCTAGCAGAAAATCCTATCCAGGATTATGAAGCTCTGGATTTTGAGTTCCCTGATGAGCATATTAATGAAGTGGACTGCGAAGAAGAGGGGCCAGCCGATGTATGGGAAATGTATTTCGACGAAGCTGTCAATTTGTCCGGTAATGGAATTGGAGCTGTATTGATATCCCCAGATGGAAAGCACTTCCCGATAGCCGTTAAGTTGAGATTTGACTGCACCAACAACGTCGCGAAATATAAAGCTTGTGTGATGGGTCTACAGGCCGCCATCGAAATGAAAATCAGGAAGCTGGAGGTATACGGAGACTCAGCCCTGATTATTTATCAAGTCAAGGGAGAATGGCAAACCAAGGATCCCAAGCTAATCCCGTATCAGAAGTACCTATGTGAGCTGATCAAGAAATTCGAAGAAATCTCTTTCACTCACCTTAGTAGGGACAAGAATCAATTTGCTGATGCCTTAGCTACTCTAGCTGTTATGGCTCAAATCAAAGAGGGTCAGATGATTCAGACATTGAAGATTAAAGCAAGAAGTGAGCCAGCATATTGCTTCATGATTGAAGAAGAGCCCGATAGAAAGCCTTGGTATCATGACATCCTGGTCTACTGTAGAACCAGAGAATTCCCTTTGGGGGCAAGCAAGAATGAAAAGAAGATGATTCGAAGATTAGCATTGGGATACTTCCCCAGTGGAGAAACCCTATACAAGAGGAGCTCCAACGGCGAATTATTGAGATGTGTGGATGCAAAGGAGGCGAAAAAAATCCTTTTTGAGACTCATGAAGGAAATTGTGCAACCCATGCCAATGGGCACATGATGGCTAAGCAAATCATGCGACGTGGGTATTTTTGGACCACAATGGAAAAGGATTGCGTCGAGTATTTTCGAAAATGCCATAAGTGTCAAATCTATGCCGATCCAATCAATGTGCCACCTCACAAGTTGTTCAACCTCGTCTCACCATGGCCTTTCGCAATGTGGGGCATTGATGTGATTGGTCCCATAAATCCCAAGGCATCCAATGGGCACAGATTCATCCTTGTGGCCATCGACTATTTCTCCAAGTGGGTCGAGGCGACATCCTATGCGCATATCACACAGAATACGTTTCTCAGATTTCTCAGAAGCAATATTATCTGCCGGCATGGCCTCCCTAATGAAATCATCACTAATAACGCTAAGAATCTGAATGGTCCGAGGATTCAAAAATTGTGTGATCAATACAAAATCCGACACCTCAATTCCTCCCCATACCGTCCCCAGATGAATGGAGCGGTGGAAGCTGCAAACAAAAACCTCAAGAGGATAATCCGGAAAATGACGGTCACGTATAGGGATTGGCATGATATGCTTCCTTACGCTCTCCACGCATACCGAACTTCCGTGAGAACCTCAACCGGGGCAACTCCATACTCGCTGGTTTACGGCATGGAAGCAGTATTGTCGATTGAAGTTGAAATTCCTTCCCTAAGGATTCTGAAGGAGTCAGGAATTGATGAGTGATAATGGATCCAGTCAAGGTTGGATCAGTTAAACTTGCTTGATGAGAAAAGGTTAGCAGCAGCATGTCATGGACAGTTATACCAGATGAGAATGGCTAGAGCATTTGACAAAAATGTTCGCCCGTGAGAATTCCAACCCGGGGACTTAGTTCTGAAGAAAGTACTGCCGAATCAAAATGATCCCCGGGGCAAATGGTCACCAACCTACGAGGGACCCTATGTGGTTAAAAAGGCATTTTCTGGAGGAGCCTTGATCTTGACCCACATGGACGGTGAAGAGTTTCCGAGACCTGTGAATGCTGACACTGTCAGAAAATATTATGCCTAAAAAAAAAAAAAAAAAAAAAAAAAGGGGTAGGAGTGAAAACCCGAAAGGGCGCTCCTAGCAAAATGTGTGAAAGAAGGCGAAAACCCCGAAGGGGCGCTTTCTGTAAAACGAGTGGAGGATGAAAACCCGAAAGGGCGCCTTAGAAAAGTAAGTTAGCAAAAAAAAAAAAAAAAAAAAAAAAAAAAAAAAAAAATAGAGGTGAAAACCTGGAAAGGCGCTTCTGGTCATATAGACGAAGGGGAAGTAAAGACCCGCGAGGGTGCTTTTCGGGAGAAAATCTAAAAAACAAAATGGGGCATTTCAAGAAACAAGGCCATAGGTCAAGTCTTGCAACTCGTCCTCCATTCGTCATTAGTCTTCGGGATTCTGGTAAGTACACTTCATTGGGGAAGAACTTCTTGTGTCCGGATTAGACTTGCTTTGTGAGTGCAATTTAAATTTCCTGCCAGTTTTAATTTTCCTGCAATTTAAATTTCCTGTTATCAACCTCTGGTTCCTTGATCTAAGTTGATTTTAATTTACATTTCTTGCTATCAACCTCTGGTTCCTTGATCTAAGTTGATTTTAATTTACATTTCCTGTCATCAACCTCTGGTTCCTTGATCTAAGTTGATTTTAATTTCTTGCAATTTACATTTCCTACTATCAACCTCTGGCTCCTTGATCTAAGTTGATTTTAATTTCCCGCATTTAAATTTCCTGTCATCAACCTCTGATTCCTTGATCTAAGTTGATTTTAATTTCTTGCAATTTACATTTCCTACTATCAACCTCTGGTTCCTTGATCTAAGTTGATTTTAATTTTCCGCATTTAAATTTCCTGCTATCAACCTCTGGTTCCTTGATCTAAGTTGATTTTAATTTCCTGCAATTTAAATTTCCTGTTATCAACCTCTGGTTCCTTGATCTAAGTTGATTTTAATTTTCCTGCATTTAAATTTCCTATTATCAACCTCTGGTTCCTTGATCTAAGTTGATTTTAATTTCCCGCAATTTAAATTTCCTGTTATCAACCTCTGGTTCCTTGATCTAAGTTGATTTTAATTTTCCTGCATTTAAATTTCCTATTATCAACCTCTGGTTCCTTGATCTAAGTTGATTTTAATTTTCCTGCAATTTACATTTCCTGTCATCAACCTCTGGTTCCTTGATCTAAGTTGATTTTAATTTCCTGCAAGTTACATTTCTTGCTATCAACCTCTGGTTCCTTGATCTAAGTTGATTTTAATTTCCTGCAATTTAAATTTCCTGTTATCAACCTCTGGTTCCTTGATCTAAGTTGATTTTAATTTTCCCTTGCGACAGGCGACCTGAGTGATCGTCCAGGCGACCGCAAAATCCCTTGCGACAGGGACCAAAGGGAAATTCAGCCAGCCTATGTGGGGGGTATGATTTGCATGAGTTTGATTGAATTAAAGGTGAACATGAGCTTGAATGAGTTGAGTGATTATGTTTATATGCTTTGATTTAGTAAAATGTAACAATTTGTGCGTTAGGATTTTGGACCTAGGGTTTAGGAGATAAAATTTTGAGAATTGGTCAAATGGTGTGTTTGACCTTGTTTGAGCTAAACAATGGTCATGTATGACCAATTGTGGTGTGTTGGAAGTGTTGGAACCAAATGGAAATTCGGATTGGTTGTGGACATTCTGCAGGCAGGATGACCAAGGTCCCTTTCAGGGACCAAAATTAAAAATTTACCTACCCAATTAGTGTGAAGCCGATCGAGAATGAAACTAGACACAAAATGGCACATTTTTTATTTAGGAATCATGCCCAGAAAGTGACCATAACTTAGTGAACAAATTGGCCAAATCTGGATTAGGGAAACTGACCTTTACAAAAATGATCAAATGAACAGTATTTGTTCATTTAGCCATAACTTGGGCTAGGCATGTCCAAATGACCTGAAATTTTACCAGTAGAAAGATGAGACATAGCCCTACAACTTTCATGAAGAATACAAGTCCAAATTATGCTTTGAACCAAGTCATTTAGCCACCAAAATTTAGTGACCTAAAACTGCCAGAACCAAGTTGGTGCCCAAAAAATCTGGGTTAGACCAATCCGGCCAGCCATGTTCAAATGGCTATAACTTGAGCTACAAAACTCCAAATGGAGTGATTCAAAAAGGAAAATAAATTGAAGACAATAAGGAACAAATTTTATGAAGAAAACTGAGCTAAATTCTAACAACAACATGACCAATGGAATAGTGCAAAACAGGACACCAAAACTGAAAATTTGCAATTTTGCCTAAAAGACTTAAAATTTGAGAAAAGAACCAAAACTAACAAACTAGGTAATCAAAATGTGGTATGTGGGTGGAATTAGAATTCCCATACCTATTAAGCCTTAGAAAGTCAACAAATTAACTTGAATATGGTTGTGAATAGTAACCTCGAAATACAAATTTTAAAGAACGTCAAGATTAGCATATTAAAGCTAGGTATAAGTAGATTTGAATTTATTTTTGGAGTTATAATAAATTGTGATACTGAAACACTGTGAAACTGTGTGTTTCAGTGGAAAAGAATAGTAGGAAAGAACCCGAGACATCGAGTCAAGGCCAAGAGGCGACTCGTACAAGGTTTGTGCACAACTAACTATTTTGTTACTTTTCACTTCTAAATTGATTTGAACAAGTTTATTTTATGACTTATGATTTTGTTGTGTTGAGAATTTTAACTTATTGAATGAAATTGTATAATTTAAATATAAATTTTCTTATGCATTTAAGGATTTATTGCATAGTTTTGAGGATTGTAAATTTTAAGTTTGATGTGTTGCCAACCTTGAGCATTAATTTATGGTGATTCAATATGTTAATGGTTTGTAAACACTTGGTAAATAGAAATTGTTTTGAATATGATTTGAAACCATAGTTGACATGGCAATATATGTTGTGAATTCTCATTAGCTTGTCTAGTGAGATATCTCCTCCACTAGATAGGGTGAGTTCCTTCCTCTCTGGCTTGCCAGTTGGGGAAGAGTTTGACTAAGTACTCATATATACTAGCTAGTCTTTGTTCCTCCCTTTTAGCCTCAGTTATTGGGAGAGTTTGAAATGTCGGGGTGTACAACACGACATCTTTTTGAATTTTGGGTCATGGATTCAACTGTGTGAATTGTTGGCAACGCCCTTTAAATTATGTATAGTTTGATAAATTATGGTTGAAATAAATAATTTGTCAGTGATTCAAAATATTTTTGTATTTTTTCGAGATTTAAAAGAAATGTGGATAAATAATTACCATTTGACCAAAATGTTATTCAAATGAATAATTTGCATAAATGAAAATATTGATTTCTGAATGTTATGAATTTTGAAGAATTTAGAAATTTTAAATTTTATTTGTTATGAATTGTTAAGCATAACTTGTATTAAGTTTTAAATTATTAGTTTGTACACCACTGAATTCACCACTCAGCAATAGCTTTGTATGCTGTCGCAGGTGAAAGAAATTATAAAGCAGCTGAGCAAGATTATTGAAAGACATAGTGAGACTATCTTCGGGTATATCATAGGTATACCCTTGTACTTTAGATTTTGATGTAATTTTGTAATTATATGTATGAAATTTCCTTTGAGCAGTTATACCAACTCTTTTGTAATATATTTTTGGATTGTAATTAAATACAAATTATTGTAAGGTTATCTTGAGATTTTATGTATTTATAAAGTTTTGCACTATTAAATTTTTAATGATCCCATGAATGTAAATATTAATTTTGTTACCTTAATGAGATATTTCAATGTTTGATTTAATTTAAACGATGTACTGAGTTGCTTGTGCTGATTTGTGAAATGAGATTGAATAATGGAGTTGTGATTGAGAAATATATTAGGAGTGTCTTTGTTTTTAGGTTTTGAAGAATTGTTTTCTCAAAATATAAACGGCACTCAGCCGAAATTTTTGTAAAAATTGTGGAGATTTTAAATATCTAAAAATTAGATTTATGTTTGGACTTTAAATAAAGGTTTTTAATATCTGAAAAAAATTTTACCCACCAATTTAAAAATGAACGAAAATTGTTTTAAAATCCCTTGTAGTATACTTAATGGGTTATTGGTAGGCAAAGTACAGTAATTCATTAGGTGTACTACATGTTACATCTTACGAGGAGATATAATATGACAAAAGATAATTAATATTAGAAATTCCATATGAAATGAAAATAATTCTTGATTACGTAAATTAGACTTCATTTTTATCTTTATTTGTATATTTTATTTTTTTTGTTATATTATTGCACCACTAAGCAGCAATGCTTTGCGTGATGGATTAGTTTCCTCGCGCAGGTACTGAAAATAAAGCCCAGCAGATATTAGACTAGGATTTTGGAGTTTGGATCTGCAGAAGCGTCCAAGGTTGTTACCTCCTCAGCAATGCATGTAGATAGGGCCCATATAAGTCATGTTAATGTATTTTGTATATTATAAATATTTCTTATTTTATAATGTAAACTAAGGAATTGAACTTAACATTTATGTAATGTAAATTAAGAAACTAGCTCTTCTGTATGTAATTAATTTGTATATCATATAGATTATGAATTTATGTAATTAGTTTATAAATTATGTAAATTTATAAAATTTGAGAATTTTGATATATGAGTTGTGTATGAATGTAATTGTATGGAAATGAATATGGGAACTGAGATATTGTTTGCTAGTTTTTCAACCACCGCAAGTGCACGGATCGCTAACAAGTAATAAAGTGATGAGTAGAGTATTATTCTCACGAGGACCGTGTTGAGTACCAAATTATAATGATTTTAATTATCTAGACGATCGAATTGTATAGCAATAATAATTAGATCTAAATTAAAAGAAATAAAATTTAAATAATTAACTAAACTTGAATATTAATGGACAAAGGCATTCTAGAGCTAGGGTTTCACACTTTAATCAATTATAAAATCAATCTAATTCATTTAATAAATGGGAGATTATTATTTTGATGGAAAATAATCTTAAGCTATCTTAAGTCCTCTCTCAAGGCACTCAAGGTGTATTTTGATTAATATAAACCCTACTTTCGTGGTGATTAAATTAATTAAAACCCTTTAAGATCTTTGATTAATTTTAGAACTCCACAAAGGTCATCAGCCTATTTCTAGGTCAGATTTCCTAGGTTCAAAATCTCGATTTCCTAATATTAATCTTCACCTTTCAGTCCTTCAATTAATATGTGTAATCAATACTAAGTGGGTACCATCACTAGCATGCATTAAGATCACAAGAGATTGAATCAAAGAATAAAATACCCAATGTATTAAATAAAATCAAATTAGATCCATAATTAAATTGAGTGCTATACCCTAACCCTAGAATAAAGAACCTACTCACCCATAGTGAGTTTTACAATCAAGTTTATAAAAAGATAAAGAGAAGACATGAGAAGAAAATAGAGTGAAAGAACTCAGAAAGAGAGTTGCAGCTTTGAACTTTTGGAACTTCAGCTGAAAATCCCTTAGAGAAATCTTGCAGATCTTTTTTTCTCCCTTGCCTCCCTTAAAGTTCATGTGCATCCTTGAATATAAATCGGCTCCCTTGATTGTAAGTTCTCCTCTTGGATGCAGATTCTCTCCTTTCCCTCAATTCCTAACTTGTTCTATTTATATCTGATGTAAAAACCCTAATTTCAGAGTCCTAGAAGCATTAGGAGTCCATCCGGGTCTAGTTGGAGCGAAGAAAAGTCGCATCAGAATTGCTGTCAGGGGACTTTACACGGGCTGTGTAGTGATACATGCCCCGTGTAAATTTCTGGCACTTCATTTTTACGTTTTCTTTGGTCCAGAGAGTTACACGGGGTCTAGGAAGTTACACGGCCCGTGTAATGTTTTTGGCACTGTATTCTTCATGTTTTGACCTCCAAATCTCTTCCAAACTCATCCTTGATTCTAGAATCACATAAAAACACCAGATAAAATATAAAAATTAATGAATTGAGTTGGATTAACATGTTTTCTAAAATAATAATGAAAACATATAAAAATAAATATAAAATAATACTAAATACTAACAAAATGCAATGCATGTTAACCTTAAATGTCAATTTAATTTGATGCAATCAAATACCCCCAAACTCAAACCTTTGCTTATCCTCAAGAAAATTAAAACTTTATAAAAACTCATTGGGGTACTTAGAAGCATAACAGAAAACTTAATTTGCACATAATTAGACACTCTTCAACCTTGATACCAATTCCTACTTTCAAGGTATAAAGACCTCAACAGCTACCTGCTTAAAGCTTCACCCCCTTCATGGTGCTTCAACTAATTATTCCTCTATGCAAGGCCATTAATAAGTCACAAATAACCTATTTTATTATGATAGACTTGAGAAACACTTACTCCCCAAAATTTGCCTCTATTGCGGGTAATTGTGATGAAGTAACTCAATTCCAACTCCATAGGCATATCTCAATTTTCTATCTCCACTAATGTAGCATACACTTTTCAAAAGATCAAAAGGTCTTTAAAAGGATTGTAATGGGGATAAGGGGATAATGACTTAGTTGCCAATGAAAGGTTTTTAGGGAATGCAAATATGAGGATAGCATGTATGCATAAAATATCAAGTATACTAAGTTTATTCATTGTGTTGTTGAATAAAACTTGTGAAGAATTATTGATGAAACATCTCAATGTACCTCACAAGAAAAACAAGTAAAAATAAAATTAGACAAGAAATAAACAATAAAAAAAAATAAGAATGTCTAGAGTATTCAAATCACTAATCATTCAATATCAAGCACCAATCCCCAGCAATGGCACCAAAAACTTATTTGCTGGTTCTTCAACAACCGCAAGTGCATGGATCGCTATGTGACACCCCTTACCCGTCTACAACGTAGCCGAGTAAGATATGTCACACAGTGTGTCGAAGCACCAATTCATATTTCCATTACAATTTACCCTTTTTAATTCATTTATTTATAATTTTTAATTAATCTGAATTTTTTGTAAATTTTATAGAAAATCCGGCAGATTGCCGGCTGTAAATTGGAAAAACAATTCTTCTGAATCTATTAAAAACACTTCCAATATAATCATATTATCAATCTCAGTCAACCGCCAACATCTTTTCAACAATTTCTCAAATGACTTCAATATATCAAATTTCAATTCATTTCATATCATACTCAATTCAATAAGAATACTCAAATTTATTATTGAACATGGTTCATAAATAATTACATCAAAAGCATAATTACATGAGTTTATAATATACATTACAAAAGTTTACAAAGTACAGAAGACCAAAAGTAGCCTAATGTCCTATTAATGCACTGCAAATGTGAGGTGACTCTGGACTCTATGTGCAGATCTGAAAGTTCACCCGGTATGAGGTCTGTTGGACTCCCCAGCTATGTTTCCAATACCTGCGCGTGGTAAAAGCGACGCGCTAAGCAATTCTGCTTAGTGGTGACAATATAAAATAAAATAACTAAAATAAAGTGAATATGCAGAATGTATGTTTACATCTTTGGTAGACTTAATATCTGGCATTTATTAGAGTATTATTCGATTAAAATTTAGTAAGATTCATTATCATTACCCGAGTAACCCATACTAGTCGACTAGACTGGATAAACGGGTAAACTGGCATTTGGTACTAAGTACCTCGGACCATCACACCATCGGTCACATTGTGTCTCCCGGTGTGCAACAGAACAGCTAATAAGCTGTAATAATTATCAGGGATAAAACCCAAGTATAATAACTCAATCAACATAGCCAAAGGCTATTTTATCACAGAATGGCAAGTGAGGCCATAAAACACAGAATGGCATGAAACCATATGTAGTACTACTAATAGAATTCCATTGGCATGCCAACCTATTCAAACCAATCTTGCTAGGTGTACTAGGGCATGTTACATTCTTAAATTGTACAATTCTTGAAATTTAAGTTTATGTGTTACTATTCATTTCATTAGTCAACAAAAATATTGACTTTTACATAGATAATAGGTACATTAGTTTTAATACTTCCAACATACCACATTTTTCAATTTAAAATTGTTGGTATTAGTTGCCAATACCATTTCTAAACTTAATATTAGTTATTCAAAATTTTCAGATTTCAAGCTTTATATTTACTGTTCTATTAGTCATTTTTGCAGTGGGAATTTGGCCAGGTTGTCAACATGAAAGTTGTTCCTTATTGTGTCTAGTTATATTTCTTTTTTTGAATCACTCCATTTGGAGTTTTGTAACCCAAGTTATGGCCTAAGCACCATAACTGGCCGGATTGCCAACTTTCCAGATTTTCTGGACTGACCAAATCTACAGTATTTTTGTGCAGTGATTGCAGGTCACCTTTTGAATATGTTATGGTCACAATTTGGGTTAGGTATTTTCATGAAAGTTGTGTTTATATGTCTCAGCTATTTGCTAGTAAAATTTCAGATCAATTGGACCTTTCTACACTGAGTTATGACCAAATGAATAAACACTGTTCATTTGGTCATTTTGCCCAGGTAGAATGCAGGTCACTTGGATTAGGGCAATCTTTAGGTCAATTTGGTTTGATTTTCTGGGCATGGTTTCTTCAACAAAGTTGTGCCATTATGTGTCTAGTTTCAATCTAATTGGCCTTGTACCAATTGAACCTCTACAACTCTAGTTATTGCTGCCCAAACCTGCTGGACTCATGGTCAGTCCTGCAGGTCAACCAAGGCAGCAACACTAACTTCAATTTTCACTACACAAACCACCTCATTTCTCATTCACACATAACCAAATGGTCACTAATTGACCATTAAAACTTAATTTCATCATTGCATGATCAAAGTCTCAACTTCATACCCAAACCCTAACCCATTCCATCTCAAATCATGCATTCACTTACCTTTCACCATCCTAAACAATAGGTTAGTGTTAAGGGCAGCTAGGGTACCATTTTAATTCAAGAAAATCTTCAAAAACCTACCAAGCCCAAGGCTACTAGAACATTAAGAAAAGCTTACACATGGTATATTTTTAATTTTCATGCAAATTTACATTCTACTCCACTCCTTTAACATGAATCAAAAGAGAATGAGTGAGTTTAGTCACTAACCTTTAATGAAGTAAATTCCAATCTTGCAAGAGCTCTTCTTTTTCACTTCTTTTTGCTCCCAAAAGCTTCACTAAGATGAACTATCAAGTTTTTGTGTTGGGAATTTAGGGTTTAGTGGAAGAAAAACTAAGGAAACCAAGTTTTGAAAACTTGGCAATAGAGGATAATGGAATGGGTATGGGGCGGCTAATTTTGGGTGAAGATGATGGCTGCTGAGTTTTTTGAGTTTTTGCTGTATTCTTATCTCATTTTATTTATTTTAAATGGGCTTGATTAATTGTAATTGGTGGTAAGTGTTTAATGACATCATGGTGATGTCATAATTTCAATTTCTTTCATTTTCTTTCCTTTTCTTGTCTACTTAATTTTAATTTAATTTTTAGCAATATTTATTCATATTTTGTGTCATAATAATTATTTACGTAACTGGACAAGTCAGCCAAAAATCACCTCTGACCAAAATGCCCTCCGTTTGGCTTAACAGACTAAAATTGTCTGTACCAATTAAAAATTTTTCTAAGCATTTTCTTGGCATTCTAATGCTATAGGAACCTCAATGAACCTTCTCTGGAGTCCCAAAAATTATTTTATAAATTTTTGCCTGGGTCTAGGGCTCATAGTTGCGAGAACTGCAATTTCCCACTGGGTTACTCATCGCTAGGACACCGGCTCATTTAACTTGGTTGTATTTTATTTCTAAAATTTTTCGTAAATTTTTCTTATTAATATTTGAGTTAATTATGGTTTCTCACTTTAATTTAAATATTTTTTCGGATGTTCTAGCTGTCCGAACCGACACCGGTCACCGGAATAGTAGAATGTACGGAGTTGCTACAGTAAGGGTGTTATAACTCTTCCCCTCTAATTTAAATTTCGTCCTCGAAATTTACCTGATGCAAAAAGTTGAGGGAACTGTTGCTTCGTCGTCTCCTCACTTTCCCAAGTTGCCACCTCGGTGTTGTGGTGCCTCCAAAGCACTTTCACCAGTGGAATCTGCTTATTCCTCAACTCTTTCACTTCCCGAGCCAGGATCCGTATTGGTTCTTCTTCATATATCAAGTCCGGTTGTACTTTAATTTCTTCCATGGAGATGACATGTGAAGGATCTGAGCAGTATCTTCTTAGCATAGATACATGGAACACATTGTAGATCTTGTCCAGCTCTAGTGGTAAAGCTAGCCTGTAGGCCACTGGACCCACACGTTCAATGATTTCATATGGGCCAATGAACCTAGGGCCTAACTTACCCTTTTTCCCAAACCTCAATACTTTCTTCCACGGTCAGACTTTGAGAAACACTTTGTCACCAACTGCATACTCTATCTCTTTTCTCTTCAAGTCGGCATAAGATTTCTGTCTATCTGAGGCAACCTTCAAATTTGCTTTGATTATTTTCACTTTCTCCTCAGTCTGTTTCACCAGGTCTGGTCCCACTAGCTTATCTTTGCCTAATTCAGTCCAACATACTAGGGTTCTACACTTCCTCCCATACAGTGCTTCATACAGGGCCATTTGAATGTTAGCTTGGTACCTATTGTTATATGCAAATTTCGCCAGTGAGAGGTATCTATCCTAACTCCCCTCAAACTCAATGAGATAACTCCTCAGCATATCCTCTAGGATCTGGATTACTCATTTCGACTGTCTATCCGTCTGAGGATGAAAAGCCATGCTAAAGCGGAGTTGTGTGCCCAAGGCTTCTTGCAACTTTTTCCAGAATCTCGATGTAAACCTTAGGTCTCGATTAGATATGATGGAAAGTGGGATTCCATGCCATCTAACAATCTCACTGATATACAATTCTGCTAGCTTATCCAGTGAGTAATATGTCCTAACTGACAGAAAATGTACTGACTTTGTCAATCTATCCATTATTACCCATACTGCATGATGCTTCTTCTGGGTGAAAGGTAGACCACTAACAAAATCCATAGTGACCTGGTCCCATTTCCATTGAGGTATGCTTATAGGCTGTAACAATCCTGATGGAACTTGATGTTCTGCTTTAACTTGCTGACATGTCAAATACTTAGTCACATAGTCAGCTATATCCTTCTTCATACCAGGCCACCAATAATGAGGCTTCAAATCATTATACATTTTTGTGCTTCCTGGGTGCATAGCATAAACACTAGTGTGTGCTTATTTCAGAATACTAGTCTTCAGTTCCCCATCATCTGGTACACACACTCTTCCTCTGTAGTACAGACACCCATCTGCTTTCACCTCATAATCAATTTCCTTTCCCTTTGAAATTTTACCCACAATAGACATTAATTTTTTATCCGCCTTCTGCCCCTCTTGTATCTACTGTAGCAGGTATGGCCTCACTTGTAACTCAGCCAAAATAGCTCCATCTTGAGTTAAGGACAGACGAGCATTTAGTGATCATAATGCTGTGATGGACTTTCTTCTCAAGGCATCAGCAACTACATTTGCCTTTCCAGGATGGTAATCTATCACACAATCATAGTCCTTCAGGAACTCAATCCATCGCCTCTATCTAAGATTGAGCTCCTTCTGGGTTGGCAAGTATTTCAAACTTTTGTGGTCTATATATATGTAGCATTTTTCACCATATAAATAATGCCTCCATATCTTCAATGCGAAGATAATTACTGCTAACTCCAGGTCATGAGTAGGGTAGTTCTATTCATGTGGCTTTAACTGCCTGGAAGCATAGGCGACCACTTTTCCCTCTTGCATCAATACACACCCTAACCTATTATGCGAGGCATCACTATAGACCACAAAGTCTTTTCCTGACACTGGCTGTGTTAACATTGGTGCTTCTGTCAACATAGCCTTTAGCCTCTCAAAACTGGCTTGGCACTTGTCGTTCCAGTCAAATTTCACATTTTTGTGCAACAACTTGGTCATTGGAGCAGCTATAAGAGAAAACCCCTTCATAAATCTTCTGTAATACCCAACTAGCCCCAAGAAACTTCTGACCTCAGTTGTATTTCTGGGAGGCTTCCATTCCATCACTACTTTTATCTTTTTGGGATCCACTCTAATCCCCTTTGATGATACTATGTGTCCAAGGAAGGAGATTTCACTCATCTAGAAGTCATACTTGGAAAGCTTAGCATACAGTTTCTTTTCTCGCAGGGTTTGTAGAACAATCCTTAAATGTTTATCATGTTCTTCTCTGGTCTTGGAATATACCAGAATATCATCAATAAAGACCACTACAAACCGATCTAAATGTGGATGGAAGATACGGTCCATAAGGTCCATAAATGCTGCTGGTGCATTTATTAACCCAAACGGCATTACCAGAAATTCATAATGCCTATACCGGGTTCTGAATGCAGTTTTGACACATCTGCATTCTTTACCCTTAACTGATGATATCCTGATCTGAGATGAATTTTTGAAAATACACCGGCTCCCTTTAACTAATTAAACAGATCATCAATTCTGGGCAACAGATATTTATTCTTCACAGTTACTTTGTTCAACTACCGATAATCAATACACAATCTCAAGGTTCCATCCTTCTTCTTCATAAACAGCACCGGAGCTCCCCATGGTGACATACTGGGGCGTATGAACCCCTTATCGAGTAACTCCTGGAACTGAATTTTCAACTCCCTCAATTCACTGGGTGCCATCCTATAAGGGGCAATAGAAATTGGTGCTGTACCCAGCATTCCTTCAATAGCAAATTCGACTTCCCTTTCCGGTGGTAGACTAGGCAATTCTTCAGGAAATACATCTGGGAAGTCTCTTACTGTGGGTATATCACACAGATTCGGCTTAGCTTGCATAGTATCAACCACGTGTGCTAGGTAAGCTTCACAGCCTTTTCTCATTAGTCTTCTTGCAACTGTGGCTGAGATAACATTGGACAGGAAATCTATCCTTTCACCCACAACAGTAATCTCATTACCCTCATAAGTTTTCAAAGAAATCCTCTTTAATTTGCAATCAACTATTGCCTGATGACGTGACAACCAGTCCATTCCTAAAATCACGTCAAACTCGTGGAAGGCCAATTCAATTAGATCTGCCGAGAATTCATACCCTTGAATCCTCAACGGGCAACCTTTATACACCTTATTCACTACCACACTGTGGCCTAGTGGATTTGTGACCGGAATGTCTTGATCACTCTCCTCTACTGAAACTCCCCTCTCTATGAGTAGTTTGATGCAGATGTATGAATGAGTGAATCCTGGATCCACCAATGCATGCACAGATGTGTTGTAGAGGGAGAACATACCCCTGATGACGTCCGGGGCATCTTGCTTCTCCTGAGCTCTGATGGCATAGGCTCTGGCAGGTACTTTGGCCTCTGGCCTCTCAGCTGACTCAGATGCAGGCCTCAGTGATGGACTAGCTGCCTCAGATTTACCAGGCTTCCTACCCCTTTGTGGTGCAAGAGCAGGTCTGTCTGCTTGTATTGGAGTAGCTGTAGTAGTCCTCTTCGGACAATTTTTGATCTGATGTTCTGTAGATCCACACCATAAGCATGCACCAGTCACTCACCAATAGTCCCCCTTATGCCACTTCTAGCAATACGGACAGGTAGAAGATGCTGGGGCTGATCCCCTGAACACCGTCCCTGGAGGGCTGCCCACTGAAGGTGTGGACTGGCCTCTCCTAGGTGTAAACTGTGGTCTGGGCCCCTGGGACTGACCCTGACCTTGTGGTTGTCCTGAACTCTGAGCAGGAGGACCCTTACTCTTCTTATTGGGAGCAGAGAATGAACTGGGCTAACTTGGACCCCTCTTCTGCTGTCTTTACCTTCTATTTTGCTCATTTATTCGGACCCTTTCTACTTTCGATGCAGCATCTACTAATTTGGCAAAATCTGTGATCTCTAATGTTGTTATCATGACTTTGATATTGTCATTGAGCCTTTCTTTGAACCTTCTGCACCTCTCTGCCTCTGTAGGGACTATCTCCCTCTCATACCGGCTTAGTCTGACGAATTCTCGCTCATACTCTACCACTGATAGTTGCCTCTGTCTCAGACTGAGAAATTCTCTTCTTCTCTCTTCTAAATATACTTTACTGACATACTTCTTCTTGAACATTGTAAGGAAGTAATCCCAGGTGATTTGATCTGATTGCACCTCACTGGTTACTGTGTCCCACCACTGGTATGCATCATCTTGAAGTAGGGACACAACACCCTCCAAGTTCTACTCGGGGGTGCAATGAAGCTATTTCAGCACTTTGATTATTCTATCCAGCCAGTTTTCCGCTGTGATAAGGTCATCCTCCTTCTTCCTAAAGAAATCCACAGCCCCATGTTTTCGCAGTTTCTCTAGATGGGACTTTTGTGGTGCTGGTGGAGGTTGTGGCTGTGGTTGTGGTGGTAGAATTTCCCCCATCATTTGCCGATAAAACTCAGTCATTTGCTGAAATAATGCAAACTGAGATTGGGAAGGTGCCTTAGCTGCTGGTGGAGCAGATTCTCCCCTGCCCCAAGATTCAGCTCTTGGTGGAGCACGACTCTCCACCTCTTCATCAACTGCTCTTTGAGAAGCAGGATCCATATCCTGATCAAAATAACAAAACAAATAAATTTGCATCAGTGTCATCTCAATACTTACAAATGCAATGCAATGGTATGCACTCTATCTAGGCCCAAAAATGCCTAAACCGATGCTCTTATACCACTAAATGTGACACCCCTCACCCATCTACAGTATAGCCGAGTAAGATATGCCACACAGTGTGTCGGAGCACCAATTCATATTTCCATTACAATTTACCCTTTTTAATTCATTTATTTATAATTTTTGATTAATCTGAATTTTTCACAAATTTTATAGAAAATCCGGCAGAGTGCCGGCTATAAATTGGAAAAACAGTTCTTCTGAATCAATTAAAAACACTTTAAATATAATCATATTATCAATCTCAGTCAATCGCCAACATCTTTTCAACAATTTCTCAAATGACTTCAATATCTCAAATTTCAATTCATTTCATATCATACTCAATTCAATAAGAAACACTCAAATTTATTACTGAACATGGTTCATAAATAATTACATCAAAAGCATAATTACATGAGTTTATAATATACATTACAAAAGTTTACAAAGTACAAAAGACCAAAAGTAGCCTAATATCCTACCAATGCACTGCAAATGTGTGGTGACTCTAGACTCTGTGTACAGATCTGAAAGTTCACCAGGTATGAGGCCTGCTGGACTCCCCAGCTATGTCTCCAGTACCTGCGCGTAGCAAAAACGACGCACTAAGCAATTCTTCTTAGTGGTTACAATATAAAATAAAATAACTAAAATAAAGTGAATATGCAAAATGTATGTTTACATCTTTGGTAGACTTAATATCTGGCATTTATTGTAATATTATTCTATTAAAATTTGGTAAGATTCATTATCATTGCCCGAGTAACCCATACTAGTCGACTGGAGTGGATAAAAGGGTAAACTGGCACTGGGCACTAAGTACCTCGGACCATCACACCATCGGTCACATTGTGTCTCCGACAATGTAATGTAATGACTAATAAGCTGTAATAATTATCAGGAATAAAACCCAAGTATAATAACTCAATCAACATAGCCAAAGGCTATTTTATCACAGAATGGCACGTGAACCATAAAACATAGAATAGCATAAAGCCATATGTAGTACTGCTAATAGAACCCTATTGGCATGCCAACCTATCCAAACCAATCTTGTTAGATGTACTAGGGCATGTTACATTCTTAAATTGTACAATTCTTGAAATTTAAGTTTATGTGTTACTATTCATTTCATTAGTCAACAAAAAGATTGACTTTTGCATAGACAATAGGTACATTAGTTTTAATACTCCCAACATACCACATTTTGCATTTTAAAATTGTTGGTATTGGTTGCCAATACCATTTCTAAGCTTAATGTTAGTTGTTCAAATTTTTCAGATTTCAAGCTTTATATTTACTGTTCCATTAGTCATTTTTGCAGTGAGAATTTGGCCAGGTTGTCAACATGAAAGTTACTCCTTATTGTGTCTAGTTATATTTTTCTTTTTGAATCACTCCATTTGGAGTTTTGTAGCTCAAGTTATGGCCTAAGCACCATAACTGGTAGGATTGCCAACTTCCCAGATTTTCTGGACTGACCAAATCTATAGTATTTTTGTGTAGTGACTACAGGTCACCTTTTGAACATGTTATGGTCACAATTTGGGTTAGGTTTCTTCATAAAAGTTGTAGGTATATGTCTCAGCTACGTTTTGGTAAAATTTCAGATCAATTGGACCTTTTTACACTGAGTTATGACTAAATGAATAAATATTGTTCATTTAGTCATTTTGCCCAGGTAGAATGCAGGTCACCCGGATTAGGGCAATCTTTAGGTCAACTTGGTCTAACTTTCTGGGCATGGTTTCTTCACCAAAGTTGTGCCATTATATGTCTAGTTTCATATCCAAATGTCTTTGCACCAATTGAACCTCTACAACTCTAGTTATTGCTGCCCAAACCTGTTGGACTCATGGTCAGTCCTGTAGGTCAGCCAAGGCAGCAACACTAACTTCAATTTCCACTACACAAACCACTTCATTTCTCATTCACACATAACCAAATGGTCACTAATTGACCATTAAAACTTACTTTCACAATTGCATGATCAAAGTCTCAATTTCATACCCAAACCCTAACCCATTCCATCTCAAATCATGCATTCACTTACCTTTCACCATCCTAAACAATAGGTTAGTGTTAAGGGTAGCTAGGGTACCATTTTAATTCAAGAAAATATTAAAAACCTTACCAAGTTCAAGGCTACTGGAACTTTAAGATAAGCTTACACATGGTATATTTATAATTTTCATGCAAATTTACATTCCAGTCCACTCCTTTAACATGAATCAAAAGAGAATGAGTGAGTTTAGTCACTAACCTTTAATGAAGTAAATTCCAATCTTACAATAGCTCTTCTTTTTCACTTCTTTTTGCTCCCAAAAGCTTCACTAAGATGAACTATCAAGTTTTTGTGTTGGGAATTTAGGGTTTAGTGGAAGAAAAACTAAGGAAACCAAGCTTTGAAAACTTGGCAATGGAGGACAATGGAATGGGTATGGGGCGGCTGATTTTTAGTGAAGGTGATGGCTGCTGATTTTTTTGAGTTTTTGCTGTATTCTTATCTCATTTTATTTATTTTAAATGGGCATGATTAATTGTAATTGGTGGTAAGTGTTTAATGACATCATGATGATGTCATAATTCTAATTTCTTTCATTTTCTTTCCTTTTCTTGTCTACTTAATTTTAATTTAATTTTTAACAATATTTATTTATATTTTGTGTCATAATAATTATTTACATAACTGGACAAGTCAGCCAAAAATCACCTCTCAAGGCAAAATGACCAAAATGCCCTCTGTTTGGCTTAACAGACTAAAATTGTCTGTACCGATTGAAATATTTTTCTAAGCATTTTTTTTGGCATTCTAATGCCATAGGAACCTCAATGAACCTTCTCTGGAGTCCCAAAAACTATTTTATGAATTTTTCCCTGGGTCTAGGGCTCCTAGTTGCGAGAACCGCAACTTCCCATTAGGTTACCCATTGCCAGGGCACTGGCTCATTTAACTTGGTTGTATTTTATTTTAAAAATTTTTCCTAAATTTTTCTTATTAATATCTGAGTTAATTATGGTTCCTCACTTTAATTTAAATATTTTTTCGAACGTTCTAGCTGTTCGGACCAACACCGATCATCGGAATAATAGAATATATAGAGTTGCTACAGTAAGGGTGCTACACGCTAACAAGTAATAAAGTGATGAGTAGAGTATCGTTCCCATAAGGACCATGTTGAGTAACAAACTATGTGATTTTAATTATCTAGACGATCGAATTGTATAGAAATAATAATTAGATCTAAATTAAAAGAAATAAAATCTAAATAATTAACTAAACTTGAATATTAATGGACAAAGGTATTCTAGAGCTAGGGGGTTCACACTTCAATCAATTATAAAATCAATCTAATTCATTTAATAAATGGGAGATTATTACTTTAATGGAAATTAATCCTAAGTTATCTTAAGTCCTCTCTCAAGGCACTCAAGGTGCATTTTGATTAACATAAACCCTACTTTCGTGGTGATTAAATTAATTAAAACCCTTTAAGATCTTTGATTAATTTTAGAACTCCACAAAGGTCATCAGCCTATCTCTAGGTCAGATTTCCTAGGTTCAAAATCTCGATTTTCTATTATTAATCTTCATATTTCAGTCCTTCAATTAATATCTGTAATCAATACTAAGTGGGTACCAACACATAGAATGCATTATGATCACAAGAGATTGAATCAAAGAATAAAATGTCCAATGTATTAAATAAAATCAAATCAGATCCATAATTAAATTGAATGCTACATCCTAACCCTAGAATAAAGAACCTACTCACCCATGGTGAGTTTTTGTCACACTTTACCCCTCTGTAAGGCATAACATGATCCCATAGTATATCTAATGAATTATCGACTCCGTCTACCGATAATGTTCGCAATAGTCCTAAGGACCGTAGCGTGTAGCACCCCTCACCCGTCTACAGTGTAGCGGAGCAAGGCATTTCACACTCAATGCCGGAGCACTTTATCTTATCTTACTTTATTCCTTTAATAATTTTGTTCTCGTTATATTTTAATATCAATTATTTTTCTAAGGAGAAACCAGCGAAGTTTTCCCTATTTTATTATCGTTTAGCATATTTCAATATTTACCTGTTTAAAAATCTTTGTAATATTTTCCATATAATAGTTCATCCATACTCATATCATCATTTTAAAAATCATTATGTAATTCAAATCCATACTCATTTGTACAAATTCATTCATGCTTGTTACATATGTCAAATTGCTGATTTCATTAATTTACATAATTTGCAAACTAATTGCATAAATTCATAATTTACATCAGGTGTATATTACATACAATTTCCTAATTTTTCTTACAACATAATAAATAATTATAATGCACAAATTACATAATATGACTAATGTGAGCCCTATCTACATGCATTGCTGAGGAGGTGACAACCATGAATACTTTAGACACTTCTGCAGACCTGGACTCCAAAAATCCCAGTTAATTATCCACTACGTTTTTTGCTTCAGTACCTGCGTGAAGGAAACAAATCTATCGCACTAAGCATTTTTGCTTAGTGGTGCAATAATATAACAATAAATAATGTATACAAATAAAGAAAGAATCAAGTATTCTAAATATTCAAGTATCAATTTGATTTAAAATGACATTTCAAGTATTAACTATCTTATATGCTAATTCATTCCTCTTTGGAAGTACTAAGTTTATAGCCTTACAGTAATAATATTCAATGTACATTTTATTCTAGGAGTATTGTATTTGAGGTCTCTCTACGATTCTACAAATTGTATTTTTGTTATATTTCTATTGCTAATCCCTTTTTCACATTTTATTTAATACTTTCTAATATTTTTAATTGCTAATATGCTTAAATAATTTCAATAATTTACACTGCCCAAGTAACCTATGACAAGCTGACTAAACTGGATAACAGGTAGTTGGCACTAGACACCGTAGTGCCTCGGGCCATCATACCATCGGACGCGGAACGTTAATCACGTATGTAGTCAGTATGGCTAAAAAGCCATGATAACACATAATCGGGCATAAAAGCTATGAGTGCGGGCGTAAAGCCATGAGTGCGGGCATAAAGCCATGAATACAGGCATAAAGCCTTTTGCAGTACTGCTAAAACAATACCCTATTGGCATGTCAATCTATCCAATCTGACACATGTGTCTAGGTAATACATGGGCACGTAGTACCATTAAATGTTAATATATTATGTTTTATGACTTCATTATTTCATGATAAATTTTATAATTTATACATTCATTTGTTAATTTATATGATCACAATTCTCATCAATGGTTCTCATGCACCATTGTACATAAAACATTCTTCTATGTTTTAGGGTCACTCAAATTCAAAATTCACAATTCACTAATCATATTATTTATTATCAATCATAATGACTTCTTTAATTTCTTTTATTATTCCTTATGTTTTTTAGATTACTATTCACACATTACTATTCACTCAATTTGTTAACTTTTACATACATAATATGTATACAAATTATAGATACATAATTATACCACATTTTGGGTTCTAGATTTGTTGGTATTGATTGTCAATACCATTTCAAAGCTTATTTTATGTTATTCAAAATTTTTAGATTTCATGTCTTAAGTTTACTGTTCCATTGGTCATTATTACAGTAGAATTTTGATAAAACTTTCTTCATGAAAGTTGTTCCTTTATGTGTCTTCTTTAATTCTCTTTTTGAATAATTCCATTTGTAGTTTTTTAACTCAAGTTATGGCCATTTTACTATAACTGGCCGGATTGACCTGTACCCAAAATTTCTGGCCAATTTGGTTCTGCAAGATTTGGTGTCCTAAGTTGGACTAGCAATTTGAATGGGTTAGGCTCAGAATTTGAGTTTGTGTTCTTCATGAAAGTTGTTCCAAATTGTCTAATATTTCTATTGATATAAAATTCAGGTCAATTGGATATTTCTACTCTGATTTATGGCCAAATGAATAAACACTATTCATTTGGTCACTTTTACCAGGTCTAGAATTGGTTACCCGAATTTGGCCAATTTTTAGGTCATTCTAAGTTTGTTTTTTGGATAAGGTTTCTTCATCAAAGTTGTGCCATTATATATCTAGTTTCATGTCCAATTAGTCTTGCACCAATTGAACCTACACAATTCAAGTTGCAACTGCCCAAACTTGCTGGACTCACATCTAGCCCTGCAGGTCACCTAAGGCAGCATACCTAACCTCAATTCCATTGGCATAAATCACTTCAATTCCTCATCAAATATAGCCAAATGGTCAATAATTGATCATTAGGACTCTAATTCCACAGCACATGAACAAAACCCTAACTTCATGCCTCAAACCCTAATTTTCAAATGTCCATTTCATACAACCCATGCAAAACTAACATTCTAATCATATATACACACTAAGCAACTCCAATAATCACAATTTATTTCGTTCAAATTCATCAACTCCCTTAACTCATAAGCTGGCCAAAATTTCTCTTGAATTAAACATGAAGAATTTTTCAATTTCTCTTGAATTTCTTTCCATTTCCCTTCATAAGTTCAAGTTTAAAGATGAGAAAGGGAAGAAGGTAGCACTAACCTTGAATTAGCCAATTCCCAAGGCTTGAAAACTCCACTTTTTCTCTTTCTTTTTGCTGCCCAAGTCTTGCTCTAGGTGTGAGGAGGAGTTTTGGTGAAGGTAACTTATGATTTTATGGTGAATTTTCAAGAGTTTTTCAAGTCAGAAGATGAAACAACAATGGATGTTGGCAAGGGAGATGGGTCTCGACTGGAGAGAAGGAAGAAACCAGAAATTTCTTTTTGAACTTTGACTCATTTTTCCCTTTTTAATTGGTTTAAGTGTGCTTGTTGAAATTTGATTAGTGGAGACCTCACTAATGACATCATGTGATGTCATATTTCCAGCTTTCTTTCATTTTCTTTTCTTTTCTTTTCTTTACTACCCATTTTTAATTAAATTTTTAGCAATATTTATTCATATTTTATGTCATAATAATTGTTTACTTAACTAGACAAGTTGGTCAAAAATCGTCTCTAAAGGTGAAATGACCAAACTGCCCTCCGTTTGGCTTAAGGAGCCAAAACTGTCTATACCGATTGATAAAATTCCAGAAGCATTTTATTTGCATTCTAATGCCATTTAAACCTCAATGAACCTTCTCTGGAGTCCCAAAAATTATTTTATAAATTTTCTCCAGAGTTTAGGGCTTCTAGCTGCGAGGACCGCAACTTCCCATTGGGTTACCTATCGCTAGGGCATTGGCTCATTTAACTTGGTTGTATTTTATTTTTAAATTTTTTTTTAATTTTTCTTATTAATATTTCAGTTATTTATGACTCACTCTAGTCTAAATATTTTTTCAGATGTTCTAGCTATCCGAACTGACACCGATCACCGGAACAGTAGAATGTACGGAATTGCTACAGTGAGGGTGTTACAACTCTTCCCCTCTAATTTAAATTTTATCCTCAAAATTTACCTGATGTACATAGTCGAAGATCTGCTTTAGTGTCACCTCGACTCATATGAATGCAATGCATATTATGCACATTATCTCATTCTATCTATCGATGCCCTGGAACGCCTAAAGCGTGCTCTGATACTAATAAATGTAACACCCCTCACCCGTCTACAGTGTAGCCAAGCAAGGCATTTCACACTCGGTGCCGGAGAACCCTATCTTATCTTACTTCATTCCTTTAATAATTTTATTCTCGTTATATTTTAATATTAATTATTTTTCTAAGGAGAAACCAGCGAAGTTTTCCTTGTTTTATTATCGTTTGGCGTATTTCAATAGTTACCTGTTTAAAAATCTCAACAATATTTTCCATACAATAGTTCATCCGTACTCATATCATCATTTCAAAAATCATTATGTAATTCAAATCCATACTCATTTGTACAAATTCATTCATGCTTGTTACATATATCAAATTGCTAATTTCATTAGTTTACATAATTTGCAAACTAATTGCATAAATTTATAATTTACATCAGGTGCATATTACATACAATTTCCTAATTTTCATTACAACATAATAAATAATTATAATGCACAAATTACATAATATGACTAATGTGAGCCCTATCTACATGCATTGCTGAGGAGGTGATAACCATGAATACTTCAGACACTTCTGCAGATCTGGACTCCAAAAATCCCAATCAATTGTCCACTAGGTTTTTTGCTTCAGTACCTGCGCGAAGGAAACAAATCCATCGCGCTAAGCATTTTTGCTTAGTGGTGCAATAATATAACAAGAAATAATGTATACAAATAAAGAAAGAATCAAGCATTCTAAATATTGAAATATCAATTTGATTTAAAATGACATTTCTAGTATTAACTATCTTATATGCTAATTTATTCCTCTTTGGAAGTACTGAGTTTATAGCCTTACAGTAATAATATTCAATATACATTTTATTCTAGGAGTATTATATTTGAGGTCTCTTTATGATTCTGCAAATCGTACTTTTGTTATGTTTCTATTGCTAATCTCTTTTTCACATTTTATTTAATACTTTCTAATGTTTTTAATTGATAATATGCTTAAATAATTTCAATAATTTACACTGCCCAAGTAACCTATGACAGGCTGACTAAACTGGATAATGGGTCGTTGGCACTAGACACTGCAGTGCCTCGGGCCGTCATACATTGGGACACGGAACGTCAACCACGTATGCAGTTATTATGGCTAAAAAGCCATGATAACACATAATCGGGCATAAAAGCCATGAGTGCGGGCGTAAAGCTAAGAGTATGGGCATAAAGCCATGAATACAGGTATAAAGCCTTTTGCAGTACTGCTAAAACATTACCCTATTGCCATGCCAATCTATCCAATCTGACACATGTGTCTAGGCAATAGATGGGCACATAGTGCCATTAAATGTTAATATATTATGTTTTATTATTTTATTATTTCATGACAAATTTCATAATTTATACATTCATTTGATAATTTATGTGATCACAATTCTCATCAATGGTTCTCATGCACTATTGTACATAAAACATTCTTCTATGTTTTAGGGTCACTCAAATTCAAAAATCACAATTCACTAATCATATTATATATTATCAATCATAATGGCTTCTTTAATTTCTTTTATTATTTGTTATGTTTTTGGGGTTACTATTCACACATAACTATTCACTCAATTTGTTAACTTTTACATACAAAATATGTATACAAATTATAGATACATAATTATGCCACATTTTGAGTTCTAGATTTGTTAGTGTTGATTGCCAATACCATTTCAAAGCTTATTTTATGTTATTCAACATATTCAGATTTCATGCCTTAAGTTTACTGTTCCATTAGTCATTGTTACAGTAGAATTTTGACAAAACTTTCTTCATGAAAGTTGTTCCTTTATGTGTCTTCTTTAATTCTCTTTATGAATCACTCCATTTGGAATTTTGTAGCTTAGGTTATCGCCATTTTACTATAACTGACCGGATTGACCTGTACCCAAAATTTCTAGCCAATTTGGTTCTGCCAGTTTTGGTATCCTAACTTGGACTAGCAATTTGAATTGGTTAGGTTCAGAATTTGAGTTTGTGTTCTTCATGAATGTTGTTCTAAATTGTCTAAGCATTCTAGTGATATAAAATTTAGGTCAATTGGATATTTCTACTCTGACTTATGGTGGTCACTTTTACCAGGCTTAGAATTTGTTACCCGAATTTGGCCAATTTTTAGGTCATCCTAAGTTTGTTTTTTGGGTAAGGTTTCTTCATCAAAGTTGTGCCATTATGTGTCTAGTTTTATGTCCAATTAGTCTTGTACCAATTGAACCTACACAACTCAAGTTGCAGCGGCTCAAACTTGTTAGACTCACATCCAGCCCTGCAGGTCACCTAAGGCAGCATAACTAACCTCAATTCTATTGGCATAAATCACTTCAATTCCTTATGAAATATAGCCAAATGGTCACTAATTGACCATTAGAACTCCAATTCCACAACACATGAACAAAACCCTAACTTCATGCCTCAAACCCTAATTTTCAAATGTCCATTTCATACAACCCATGCAAAACTAACATTCTAATCATATATACACACTAAGCAACTCCAATAATCACAATTTATTTCATTTAAATTCATCAAATCCCTTAACTCATAAGCTGGCCAAAATTTCTCTTGAATTAAACATGAATAAATTTTCAATTTCTCTTGAATTTCTTTCCATTTTCCTTCATAAGTTCAAGTTTAATTATGAAAAAGGGAAGAAGGTAGCACTAACCTTGAATTAGCCAATTCCCAAGGCTTGTAAACTCGACTTTTTCTCTTTTTTTTTACTGCCCAAGTCTTGCTCTAGGTGTGAGGAGGAGTTTTGGTGAAGGGAACTTATGATTTTATGGTGAATTTTCAAGAGTTTTTCTAGTGAGAAGATGAAACAACAATGGAGGTTGGCAAGGGAGATGGGTCTCGGCTGGAGAGAAGGAAGAAACCAGAAATTTCTTTTTGAATTTTGACTCATTTTTTCTTTTTAAATGGTTTAAGTGTGCTTGTTAAAATTTGATTAGCGGAGACCTCACTAATGACATCATGTGATGTCATATTTCCAGTTTTCTTTTATTTTATTTTCTTTTCTTTACTACTCATTTTTAATTAAATTTTTAGCAATATTTATTCAAATTTTATGTCATAATAATTGTTTACTTAACTAGAAAAGTTGGTCAAAAATCATCTCTGAAGGTGAAATGACCAAAATGCCCTCTGTTTGGCTTAAGGAGCCAAAACTGTCTATACCGATTGATAAAATTCCATAAGCATTTTATTTACATTCTAATACCATTGAAACCTCAATGACCCTTCTCTGGAGTCTCAAAAATTATTTGATAAATTTTCTCCCGAGTTTAGGGCTCCTAGCCGCGAGGACCGTAACTTCCCACTGGGTTACCATCGCTAGGGCATCGGCTCATTTAACTTGGTTGTATTTTATTTTTAAAATCTTTTCTAAATTTTTCTTATTAATATTTCAATTATTTATGACTCACTCTAGTCTAAATATTTTTTCAGACGTTCTAGCTATCCGGACCGACATCGATCACCAGAACAGTAGAATGTACGGAATTGCTACAGTGAGGATGTTACAACTCTTCCCCTCTAATTTAAATTTTGTCCTCAAAATTTACCTAATGTACATAGTCAAAGATCTGCTTTAGTGTCACCTCAACTCATATGAATGCAATGCGTGTTATGCACATTATCTCATTCTATCTATCGATGCCCTGGAACGCCTAAACCGTGCTCTGATACTAATAAATGTAACACCCCTCACCCGTCTACAGTGTAGCCGAGCAAGGCATTTCACACTCAGTGCCGGAGCACCCTATCTTATCTTACTTCATTCCTTTAATAATTTTGTTCTCGCTATATTTTAATGTCACTTATTTTTCTAAGGAGAAACCAGTGGAGTTTCTCCTATTTTATTATCGTTTGGCGTATTTCAATATTTACCTATTTAAAAATCTCAAAAATATTTTCCATACAATAGTTCATCCATACTCATATAATCATTTCGAAAATCATTATGTAATTCAAATCCATACTCATTTGTACAAATTCATTCATGCTTATTACATATATCAAATTGCTAGTTTTATTAGTTTACATAATTTGCAAACTAATTGCATAAATTCATAATTTACATCAGGTGCATATTACATACAATTTCCTAATTTTCATTATAACATAATAAATAATTATAATGTACAAATTACATAATATGACTAATGTGAGCCCTATCTACATGCATTGCTGAGGAGGTGGCAACCATGAATTCTTTAGACACTTCTATAGATCTGGACTCCAAAAATCCCAGTCAACTGTCCACTGGGTTTTTTCTTCAGTACCTACGTGAAGGAAACAAATCCATCGCGCTAAGCATTTCTGCTTCGTGGTGCAATAATATAACAAGAAATAATGTATATAAATAAAGAAAGAATCAAACATTCTAAATATTCAAGTATCAATTTGATTTAAAATGACATTTATCGTATTAACTATCTTATATGCTAATTCATTCATCTTTGGAAGTACTGAGTTTATAGCCTTATAGTAATAGTATTCAATATACATTTCATTCTAAGAGTATTGTATTTGAGGTCTCTCTACGATTCTGCAAATTGTATTTTTGTTATGTTTCTTTTGCTAATCTCTTTTTCACATTTTATTTAATACTTTCTAATGTTTTTAATTGCCAATATGCTTAAATAATTTCAATAATTTGCACTACCTAGGTAACCTATGATAGGCTAACTAAACTGGATAACGGGTCGTTGGCACTAGACACTACACTGCCTCGGGCCATCATACCATGGGATGCAGAACGTCAATCATGTATGCAGTCAGTATGGCTAAAAAGCTATGATAACACATAATCAGGCATAAAAGCTATGAGTGCGGCGTAAAGCCTTGAGTGCGAGCATAAAGTCATGAGTGCGGGCATAAAGCCATGAATACAGGCATAAAGCCTTTCGCAGTGCTGCTAAAACAATACCCTATTAGCATGCCAATCTATCCAATCTGACACACGTGTCCAGGCAATACATGGACACATAGTAACATTAAATGTTAATATATTATATTTTATGACTTCATTATTTCATGACAAATTTCATAATTTATATATTCATTTGATAATTTATATGATCGCAATTCTCATCAATGGTTCTCATGCACCATTGTACATAAAACATTCTTCTATGTTTTAGGGTCACTCAAATTCAAAAATATATATTATCAATCATAATGGCTTTTTTAATTTCTTTTATTATTCCTTTTATTTTTGGGGTTACTATTCACACATTACTATTCACTCAATTTGTTAACTTTTACATACATAATATGTATACAAATTATAGATATATAATTATACCACATTTTGGGTTCTAGATTTATTGCTATTGATTGCCAATACCATTTCAAAGCTTATTTTATGTTATTCAAAATTTTCAGATTTCATGCCTTAAGTTTACTGTTGCATTGGTCATTGTTACAGTAGAATTTTGACAAAACTTTCTTCATGAAAGTTGTTCCTTTATGTGTCTTCTTTAATTATCTTTTTGAATCACTCCATTTGGAGTTTTGTAGCTCAAGTTATGGCTATTTTACCATAACTGGCCGGATTAACCTGTACCCAAAATTTCTAGCCAATTTGGTTCTACTAGATTTGGTGTCCTAAATTGAACTACCAATTTGAATTGGTTAGGTTCAGAATTTGAGTTTGTGTTCTGCATGAAAGTTGTTCTAAATTGTCTAAGATTTATATTGATATAAAATTCAGGTCAATTGGATATTTCTACTCAGAGTTATGGCCAAATGAATAAACACTGTTCATTTAGTCACTTTTACCAGGTCCAGAATTGGTTACCCGGATTTGGCCAATTTTTAGGTCATCCTAAGTTTTTTTTCTAGGCATGTTTTCTTCATCAAAGTTGTGCCATTATGTGTCTAGTTTCATGTCCAATTAGTCTTGCACCAATTGAATCTACACTACTCAAGTTACAGCTGCCCAAACTTACTGGACCCACATCGTGCCCTGCAGGTCACCTAAGGTAGCATACCTAACCTAAATTCCATTGGCATAAATCACTTCAATTCCTCATCAAATATAGCCAAATGGTCACTAATTGACCATTAGGACTCCAATTCCAACACATGAGCAAAACCCTAACTTCATGCCTCAAACCCTAATTTTCAAATGTCCATTTCATACAACCCATGCAAAACTAACATTCTAATCCCATATACACACTAAACAACTCCAATAATCACAATTTATTTCATTCAAATTCATCAACTCCCTTAACTCATAAATTGGCCAAAATTTCTCTTGAATTAAACACGAATAATTTCTCAATTTCTATTGAATTTCTGTAACATCCTCACTTTAGCTAGTCCGTACAGTCTACTGTTCCAGTGACCAATGTCGGTTTGGGCAGCTAGAATATTTGAAATTATGAATAGACTAAAGTGAGGAGTTATAAAGAAACTAAATAATACTCAGAACAATCAAGAAAAATTTATAGGAATGAAATACACTAAAGTTAATCAAGTCGAAACCCCAGGGATGAGTAACCCGAAAGGGTAGTGATGGCGAAGGCCGTTAGCAACCCTAGACCCGGGAAAAACTTCATGAAATAATTTTTGGGACCTCAGGGAAGGATTATTGGGGTTCCAATAGCAATAAAATGTTAAGAAAGCACAAGGAAAATTAAATCAATTGGTACACACAATTTTAGCTCGTTAAGTTAAACGGAGGGTATTTTGGTTATTTCGTCTTCAGAGATGATTTTTGACCAACTTGTCCATTTATGTAAGTAAATTATATGACATAAAATATGAACAAATATTGATGAAAAGTTAATTAAAAATGAATAGGAAAAGGAGGGAGAGAAATTAAGAATAAATGAGATTTATTACCTCATGCTTATGTAAGCATGAGGTAATTAAAATGCTTAGCCAATCAAATTAAAGAACAATACTTATAATACATGAAATGGGCAGAAAAGAAGTAAAAAATTTCTAGAATAACCACTTGCTCTTCTTCTGAAATTTTACTAGCAATAAGCTGAGATATAGACCTACAACTTTCATGAAGAAACCTAACCCAAATTATGATCACAACATATTCAAAAAGTGACTTACAGTCACTGCTCAAATTACTGTAGATTTGGTCAGTCCAGAAATTCTAGAAAAATTATAATCTGGCCAGTTGTAGTTTTTGGGCCATAACTTGAGCTACAAAACTCCAAATGGAGTGATTCAAAAAAGGAAATATAACTAGACAAAATAAGAAACAACTTTCATGTTGATCATTTTGCCAAATTCCCACTGTAAAAATGACTAATGGAACAGTAAACACAAAGCTTGAAAATTGAAAATTTTGAACAATAAACATTAAGCTTAGAAATGGTATTGGCAACCAATACCAACAATTTTAGAATACAAAATGTGATATATTAGGAGTATTAGAACCAATCTACCTATTGCCTACGCAAAAGTCAACATTTTAGTTAACTAATGAAATAAATAGTAACACCTAAACTTAAATTTCTAGAATTGTACAATTTAATAGTGTAACATGCCCTAGTACACCTAGCAAGATTGATTTGGATAAGTTGGCATGCCAATAAGGTTCTGTTAGCAGTACTTCATATGGCTTCATGCCATTCTGTGTTTTATGGCCTCACGTGCCATTTTGTTATAAAATAGCCTTTGGCTATGTTGATTGAGATATTATACTTGGGTTTCATCCCTGATAATTATTACAGCTTATTAGCTGTTCTGTTGCACACCAGGAGACACAATGTGACCGATAGTGTGATAGGCCGAGGTACCTAGTACCCAGTGCCAGTTTACCCGTTTATCCAGTCCAGTCGACTAATATGGGTTACTCGAGCAATGATAATAAATCTTATCAAATTTTAATCGAATAATACTGTACTAAATATCAGGAATTAAGTCTACCAAAAATGTCAACACACATTCTGCATATTTACTTTATTTTAGTTATTTTATTTTATATTATCACCACTAAGCAGAATTGCTTAGCGTGTCGCTTTTGCCACGCGCAGGTACTGGAGATGTAGTTGGGGAGTCCAGCAGACCTCATACAGGGTGAGCTTTCAGATCTGCAAGTGGAGTCTAGAGTCACCTCACATTTGCAGTGTATTTGGTAGGACATTAGGCCACTTTTGGTATTTTGTATTTTGTAAACTTCTGTAATGTATTTTATAAACTCATGTAATTATGTTTTTGATGTAATTATCTATGAACTATGTTCAGTAATAAATGTGAGCATTTCTCATTGAATTGAGTGTGAAATGAAATGAATTGAATTTTGAGATACTGTAGTCATTTGAGAAATTGTTGAGAATATATTGGTGGTTGATTGAGAATGATTTGATGATTTTATTGGAAGTGTTTTTAACAGATTCAGAAGAACTGTTTTTCCAATTTACAGCCGGCACTCTGCCAGATTTTCTATAAAATTTGTGAAAAATTTAAATTAATAAAAAAATTGTAAATAAATGAGTAAAGAAAAAAAAAAGGGGTAAATTGAATTGAAATATGATTTGGTGCTCTGGCACACTGTGTGGCATATCTTGCTCGGCTACACGGTAGAAGGGTAAGGGGTGTCACATTTAGTGGTATCAGAGCATCGGTTTAGGTGTTTCTGGGCCTAGATAGAGTGCATACTATTGCATTGCATTTGTAAGTGTTGAGGTGACACTGATGCAGATCTATTTATTTTCTTATTTTGAATAGGATATGGATCCTGCTTCTCAAAGAGCAGTTGATGAAGAGGTGGAGAGTCGTGCTCCACCAAGGGCAAAATTTGGGGGCAAGGGAGAATCTGCTCCAGCAGCAGCTGAGGCACCTGCCCAACCTCAGTTTTCACTATTTCAGCAAATGATCGAGTTTTACCGGCAAATGATGGGGGCAATTCCACCACCACAACCACAGCCACAACCTCCACCAGCACCACAGAAGTCTCATCTGGAGAAATTGCAAAAACATAAGGCTGTGGATTTCTTTGGGAAGAAGGAGGATGATCCCATGACAGCAGAAAACTAGTTGGATAGAACAATCAGAGTGCTAAAACAGCTTAATTGCACCCCCGAGTAGAACCTGGAGGGTGCTGTGTCCCTACTTCAGGATGATGCATATCAGTGGTGGGACACAGTAACCTATGAGGTGCAACCAGAATGGATCACCTGGGAATTTTCCTCATAGAGGTCAGGAAGAAATATGTCAGTAAAGTTTATTTAGAAGAGAGAAGAAGAGAATTTATCAGTCTAAAACAGAGGCAATTATCAGTGGTAGAGAGGTGCAGAAGGTTCGAAGAAGGGCTCAATGACAATATCAAAGTCATGATAACAACATTGGAGATTATGGATTTTGCTAATCTAGTTGATGCTGCACCGAAAGTAGAAAGAGTCCGAATAAATGAACAAAATAGAAGGGAAAGACAACAAAAGAGGGGTCCAGGTCAATCTAGTTCATTTTCTGCTCCCAGTAAGAAGAGTAAAGGTCCTCCTACTCTGGGTTCAGGACAACCACAAGATCAGGGTCAGTCCCAGGGGCCTAGACCATAGTTCACACCTAAGAGAGGCCAGTCCACACCATCAGCGGGCAATTCTCTAGGGACGGTGTTCAGGGGACTAGCCCCAGCATCTTCTGCCTGTCCATACTGCCATAAGTGGCATAAGGGGGACTGTTGGCAAGTGACTGGTGCATGCTTACGGTGTGGATCTACAGAACATCAGATCAAGAATTGTCCAAAAAGGATCAAGCTGATTGCTCCAACACAAGCGCATGCACTGCCCCGCACCACAAAGGGGTAGGAAGCCCAGTAAATCTGAGGCAGCTGGTCCATCATTGAGGCCTGCATCCGAGTCAGCTGAGAGGCCAGAGACTAGAGTACCTGCCAGGGCCTATGCCATCAGAGCTCAGGAGAAGCAAGATGCCCTAGATGTCATCAGGGGTATGTTCTCCCTCTATAACACTTTTGCGCATGCATTTGTGGATCTAGGATCCACTCATTCCTACATCTGCATCCAATTACCCGTAAAGAGGGGAGTTCCAGTAGAGGAGAGTGATCAAGACATTCTGGTGACAAATCCACTAGGCCACAGTGTGATAGTAAATAAAGTGTATAAAGGTTGCCCGTTGAGGATACAGGGGTATGAATTCTCGGTAGACCTAATTGAATTGCCCTTCCACGAGTTTGACGTGATTTTGGGAATAGACTAGTTGCCACGTCATCAGGAAATAGTTGATTGCAAATTGAAGAGGATTTCTTTCAAAACTTCTAAGGGTAATGAGATTATTATTGTGGGTGAAAGGACAAATTTCCTGTCCAATGTTATCTCAGCCACAGTTGCAAGAAGATTGATGAGAAAAGGGTGTGAAGCTTACCTAGCACACGTGGTTGATACTAGGCAGACTAAGCCAAACCTGTGTGATATACCCACAGTAAGAGACTTCCCAAATGTATTTCCTGAAGAGTTGCCTGGTTTACCACTAGAAAGGGAAGTCGAGTTTGCTATTGAGGTAATGCCGGGTACAACACAAATTTCTATTGCCCCTTATAGGATGGCACCTACTAAATTGAGGGAGTTGAAAATTCAGTTGCAGGAGTTACTCGATAAGGGGTTCATACGCCCCAGTATGTCACCATGGGGAGCTCCGGTGCTGTTTTTAAAGAAGAAGGATGGAACTTTGAGATTGTGTATTGATTACCGACAGTTGAACAAGGTAACTGTGAAGAATAAATATCCATTGCCCAGAATCGACGATTTGTTTGATTAGTTGAAGGGAGCTGGTGTATTTTCAAAAATTGATCTCAGATCAGGGTATCATCAATTGAGGGTAAAGGATGCAGATGTGTCAAAAACTACATTCTGAACCCGGTATGGGCATTATGAATTTTTAGTGATGCAGTTTCGGTTAACAAATGCACGAGCAGCATTTATGGACCTTATGAGCCGTATCTTCCATCCATACTTAGATCGGTTTGTAGTGGTCTTTATTGATGATATTCTAGTGTATTCCAAGACCAGGGAAGAACATGATGAACATTTGAGGATTGTTCTGCAAACCCTGCGAGAAAAGAAGCTGTATGCTAAGTTGTCCAAGTGTGACTTCTGGATGGGTGAAATCTCCTTTCTTGGACACATAGTATCAGCTGAGGGAATTAGAGTGGATCCCAAAAAGATAGAAGCAGTGATGGAATGGAAGCCTCCCAGAAATGCAACTGAGGTCAGAAGTTTCTTGGGGCTAGCTGCGTATTACAGAAGATTTGTGACCGGGTTCGCTTTTATAGCTGCTCCAATGACTAAGTTGTTACACAATAATGTGAAATTTGGCTAGAACGACAAGTGCCAAGCCAGTTTTGAGAGGCTGAAGGCTATGTTGACAGAAGCACCAGTGTTAACATAGCCAGTGTCGGGAAAAGACTTTGTGGTCTACAGTGATGCCTCACATAATGGGCTAGGGTGTGTATTGATGTAAGAGGGGAAAGTGGTTGCCTATGCTTCCAGGCAGTTAAGGCCACATGAACAAAATTACCCTACTCATGACTTAGAGTTAGCAGCAATTATCTTCGCACTGAAGATATGGAGGCATTATTTATATGGTGAAAAATGTTACATGTAACACCCCTATGTTCGGTAGTGCATTCTATTGTTTCGGTGACCAGTGTTGTCCGGACAGCTAGGATGCCTAGAACTACACTTCAATATGAGTGAGGAGACATAAAATAATGAAATACAAGAAAAGAAAATGCAAGAAAAACAAAGGAAAAATAATAGCAAAGAAATGTAACCAAGTTAAGCAAGCCAAGAACCCTAGCGATGGGTGACCGCACCGGGAAGTCACGGCGTGGACCGTTGACTAGCCCTGGACTGCGGGGAACCCTATAAAATATTTTTAGGACTCAAATAAATATTTAATGAAGTATAAATATCATTATAAATATATAAAAAAAATTAAATAATTAGTACAAAGAAAAGTGAGAAATCGAAAAATGGACAAAACCCGGTGTTACCGAAAAATCGGGAATGCAACCCGAACAGGGGCATTGTGGTCATTTGACACCCCGAGTTGTCTTTTGACCTAAATGTGCATAAAAAATCAATAATATTACACTTGGAAAATATAATGAAAAATTAATTTAGTGGGACCTAATGTAAATAGTAAAAGTGGAGGGTAAATTAACTAATTATCACATTTAAATATATAAAATAATTTATATTTGGTGAGTGGAGCACTATAGATTAAGTTTAAGCTTAAGTGGGCAGATTGCTCCACTAAAAACTTCATCTTCAACCTTGAGAATCACCATTGCCGTAGTGAAGAGCTCCCAAATCCTCCATTGTTGCATTTGATTCAAGCTCCCACATCTCCTCCATTCCACCTCCAAACACCAAGGTTGCTTCATTAAAGTTTATCCCCACATCACAAGGAAGAGTTTGATAGCAATTTTAAGAAGTTTTGGTGAGGTTTTGAAGAATTTCCAAACTGGTAAGTTTGTGTTTTTTATTATTGTTTAATTAAAGTTTGTAAGGATGTTATGGGTGTTTGATTTATGGAGAAATTTTTGAGGTTTGATGTTGAATGGGGATGTGTACTTTTGACAGCCATGGAAACACCTTGAAGGCATTTTATTTTTGCTTGTAAATGGTGAATTAAATGATTGATTAAATGTATATTGTGTAGAAAATTGTTTGGGTGATGTATACTTAGTATATGTAAATGTGAAATGAAATTTAAAGCTTGGAAATTAATGGAATGTAAATGTACCATTGTGGCAGTTTGTTAGCTCTTGAAGAATGCTGGAATTCATGCTTGGTTTATGGAATAATGATGTTAATTTGTGATAGGGGTTATGGCAGTTTGAGTGCATGTATGATGGTGTGAAGTTGGACATGTAAATGAGCATGAATTGGTGATTGAATTGTTATAAATTGAGTTGGACAAATTCTGCACTTCTTGGTGCACATTGAATGTAATTGTAAGCTACCAAAATGACCTATAATATGTTTTAAATTATGTTTAGGTTGTGGTACAACCAGAATTGGTTTGAATGTTGAGTTTAGTAAGTGTTAAAAGTGATCCTTGATGTGTATGCAAAAAATGCAATAAGGCAGTTTGTGTTTTAGGCCTATAACTTTAAGTGTGTGGATCTAATTGGTATGAGACCAATTGGAGGTGAAACTAAGCACAAAATGTGCCAACTTTCATGAAGAAAGCTTGCCAAAATTCTGCTTGCAAGGTAGCTTGAAAAATGACCAAATCCGGATTAAGTGCAAATAAGGCCTGAAAATTGACCATTTGGGCAGTAGTTAGTGTTTAGGCCTTAACTCACTCAAAACAAATCCAATTGACCTGAAATTTTAACCATGAATATTTAAGACCCATATCTACAAGTCTTATGAAGACATCAAAGCCCAGAAATGACCATAAGCAAGTCAAACAGCTTGCACAAGTTCGGGTCCAAAAACTGGCCAAACCTAAAATGACCTAAAGTGATCTAAAATGACCAATTTTAGTGCAATTTGACCAGCAATAGTAAAATGACCATAACTTGGTCTACATAACTCAGAATGACCTGAAATTTTACCCCACATTCCATAAGACATAGATCTACAAGTTTGTAGTTTTGACCGAAAACCGAGGGAACTAGGTCGTCCGGCTAGGTCAAACTAGTATCCTGAAATCCAGCAAATTGCAAGAAAATGCAAGATACATGGAAATGAATTTGGTAACATGTACCAACCCTAAAAGACTATCGAATGTGACATATTGGTAACCTTAAAACCTAATTTACCTAGAATGCATCGAAGGTCGATATATTAGGTTGATTAAGCAAATAATAGCATTCAGTGAATTACTTATCAAGCATTATCGTTAGAGACAGTTTAATTAAGTACTGAAACACTTCAAATTGTGTTTCTCAGTTAGCAAAGATTCAGGGAAAGGGAAGGAAACACTGAGTCAAGACCAGGAGACAGTTATCAGAGGTTTGTGCACAATAGCTATTCCTTTTGAAATTTTCAATTGAAATAAATTATGACTATTTGTGTATTATTGTTTTAAATTGTGTTTGTGTACAACGACTATTTATTTTAAATTTTTTAATTGAAATGAATTATGACTATTGTACATTATTGTTTTAAATTATGTTTGTGCACAACAGTTATTTCTTTTGAATTTTTCAATTGAAATAAATTATGACTATTTGTATATTATTGTTTTCAATTATGGAAATGTGTTTGAATGGATACTTATTGCTTGAAAAGCATTGTAAATGGTTTGAAACTGTGGAAAAATTGATTTAGTGTGATTTGTGAAAATTTGAAGTTAATTATGAATTGTGTTGCCATTTTGTGAATGAATTTATGGCTTTAGAAATTTATTGGATTCTCACAAATCATTTGAATAAAATGTTTGGAATTGATTTTGTGTTCACACTTAGCATGACAGTATCATATCATTCCTTCTCCATTTATGGGGTTATGATCGTTTATTTTCCTTCTCCATTTATGAAGTCGTGATCGTTTATTTTTCTCCCTCTCTGGTTTACCAGTTGAGGTGATCGGATGAGTACTCATTATATAGCTAGCTCCCTTCCTCATTGATTTCGATTAGTGGGGTTATGATTGCTTTGTCGTGGTGTACAACGCAGCATTGATCGGAAATTTTGTGTCATGGCTTAAGTTGTGAATGAATTGGCAACACTGTATTATTAAATTATTCGACTAAATTGTGTTATTATGTTATTTGATCATTTGTGAAATGGAGTTTAAATTCTTATTGACATTCACTGTCTTTTGAATTTAACCATGTTTTGACTATTGAGATTTATTGTGATATTGTGAATTGCAGTTTAAATTCTTATTGACATTCACTGTCTTTTGAATTTAACTATGTTTTGATTACTGAGATTTAATGTGATATTGTGTTAAATTCCTTATGACACTCATTGTCTTGAATTTAACTATGGTTTTATGTATCCATCATTTATATGATTTATGAAATTTGATTTAAAGTTGTATTTGTTAATGTTGTGCACCACTGAGACATTGTCTCAGCGATAGCTTTCCATTGCTGTCGCAGGTAGACAGACGGACGGGGCAGCAGACTACGCTGCTAGTGCATTCAGCGAGAGATCATCGGGTATATTGAGTATACCATAATTTGCATTTTGTACTGTAATGTATGTTCACTGTATGTATATATTGTTCTTGGTTTTGAGCAGTTGTAAATTAAAATTGTACATTGAAGTTGTAAAGTAAATTATGAGTATTTTGACTTGTAAAAATTGTATTATATTTCTTTTATCTCAGTCTTTGAAAAATTATTGTGGATTTGAGTTGAAAAAGATATTGTGTTGTTTAACTGTTGAAGTTGAGATTTGGAAATATATTGAAGTGCTTTTTACAGGTTTTTTGAAGAACTGTTTTATCCAAAATACAGATGGCACTCTGCCAAAATTTTTACAGAAATTCCAAATAATTCAAATGTGTTAGCTCTATCACTTCAGTTCAAAAAGGTTTTTAACACCTGTAAATAGTGCTCACCATTGTAAAAGAAGCAAGAAAAGTTTTTAAAATCCCTTGTAGTGTATTTAATGGGTTATCAGTAGACGGAGTTGGTAATTCATTATGTATACTACGGGATCATGGTATGCCTTACAGAGGGGTAGGGTGTGACATTACATCTATACATACCACAAGAGTCTAAAATATTTGCCAACCCAAAGGGAGCTAAATCTTAGACAGAGGCGATGGATTGAGTTCTTAAAGGACTATGATTGTGTGATAGATTATCATCCTGAAAAGGGAAATGTAGTTACTGATGCCTTGAGCAGAAAATCCATCACAGCTTTAAGATCACTAAATGTACGTCTGTCCTTAGCTCAAGATGGAGCTATTTTAGCTGAGTTACAAGTGAGGCCAAACCTGCTATAGTAGATAAAAGATGGGCAGAGGGCAAATGAAAAATTAATGGCCATTGTGGGTAAAATTCTAGAGGGAAAGGAAACTGATTATGAGGTAAAAGCAGATGGGTGTCTGTACTATAGAGGAAGAGTGTGTGTACCAGATGATAGGGAACTGAAGACTAGTATTCTGAAAGAAGCACACACTAGTGTTTATGCTATGCATCCAGGAAGCACAAAAATGTATAATGATTTGAAGCCTCATTATCGGTGGCCTGGTATGAAGAAGGATATAGTTGACTATGTGACTAAGTGTTTGACATGTCAGCAAGTTAAAGTAGAACATCAAGTTCCATCAGGATTACTACAGCCTATAAGCATACCAGAATGGAAATGGGACTGGGTCACTATGGATTTTGTTAGTGGTCTACCTCTCACCCAAAAGAAGCATGATGCAATGTGGGTGATAGTGGATAGATTGACGAAGTCAGCACATTTTCTGCCAGTTAAGACTGACTACTCACTGGAGAAGCTAGTAGAATTGTATATCAGTGAGATAGTTAGACTGCATGGAATCCCACTTTCCATCATATCTGATCGAGACCCAAGATTTACATCGAGATTCCGGAAAAAGTTGCAAGAAGCCTTGGGTACACAACTCCGTTTTAGCATGGCTTTTCATCCTCAGATGGATGGACAGTCAAAATGAGTAATCCAGGTAAACCTAAGAACTAATTAAATTTACACAAATAATAAATTGAAATGATAATAACAATGTGAATTATGTAATAGATCCTGGAGGATATGCTGAGGAGTTGTGTCATTGAGTTTGAGGAGAGTTGGGATAGATATCTCCCACTGGCAGAATTTGCATATAATAATAGCTAACAAGCTAGCATTCAAATGGCTCCGTATGAAGCACTGTATGGGAGGAAATGTAGAACCCCAGTGTGTTGGACTGAATTGGGCGAAGATAAGTTGGTAGGACCAGACCTGGTGAAACAGACTGAGGAGAAAGTGAAGATAATCAAAGCTAACTTGAAGGTTCCTTAAATAGACAGAAATCTTATGCCGACTTAAAGAGAAAAGAGATAGAGTATGCAGTTGGCAATAAAGTGTTTCTCAAAGTCTCACCGTGGAAGAAAGTACTGAGGTTTGGAAGAAAGGGTAAGTTAAGCCCTAGGTTCATTGGCCCATATGAAGTCATTGAACGTGTGGGACCAGTGGCCTATCGGCTAGCTTTACCACCAGAACTGGATAAAATCCATAATGTATTCGATGTTTCTATGTTAAGAAGATATCGCTCAGACTTTTCACATGTCATCTCCATGGAAGAGATTGAAATCCAACCGGACTTGACATATGCAGAAGAACCCATACGGATCCTAGCTCGAGAAGTGAAGGAACTGAGAAATAAACAAATTCCACTGGTGAAAGTGCTTTGGAGGCACCACAACACTGAAGAGGCAACTTGTCAAAGTGAAGAGACGATGAGACAATAGTTTCCTCAACTGTTTGCATCAGGTAAATTTCGAGGATGAAATTTTTATTAGAGGGGAAGAGTTGTAACATCCTCACTCTAGCTAGTCCGTACAGTCTACTGTTCTGGTGACCAATGTCGGTCCGGCCAGCTAGAATGTTTGAAATTATAAATAGACTAGAGTGAGGAGTTATAAAGAAACTAAATAATGCTCATAACAATCAAGGAAAATTTATAGGAATGAAATACACTAAAGTTAAACGAGCCGAAACCCCAGGGACGAGTAACCCGAAAGGGAAGTGACGGAGAAGGCCGTTAGCAACCCTAGACCCGGGGAAACTTCATGAAATAATTTTTGGGACATCAGGGAAGGATTATTGGGGTTCCAATGATAATACAATGTTAAGAAAACACAAGGAAAATTAAATCAATCGTACACACAATTTTGGCTCGTTAAGCTAAACGGAGGGCATTTTGGTCATTTCGTCTTCAGAGATGATTTTTGACCAACTTGTCCATTTATGTAAGTGAATTATATGACATAAAATATGAGCAAATATTGATTAAAAATTAATTAAAAATGAATAGGAAAAGGAAGGAGAGAAATTGAGAATAAATGAGATTTATTACCTCATGCTTATGTAAGCATGAGGTAATTAAAATGCTTAGCCAATCAAATTAAAGAACAATACTTATAATGCATGAAATGGGCAGAAAAGAAGTAAAAAATTTCTGGAACAACCACTTGCTCTTCTTCTCTTCTTCCTTGCCGCACCAAAGCCTCCATAGCCAAGCTTTACCAAGCTTTATTTGCTTGGTTTATATCCAACTAAACCCTATGTTCCCAATACAAAAACTTGTTCTTTACTCATAGTAAAGCTTTTGGGAGCAAAAAGAAATCAAAAGGAAGAGTTCTTGCAAGCTTTGGAATAGCTCCGTTAGAGGTTAGTGACTTAAACTTGATTTTCTCTTTAAATTCATGTTGAAGGAGTATGATTGAGTGCAAAATTATAAAGAAATTTAATAAATACCATGTGTATGCCTATCCCATATTTTTGGCAGCCTTGGTTGGGGTAAGATTTTGATGATTTTCATGGAGCTAAAATGGTAGTATGGCTGCCCTTAGTATTAATCTTTTAAGTGGAGTAATGAAATGCAAGTTATAATGCATGGTTGAGATAGTTGAGTTAGGGTTTGGGATGAAAATGAGACTTTGATCATGTAATAGTGAAAGTAGGTTTTAATGGTCAATTAGTGACCATTTGGTTTTGTTTGAATAAAAAATGAAGTGGTTGGTTTAGTGGGAATTAAAGTTGGTGTGGCTGCCCTTGGTGACCTGCAGGACTGGGCATGAGTCTAGTAGGTTTGGGCAGCAATAACTGGAGTTGTAGAGGCTTAATTGGTGTAACGCCAATTGGACATCAAACTAGACACATAATGGCACAACTTTGGTGAAGAAACCATGCCTAGAAAACAAAACCAAGTTGACCTAAAGATTTCCCTAATCTGGGTGACCTGCAATCTGCCTGGGTAAAATGACCAAATGAACAGTATTTAGTCATTTGGTCATAACTCAGTGTAGAAAAGTCAAATTGACCTGAAGTTTTACCAGCAATAAGCCGAGATATAGACCTACAACTTTCATGAAGAAATCTAACCCAAATTATTACCACAACATATTCAAAAAGTGACTTGCAGTCACTACTCAAATTAATGTAGATTTGGTCAGTCCAGAAATTCTGGAAAAATTATAATCCGGCCAGTTGTGGTTTTTGGGTCATAATGTAAGCTACAAAACTCCAAATGGAGTGATTCAAAAAAAGAAATGTAACTAGACAAAATAAGGAACAACTTTCATGTTGATCATTTTGCCAAATTCCCACTGCAAAAATGACTAATGGAACAATAAACACAAAGCTTAAAAACTGAAAATTTTGAACAATAAACATTAAGCTTAAAAATGGTATTGGCAACCAATACCAATAATTTTAGAATACATAATGTGGTATATTAGGAGTATTAGAACCAATGTACCTATTGTCTATGCAAAAGTCAACATTTTAGTTGACTAATGAAATGAATAGTAACACCTAAACTTAAATTTCTAGAATTGTACAATTTAAAAGTGTAACATGCCCTAGTACACCTAGCAAGATTTTGGATAGGTTGGCATGCCATTATGTGTTTTATGGCCTCACGTGCCATTTTGTTATAAAATAGCCTTTGGCTATGTTGATTGAGATATTATACTTGGGTTTTATCTCTGATAATTATTACAGCTTATTAGCTGTTCTGTTTTACACCAGGAGACACAATGTGACCGATGGTGTGATGGGCCGAGGTACTTAATACCCAGTGCCAGTTTACCCGTTTATCCAGTCCAATCGACTAGTATGGGTTACTCGGGCAATGATAATAAATCTTACCAAATTTTAATCGAATAATACTGCAATAAATATCAGGAATTAAGTCTACCAAAAATGTCAACACACATTCTGCATATTTACTTTATTTTATATTGTCACCACTAAGCAGAATTGCTTAGCGCATCACTTTTGCCACGCGCAATTACTGGAGACATAGCTGGGGAGTCTAGCAGACCTCATACAGGGTGAGCTTTCAGATTTGCACACAAAGTCTAGAGTCACCTGACATTTGCAGTGTATTTGGTAGGACATTAGGCCACTTTTGGTATTTTGGTATTTTGGTATTTTGTATTTCATATTTTGTAAACTTTTATAATCTATATTGTAAACTCATGTAATTATGTTTTTGATGTAATTATCTATGAACTATGTTCAGTAATAAATGTGAGCATTTCTCAATGAATTGAGTGTGATATGAAATAAATTGAATTTTGAGATACTGAAGTCATTTGAGAAATTGTTGAGAATATATTAGTGGTTGACTGAGAATGATGTGATGATTTTATTGAAAGTGTTTTTAACAGATTCAAAAGAACTATTTTTCCAATTTACAGTCGGCACTTTGCCGGATTTTCTATAAAATTTGCGGAAAATTCAAATTAATCAAAAAATCATAAATAAATGAATAAAGAAAAAAAAGGGGTAAATTGAATTGAAATATGATTTGGTGCTCCGGCACACTGTGTGGCATATCTTGCTCGGCTACACGGTAGACGGGTAAGAGGTGTCACAATTTCTTTCCATTTTCCTACATAAGTTCAAGTTTAAAGAAGAGAAAGGGAAGAAGGTAGCACTAACCTTGAATTAGCCAATTCCCAAGGCTTGAAAACTCCACTTTTTCTCTTTCTTTTTGCTGCCCAGGTCTTGCTCTAGGTGTGAGAAGGAGTTTTGGTGTAGGGAACTTATGATTTATGGTGAATTTTGAAGAGTTTTTCTAGTGAGAAAATGAAACAACAATGGAGGTTGGCAAGGGAGATGGGTCTCAACTGGAAAGAAGGAAGAAACCAGAAATTTCTTTTTGAATTTTGACTCATTTTTCCCTTTTTAATTGGTTTAAGTGTGCTTGTTGAAATTTGATTGGTGGAGACCTCACTAATGACATCATGTGATGTCATATTTCCCATTTTCTTTTATTTTCTTTTCTTTTATTTACTACCCATTTTTAATTAAATTTTTAGCAATATTTATTCATATTTTATATCATAATAATTATTTACTTAACTAGACAAGTTGGTAAAAAATCGTCTCTGAAGGCAAAATGACTAAAATGCCCTCCGTTTGGCTTAAGGAGTCAAAACTATCTGTACCAATTGATAAAATTCCAGAAGCATTTTCTTGGCATTCTAATGCCATCGAAACCTCAATGACTCTTCTCTGGAGTCCTAAAAATTATTTCATAAATTTTCTCTCAGGTTTAGGGCTCCTAGCTGCGAGGACCGCAACTTTCTACTGGGTTACCCATCGCTAGGGCACTGGCTCATTTAACTTGGTTGTATATTATTTCTAAAATTTTTTCTAAATTTTTCTTATTAATATTTCAGTTATTTATGACTCACTCTAGTCTAAATATTTTTTCAGACGTTCTAGCTGTTCGAATCGACACTGGTCACCGAAACAGTAGAATGCACAGAATTGCCACAATGAGGGTGTTACACGGCGTCACATTTTCCAGTTCGAAATTTGAGTTTAGACTGACCTCGTAGTCATTTCCCAAGAAGGTCACCCATCGTTGTGACTTTCGGCTCATTTAACTTTTTGTGTTATGTTTTTTTTCTTTATACTTAACTATTTGATAATTACTAATTATTTACGTTCAGGGCTTATCTAGGTGTCTTAGATGTGGTTCTAATCCTCTTACTTGTCCGGACCGACACCAGTTGCTGGAATAGTAAAATGTACCAGGCTATGCCAATAGGGGTGTTACAATTCTCTCCCCCCCCCCCCCCTTAAAATAAATTTTTTCTCAAAATTTTTACTTGGTATCAGTCTCTGAACAGCTGTGGGTGCTGTCTCCTCATGTCCTCCTCTCATTCCCAAGTAGCCTCCTAACCCAAATGATGGTCCACAGCACTTTCACTAATAGTATCTGCTTGTTCTGTAGCTGCTTCACCTCATAAGCCAGAATCTCTATGGGTTCTTCCTCATATGTGAAGTCTGCATTCACTTCAATTTCCTCCGCTAGTAGTACATGAGATGGGTCTGATCAATACCTCCTCAACATAGACACATGGAAGACATTATGTATCTTCTCCAACTCTTGAGGTAGTGCCAAACGGTATGCCAAAGGACCCACTCTCTCCAGAACCTCATATGGCCCAATGAAACGAGGACTCAATTTCCCCTTTCTGCCGAATCTCATAATTTTCTTCTAAGGGGAAACCGTGAGGAATACTTTGTCACCCACTGCGTACTCAATATCTCTTCTCTTCAGATTAATATAGAACTTCTAATGGTCTGATACAGATTTCAGTCGATCTCTAATCAATCTGATTTTCTCCTTAGTCTGCTAAACAATTTTAGGCCCAATCATCTTTCTTTTACCCACTTCATCTTAACACAACGGGGTTCTACATTTTCTGCCATACAAAGCTTCATAAAGGAGGCATTCCAATGCTTGATTGGTAGCTATTGTTGTAAGCAAACTCAATCAAAGGCAAGTGTGTGTCCCAACTGCCCTCAAACTCAATCACATAAGCCTGTAGCATGTCCTCCAAGATCTGAATTACCCTCTCAGACTGGCCATCTGTCTGTGGGTGGAATGCTGTGCTAAAGTTCAATCTACTTCCTAGGGCTTTCTGAAGACTACCCCAGAATCTAGAAGTGAACCTAGGATCTCTGTCTGATACGATGGATACTAGCACTCCATGCAGTCTTACTATCTCATCAATGTACAACTTGGCCAATCTTTCCAAACTATAGTCCATCCAAACAGGCAGAAAATGAGCAGACTTGCTCAGTCTATCAATTATAACCCATACTGCATCATGACTCTTCTGTGTCCTCGGAAGTCCCATCACAAAATCCATAGTTATTCTCTCCCATTTCCATTCTGGTACTGGTAATGGATGTAACAAACCAGCTGGTACTTGATGCTCTGCCTTTACTTGCTGACAAGTTAGGCATTTGGAAACAAATTCTGCTATATTTCTTGTCACACCCTACTCCTCGTAAGATGTAACATGCTCTTGTAATATACCTAATGAATTACCGTACTTCGCCTACCGGCAACCCATTAAATATACTATAAGGGATTTTAAATCAATTTTCGTTCATTTTAAAATTGGTGGGTAAATTTTTTTTAGATATTAAAAACTTTTATTTAAAGTCCAAACATAAATTAAATTTTTAGATATTTAAAATCTCCGCAATTTTTATAAAAATTTCAACAGAGTGCCGTCTGTATTTTGAGAAAACAGTTCTTCAAAACCTGAAAATAAAGACACTCCTAATATATTTCTCAATCACAACTCCATTAATCAATTTCATTTCAGAAATCAGCACAAGCAACTCAATACACAATTTAAATTAAATCAAACATTGAAATATCTCATTAAGGTAACAAAATTAATATTTACATTCATGGGAGCATTAAAGATTTAGTAGTGCAAAACTTTAAAAATACATAAAATCTCAAGAAAACCTTACAATAATTTGTATTTAATTACAATCCAAAAATATATTACAAAAGAGTTTGTACAACTACTCAAAAGAAATTTCATATATACAATTACAGAATTACATCAAAATCTAAAGTACAAGGGTATATCTATGATATACCTGAAGATAGTCTCACTATGTCTTTCAGTAATCTGGCTCAGCTGCTTTATAATTTCTTTCACCTGTGATAGCATACAAAGCTATCGCAGTGTAACACCCTCCCAGTAACTACTCCGTACATCCTGCTGTTCCGGTGACCAGTGTCGGTCCGGACAGCTAGAATGTCCGGAAAAATATTTAAACTAAAGTGAGGGACCATAATTAACTCAAATATTAATAAGCAAAATTTGGTAAAAATTTTAGAAATAAAATACAACCAAGTTAATCGAGCCGGTGCTCTAGCGATGGGTAACTAGAGGGAAGTTACGGTTCTCGCAACGAGGAGCCCTAGACCCGGGGGAAAAATTATAAAATAATTTTTGGGACTCCAGAGAAGGGTCATTGAGGTTCCTATGGCATTAGAATGCCAAGAAAATACCTAGAAAAATTTATCAATTGGTACAGACAATTTTGACCCGTTATGCCAAACGGAGGGCATTTTGGTCATTTCGCCTTCAGAGGTGATTTTTGGCCGACTTGTCTAGTTGAGTAAATAATTATTATGACATAAAATATAAATAAACATTACTAAAAATCAAATTAAAAATGAGTAGTGAAGAAAAGAAAAGAAAAATAGTGGAAATTAGGGATAATGACATCACATGATGTCATTTACCTTCTCCCAACCAATCACCATTCAACAAGCTTTCTTAAATCACTTAAAAGAGTCAAAAGAAGACCAAAAAAATTATGCTATTCTTCTTCTTCTTCAACCAAAAGGTGAGTTTCTCCTCCATAACCCTCCATGAAAGTTTCATTTAATTACTTCCATTTCCCATGAAATTCCACTACTAAACCCTAAGTCACCTTCATTAAAACTTGTCCACTCATCTTGGGGAAGTGTTTGGCAGCCAAGAAAAGGAAAGAAAGTGAAGTTAAGCTTGGGAAAAATCTGCCCTACAAGAGGTTAGTGCTTATTATGCATACATCTTTCTCTTTCCATGATTAGAGACCTAAAATAAGCAAGAATTTGTGAATTAAATGAATGGAATTCATGTGTATGTATACAATGAATTTTGGCAGCCCTATTGAAGGAACAATAATGGAGTGTTTTGATGGACTTAAAGTGGATTAGAGATTATGTTTAAACCATGTATGCATGTGGTTAGTGAATGAGTTAGTTAATTAAAGCATGTTGTGAAAACTCATATGGAACTAGGGTTTTGAGAAGTGAAAATTTGGCTTGGCTTAGGAAATTGTTAGAGAACATTTTAATGGTTAATTAGTGACCATTTTAGGTGAGTTGACCATAATTTGGACTGAAATATAGCATGGCAAAGTGAATGTGTAGGCTGCCTAAGGACAGCAGCAGAGTGGCTGAAATTCTAGCCCACTTGGACTGCCATATCTTTGGCTGTGTTGGTCCAATTGGTGTTTGGCCAATTGGACATGAAACTAGACTTATAATGGCACATTTTTTCTGAAGAAACCATGCCTAAAAGACCAAAGCAAGTAGACCAAATGTTGGCCCCAATCCGGATACCCTGCAACAGCACCTGCAGAAATGACCAAATGAACAGTAACTGTTCATTTGGCCATAACTCACTGTAGATATGGTCAATTGACCTGAAATTTTTACAGGAATAATTTAAGACATAGAAAAACAACTTTCATGAAGAAACCTACCCCAAATTATGACCAGAACCAATTCAAAAATGCAATCACAGTCACTGTTCATGTTACTGTAGAATTGGTAATTCTGCAGTTTTTCCAATCCGGCCAGCTGTGGTCTTTGGACCATATATGGAGCTACAAAACTCCAAATGGAGTGATTCAAAAAAGGAAATTCAACTAGACAAAACAAGGAACAACTTTCATGTTTACCGTTTCTTCAAATTCCCACTGCAACAGTGCCCAATAGAACAATAAAGTTGAGCTACAAAAACTGAAAATTCTGCTTCCCTTGGTTTAAACTTTGAAATGGTATAAATGCTTAATGCCAACAAGTTTTGAATGCCAAATGTGGTATGTTGGGAGTGCCAAAACCAATGTACATATTTTCTATCCAAAAGTCAACATTTTTGTTGACTAATGAGGTGAATAGTGACACCAAAACTTGAAATTCAAAATTTGAAATTAGAAATGCATCTAGGGGACTTTAAATTACAATTGGCAATTAATACTAGCAAATGTAAAACTCAAAATGTGAGATCTTGGTGTAATTAGAATTAATATATCCATTAAGTATAAAAAAGTCAACATTTTGGTTGACTAGTAAGGTGAATAGTAATCAAAATGATTAGTAAATTAAGATGAAGACCTAGAACCAATTCTAAACTTAAATGCTTAGAATTGTATGACAAATGTGGACTATGCATCCTAGTCAAAATTGTTAAAAAGAAATTAAGGCCATAAATTTGAAATCCATGAAATGTTTATGGATTACTTAAAACATGAAAAATAAGTTACCTAATTGATGTGAATAGATAGTTAGGCTTATATGCCCATCACAAATGGAATCCATAAAATATTAATAACTCAACTTGAAATATAAAATTTGCAATTACATAAGTAGATTCTTGAATGTATAAATGAGAAAAGGAAAAATGTTTTGAATACAATGGTACCTGTGAACCATTGTTTAGAATTGTGATTAATATGAATAACATAAAGAATGAATAAATGAACCATATTAATGTATGAATGAGACATTAGTTCTCATTATTGTAGAAAGGAGAAGTATTTTGAGTACAATGGTATAAAAAGGATAATTGATGTCAATTGTGATCATATAAATGATCAAATGAATGTATGAATTATAATTGAAATTTATTATGAAATAATGAAGTCATAAAACACAATATATTAATGTTTAATGATATTATGTGCCCTTGTATTGCCTAGACATGTGTGTCAGATTGGATAGTTTGGCATGCCAATAGGGTATTGTTTTAGCAGTACTGCAAAAGACTTTATGCCTGTATTCATGGCTTTATGCCCGTATTCATGGCCTACATTCATGGCATTATGCCAACATTCATGGCTTCTACGCCCGACTATGTGTTATCATGGCTCTTTAGCCATACTGACTGCATACGTGGTTGACGTTCTGCGTCCCATGGTATGACGGCCCGAGGCACCACGGTGTCCAGTGCCAACGACCCGTTATCCAGTTTAGTCAGCCTGTTGTAGGTTACTTGGGCAGTGAAATTTATTGAAATAAGTTAAGAATATTAGCAATTAAAAATATTAGATATTAAATAAAAGAAATGAGTAAGATGACCTAAAATAAATTAGAATAGTTATTTATTAGAAAGAATCGAAATGAACCAGACCGATATCAAAATTTACTTATTATGAAATAATCTGAGACAACCTAGAAAGTATTGAGAAAATGCTAAAAGATTAGCAAAGAAAATTATAACACACATAAATATTGCAAATGTGACTTACATGATAATAAAAGAATATATTTATTATTTTTAGAACATTTTTATTTGTACATTATTTCCTTGTTATATTATTGCACCACTAAGCAGCAATGCTTAGCGCGATGGAATTGTTTCCTCACGCAGGTACTGAAGTTAGAACCCAGCAAATATTAAACAGAGATTTTGGAGTTCTGATCTGCAGAGCGTTCCAGGTTGTCACCTCCTCAGCAATGCATGTAGATAGGGCTCACATTAAGCATGTCATGTATTTTGTGTATATTATTTATTTCTTATATTGTAATATAAATTAGCAAATTGTAATTCATTTGTATATCATGTAAATTAAGGATTTATTTAATTATTGAAAATGATGTAAATTAATGCAAATTCAAAAATTTTGCTTATGTAAATTGAGTATGAATGGAAATGTATGGAAATGATTATGAAATTGAAATGTATGGATGAGATTTGAAATATGAGATAATTATGATTAGCATGGATTAGATTTTATTTTGAAATTATTATTGAATTTCAAACAGTTGAATATTGAAATACGCCAAACGATAATAAAATAGGGGAAACTCCGCTGGCTTCTCCATCAAAAAATAATTGATATTAATTTAAATGAATTCAAAATTATTATAAAAAAAAAAAATAAAGTAAGATAAGTTATGGTGCTCCAGCACCGATTGTAGCATGCCTTGCTCGACTACACTGTAGTCGGGTGAGGGATGTTACACGCAGAGTGGTGAACTCAGTGGTGCACAAACTAATAATTTAAAACTTAATACAAGTTATGCTTGACAATTCACAACAAATAAAAATTTAAAATTTCTAAATTCTTCAAAATTCATAACATTCAAAAATCAATATTTTCATTCATGCAAATTATTCATTTGAATAACATTTTGATCAAATAGTAATTATTTATCTACATTTCTTTTAAATCTCGAAACAATAAAAAAATATTTTGAATCACTGACAAATTATTTATTTCAACCACAATTTATCAAACTATGCATAATTTAAAAGGCGTTGCCAACAATTCACACAATTGGGCCCATGACACAAAATTCACAATAGATGCCGTGTTGTACACCATGAAATTTCAAACTCTCCCAATAACCGAGGCTAAAACGGAGGAACAAAGACTAACTAGTATATATGAGTACTCATCCAAACTCTTCCCCAACTGGCAAGCAAGAGAGGAAGGAACTCACCCCATATAATGGAGGAGATATCTCACTAGACAAGCTAATGAGAATTCAAAACATATTGCCATATCAACTGTGGTTTGAAATCAAATTCAAAACAATTTCTATTTACTAAAGTGTTTACAAACAATTAACATATTTAATCATTATAAATTCATGCTCAAGGTTGGCAACACATCAAGCTTAAAATTTACAATTCTCAAAACCATGCAATAAAATCCTTAAATGCATAAGAAAATTTATATTTAATTTATACAATTTCATTCAACAAATTAAAATCTTCAACACAAAAAAATTATAAATCATAAAATAAACTTGTTCAAATCAATTTAGAAGTGAAAAGTAATAAAATAATTAGTTGTGCACAAACCTTATACGAGTCACCTCTTGGCCTTAACTCGATTTCTCATATTCTTTCTTGGTATTTTTTTCCACTGAAACACACAGTTTTACAGTGTTTCAGTATCACCATTTATCATAACTCCAAAAAATAAATTCAAATCTACTTATACCTAGCTTTAATATGCTAAACTTCACATTCTTTAAAATTTATATTTTGGGGTTACTATTCATGACACTATTCAAGTCAATTTGTTGACTTTCTAAGGCTTAATAGGTATGGAAATTCTAATTCCACCCACATACCACATTTTGGTTACCTAATTTTTTGGTTTTGGTTCTTGTCTCAAATTTTAAGTCTTTTAGGCAAAATTTCAAAATTTTAGTTTTGGTGTCCTATTTTATACAGTTCCATTGGTCATGTTGCTGTTAGAATTTGGCTAAGTTATCTTCACAGAAATTGTTCCTTATTGTCTTAACATTATTTCCCTTTTTAAATCACTCCATTTGGAGTTTTGTAGCTCAAGTTATAGCCATTTGAATATGGCTGGCCAGATTGGTCTAACCCAGATTTTATGGGCACCAACTTGGTTCTGGCAGTTTTAGGTCATCAAATTTGGATAGCTAAGTGAATTGGTTAAGGGAATAATTTGGACTTATGTTCTTCATAAAAGTTGTAGGGCTATATCTCAGATTTCTACTGGTAAAATTTCAGGTCATTTGGACCTGCCTAGCCCAAGTTATGGCCAAATGAACAAACACTAGTCATTTGGTCATTTTTGTATAGGTCAATTTGCCTAATCCGAATTTGGCCAATTTATTCACTAAGTTATTGTCACTTTCTGGGCACGATTCCTAAATGAAAAATATGCCATTTTGTGTTTAGTTTCATTCCCAATTAGCCTCACACCAATTGGGTTGGTAAATTTTTAGTTTTGGTCTCTGAAAGGGTCCTTGGTCATGCTGCCTGCAGAATGACCATAAGCAATCCGAATTTAAACCTAATTTAAACTGAATTTAAAAGGCTCATTTAACCTTTTATGTTCTGTTTTTCTTATTTTTACTTTTCTATCTGGTAATCACTATTTATTTTCAATAAGGGCTTTTCTAGTTGTCTTAAACATAGTTCTAGTCCTCTTAATTGTACGGACCGATACAGGTCACCGGAACAGTAGCATATATCAGGCTATGCAAATGGGGGTGTTACATTTCTTTTCATACCCATCCACTAATAGTGCTCTTTCAGCCTTCTGTACATTTTTATGCCACCAGGGTGCATAGCAAAAAGAGACTCATGTGCTTTCTTCAAAATGATCTGCCTCAAGTCAACATCATTAGGAATGCACATTCTGCCTTGGTGTAGCAATAGACTATCATCTCTCACTGAGATTTCTGGTTTTTTGCCCTGTCTGACTTCATCTAACAGCTTATGATACTTCTAATTATTCTGAGCAGCCATTCTGATCTAATCAATCAACACTGGCTGTACATGCCATGCATCTGCTATTTGCCCCTCATCATTAATCTCTAAGCTGGCATGCAATACTCTTAACTCATGTACCATAGATAAAGGAGAAACCCGTAGACTTGCCATAGTCTTGCGAGTTAACACATCAGCCACCACATTAGCTTTCCCTGGCTGATAGTCTATCCGATAATCATAGTCTTTTATCAACTCTAACCATCTCCTCTGTCTCAAATTCAACTCCTTCCAAGTTCCCAGATACTTCAAACTCTTATGATCTGTGTAGACGTAGCACTTTTCCCCATACAAATAATATCTCCAGATCTTAAGAGTGAATACAATAGCTGCTAGCTCCAAGTCATGTGTCGAATAATTCCTCTCATGTAGTTTCAGCTGGTGTGTAATGACATTCTGCTCTTGCATCAGTACACAGCCTAACCCATTGTGAGAAGCATCGCTATAAACTGTATATTTTTTACCCGGAGTAGGCAAAGGAAGGATTGGAGCTTCAGTCAAACATTTCTTCAACTCATCAAAACTCTATTGGCATTTATCCGTCCACTAAAATTTCACATCTTTTCGAAGTAATTTGGTCAATGGAGATGCCAACATGGAGAACCCTTTCACAAAACGGCAGTAGTATCCAGCTATACCCAGAAAACTACAAATCTCCTAAAAAACTGCGAATCTCCGTGACATTTCTGGGTGGCTTCCAATTAAGGATAGCTTCTTTCTTACTTGGATCTACCTTGATGCCCTCTGTCGATACTATGTGCCCCAAGAAGGATATTTTTTTCAGCAGAAATTCACACTTCGACAATTTGGCGTATAGCTGTTTCTCCCTCAAAATCTGGAGTACAATCTGCAGATGTCTATCATGCTCCTCTGCACTCCTCGAGTAGACCAATATATCATCTATAAATATCACAACAAACTGGTCGAGTTATGGTCTGAAGATAGTGTTCATCAGATCCATAAAAGCAGCCGGAGCATTAGTTAACCCAAATGGCATGACCAAGAACTCATAATGGCCATAACGGGTTCTAAAGGAAATTTTAGGAATACTCTGCTCTTGCACTTTTAGCTGATAATAACCTGATCTCAGGTCAATTTTGGAGAACACAACTGCACCTCAACTGATCAATATGGGGTAATGGGTATCTATTCTTTATTGTCACCTTATTTAACTGCTGATGGTCAATACATAAATGGAGAGTGCTATCTTTCTTCTTAACAAACAACACTGGCGCTCCCCAAGGTGACATACTAGGGCAGATAAAGCCCAAGTCAAGCAACTCTTGCAACTGCACTTTTAATTCTTTCAATTCTGCTGGTCCCATTCTATATGGTGTTATAGAAATTGGGTCCACACTAGGCATAACATCAATCTCAAACTGCACCTCTCTTTCCGAAGGAAATCCTGACAACTCATCAGGAAACACATCTAGAAAGTCACATACAATAGAGATGTCTCTCCATACTGGACTCCCCATTTGGGTATCTATCACATGTGCCAAGTATGCTTCACACCCCTTTCTGATCATCCTTCTGGCTAGTGCAGGCAAAATGATGTTTGATGGCTATAACTGCCTCTCCCTATGTATTACTACATCACCGTACAGAGGGAGACCAAAAGTGACTATCTTCAATCTACAGTTAATCATGGTATGATGCCAACCAATCCATGCCCAAGATGATATCATAATCTCTAAAGGGCATTTTAATCAAATCTGATAGAAAAGTGTGTCCTTGGATCACCAAAGGACAATCTCTATACATTCTATTAACTCGGACCTCTTGTCCTAACAGACTAGTTACTAGCACTTCAAAATCCATTTTGGCACACAGAACTGCAAGGGAACTAACTATGCTAGCACTAACATATGAGTGGGTTGAATTCGGATCAAACAACATAAAGACATCCTGATAAGAGATAGAGAAAGTATCAGTTACAATATTGGAAGTCTCAACCTCTTCCCGCTGTCTCATAGTGTAAACTCTGGCCGGAGCACTCCCTTGTGCTGACTGGCTAATAGTACCCTGACTACCAGAAGCATTGCCTCTACCTCTGCCTCTTCCTCTGCTAACCGGTTGTGAACCTTTGGTAGCAAAACTTTGAATAGTCCCTTCTGCAGTATTAGGAGTTGGCCCAAATCTACGGGCACTGGTGCAGTCCTTAACGAGATGGCCCGTACCTCCACAGTTAAAGCAAGCTCCTACTGCCCAATAGCATTCCCTCCCATGAGTCTTGCCACATGTCTCGTAGGGGTGGGGAGGATATGAACCCCTGGTCGACTGCTGACCAGACCTAGGTGGTTTCTGTCCGGAGAATCTACCCCTTCTGAACCTTCCACTTCTGCCAGATCCCCTAAATTTTTTCCTCTTTCCAGGTGTACCATTGGGACTTTGCTCTACTGATTTTTCCCCTTTATCTTTCTCTAATTTTTCAATCTTCTCAGATTTCTCTTTCATTGGTATCACTTCTAATTCAATTCTTTCTAACTCAAGTGCCTGAGAGATGAGCTCAGAGAAGTTACTGTGTCTGGATCCCACTACTTGCATCCTCAGACTAGGCTTCAAACCGGTCTCAAATCTCTTGCACCTTTCTTTGCTGGTAGACAGGAGACTCCCAGCATAGTGGCTTAAACGGGAGAACTCCCTCTCATACTCTACCACTGATCTATTGCCTTGCATGAGGAAATTCTTGCAATTTCTAATCCATATATGCATCTAGGTCATATTTCTATCTGAACTCTCTGATGAAGTCATCCCAGGTCAATACTGGCGGTTCTGCCAAGCTGTAGGGGATGGTGTAACACCCCTTACCCGTCTATAGTATATCCGAGTAAGATGTGTCACACGGCGTACCGGAACACTCTATTTTACCTTAATTTATTTTTATCATAGTTTTGAATACAACTTGTGAAATATAATTCATTTAAGCCATTTATTGAAATTACAATTTATTTGAGGTTCCGAAAATTTTATAGAAAAATCCAGCAGAGTACCGGCTAAAACTGGAGAAAATAGTTCTTCGGAACCTGTTAAAAACACTTCCAATAATCATTTCTCATCATTCTCAAACTCCAGAGATCATCAAAATCTCAGCATTTTTCAATTTCATTTCTCAATCATTCAGCTCATGTAATAGTCATGTACAAGTCACAGATAAACATTCACTTTTCCATTCATAAACACAATTCTCATTATTTACATAAACATCAAAATACATTTCATAAGTTCGATTACATATGAGAAAATAAAAATTTAGTTACAAAATACCAAAATGACACCTAGTATCCTACCAATGCGGTGTAGAAGTTGAGGTGACACGGACACTGTGCAGAGCTGCAGGATGGACTCACCCAGTCTGCAGTCTACTGGGCTCACGATCAATATCTCCAGAACCTACGCGTGGCAAAAGCAACGCGCTAAGCAACGATGCTTAGTGGTGCAATAATAAAATTAAAGAAAATAGCAGAAAATAAATATATATTTAATGTATATGTCTTATTTGTTTTGTATATGTTATATTCATTTATTTCTTTAACTTTGTCCATTTTCATTCATTTGGTTGCCCAAGTAACCTATACTAGACAACTGGACTGGATAAACGGGTAAACTGGCACTGGGTATCAAGTACCTCGGGCCGTCACACCATCGGTCACATATGTATCTCCCGGTGTGCAACAGGACAACTAACAAGCTATAAATAATATTAGGCATGAGGCCACATCTCAATACAAGGTCAGAATGGCTAAAAGCTATGAAATCACAGAATGGCATAATGCCATGTGCAGTACTGCTAACTGAACCCTATTGGCATGCCAAACTATCCAACCCAATCTTGTTAGGTATACTAGGGCATTTGATACTTTAAAATTCTTCAATTTGTGAATTTCAAGTTTTGGTGTCACTATTCACTTCATTAGTCAACAAAAATGTTGACTTTTGGATAGAAAATAGGTGTATTGGTTTTAACACTCCCAATGTACCACATTTTACATTTAAAACTTGTTGGGATTAATCACCAAATTCATTTCCGAACTTAGCACAAAAGGGCAGAATTTTCAGTTTTTGTACCATAAGTTTACTGTTCCATTAGGGACTGTTACAGTGGAAATTTGAGGAAATGGTAAACATGAAAGTTGTTCCTTATTTTGTCTAGTTGAATTTCTTTTTTTGAATCACTCCATTTGGAGTTTTGTAGCTCCAGATATGGTCAAAAAACCACAGCTGGCCGGATTTCAATTCTGCAGAATTTACCAAATCTACAGTACCATGAACAGTGACTGCCACTGCCTTGTTGGATGGGTTCTGGCCATAATTTGGGGTAGGTTTCTTCATGAAAGTTGTTTGTCTATGTCTTATCTTGTTGCTGTAAAAATTTCAGGTCAATTGACCATATCTACAGTGAGTTATGGCCAAATGAACAGTTACTGTTCATTAGGTCATCCTGCATAACCTGTTTGCAGGGTATCCGGATTGGGGCCAATTTTTGGTCCACTTGCTTTGGTCTTTTGGGCATGGTTTCTTCATCAAAATTGTGCCATTATAAGTCTAGTTTCATGTCCAATTGGACAAACACCAATTGGACCTACACAGCCAAAGTTATGGCTGTCTAAGTGGGCTAGAATCACAGCCTCATTGCTGCTGTTACTAGGCAGCCTACACATTTCACTTTGCCATGCATTAGTTCACTTCAAATTATGATTAACTTGCCTCAAATGGTCACTAATTGACCATTAGAATGTCCATTAATCATTTCATAAGCCAAGTCAAATTTTTACTCCCCAAAACCCTAATTTCCATTTCAATTTACCCATACACCTTAGTTAACACACTAATTCATTATCCATGTAGTTATATACCTTAAACATCATTCTAGTCCACTCTAAGTCCATCAAAACAATCAAAATCATTCCTTCCTTAGGGCTGCCGAAATTCATGGTAAACATAAACATAAATTTCATTCATTTAATTCACAAATCCTCACTCACTTTAAGTCTTTAACATAGGATAAGAGAAGTTTAGGTATAAATAGGCACTAACCTTTAAGTGGCACTTCTTGGACTTGTCTTCTCCTTAGAATTTTTACTTCTTATGGCTGCCTAGAGTTGCCTTGTGATGTGGGGATGAATTTTTGTGAAGGGATATTAGGATTTTAAGGTTAGATTTTGGGAGTTTTCAAGCTCAATTTGAGCAACAATGGAGGTTTGGGCAAGGCAAGGGTTTCGGCTGGTTGGGAGGATGAAGATGGCTGCTGTGTTTTTTAATTGTTTTGGTCTTCATTTATCTCTTTTATTAGTTAGTTAATTGGTTGTTTAAATGTGATTGGTTATAGCTTTTAAATGACATCATCATATGTCATAATTTGCTTTATTTTTTGTTTTTCTTTTCTTTTCATCACTACTCATTTTCAATTTAATTTTTAGTAATGTTTATTCGTATTTTATATTATAATAATTATTTACTCAACTGGACAAGTCGGCCAAAAATCACCTTTGAAGGCGAAATGACGAAAATGCCCTCCGTTTGGCTCAACGGGTCAAAATTGTCTGTACCGATTGAAAAATTTTTCTAAATATTTTCTTGGCATTCTAATGCCATAGGGACCTCAATGACCCTTCTCCGGAGTCTAAAAAATTATTTTATAATTTTCCCCCCGGGTTTAGGGCTCCTAGTTGCGGGAACTGCAACTTCCCTCTAGGTTACCCATCGCTAGGGCACCGGCTCGTTTGACTTTGTTGTATTTTATTTCTAAAATTTTTACTAAATTTTTCTTATTAATATTTAAGTTAATTATGGTTCCTGACTTTAGTTTAAATATTTTTCCGGACGTTCTAGCTGTCCGGACCGACACCGGTCACCGGAACAGTAGAATGTACGGAGTTGCTACCGGGAGGGTGTTACAACTCTTCCCCTCTAATTTAAATTTCGTCCTCGAAATTTACCTGATGCAAACAGTTAAGGGAACTGTTGCCTCATCGTCTCTTCACTTTCCCAAGTTGCCTCCTCGGTGTTGTGGTGCCTCCAAAGCACTTTCACCAGTGGAATCTGCTTGTTCCTCAATTCTTTCACTTCCCGAGCCAGGATCCATAGAGGTTCTTCTTCATATGTCAAATCCGGCTGTATTTCAATTACTTCCCTGGAGATGACATGTGAAGGATCTGAGCGGTATCTTCTTAACATAGATACGTGAAACACATTGTGGATCTTGTCCAGCTCTGGTGGTAAAGCTAGCCTATAGGCCACTAGACCCACACATTCAATGACTTCATATGGGCCAATGAACCTAGGGCTTAACTTACCTTTCCTTCCAAACCTCAATACCTTCTTCCACGGTGACACCTTGAGGAACACTTTGTCGCCAACCGCATATTCTATTTCTTTTCTCTTCAGGTCGGCATAAGATTTCTGTCTGTCTGAGGCAACCTTTAGATTGGCTTTGATTAGTTTCACTTTCTCCTCAATCTGTTTCACCAGGTCTGGCCCCACTAGTTTGTCTTCGCCCAATTCAGTCCAGCACACTGGAGTTCTACATTTTCTCCCATACAGTGCTTCATATGGGGCCATTTGGATGCTAGCTTGGTAGCTATTATTGTATGCAAATTCTGCCAGTGGGAGGTATCTATCCCAACTTCCCTCAAACTCAATGACACAACTCCTCAGCATATCCTCTAGAACCTGACATGTATTTCATGTTATTATTATCATTTTAGTTCAATAGTTGTATTAATTCAATTGGTTCAATTGTTTACCTGGATTACTCTTTTTGATTGCCCATCCGTCTGAGGATGGAAAGCTGTGCTGAAGTGGAGTTGTGTACCCAAGGACTCATGCAACTTCTTCCAAAATCTCGATGTAAACCTTGGGTCTCGATTAGATATGATGGAAAGTGGAATTCCATGCAGTCTAACTATCTCACTGATATACAATTCTGCTAACTTCTCCAGTGAGTAGTCAGTCCTAACTGGCAGAAAGTGTGCTGACTTTGTCAATCTATCAACTATCACCCATACTGCATCATGTTTCTTCTGGGTGAGAGGTAAACCACTTACAAAATCCATGGTGACCCGATCCCATTTCCATTCAGGTATGCGTATAGGCTGTAGTAATCCTGATACAACTTGATGTTCTGCCTTGACTTGTTGACATGTCAAGCATTTAGTCACATAGTCAGCTATGTCCTTCTTCATACCAGGCCACCAATACTGAAGCTTCAGATCATGATACATCTTTGTACTTCCTAGGTGCATAGCATATACACTGGTGTGTGCCTCTTTTAGAATACTGGCCTTTAATTCCCCATCGTCTGGTACACATAGTCTTCCTTTGTAATACAGACACCCATCTGCTTTCACCCCATAGTCAGTTGCTTTTCCTTCTGAGATTTTGCTCATAATAGCCATTAGCTTCTCATCTACCTTCTGCCCATTTAAAATCTGCTGTAGCAGGTTTGGCCTCACTTGCAACTCAGCCAAAATAGCTCCATCTCGAATCAAAGTTAGACAGGCATTCAATGATCTCAAAGCTGTGATGGACTTTCTGCTCAAAGCATCAGCAACTACATTTGCCTTCCCATGATGGTAGTCAATTATACAATCATAGTCCTTCAGGAACTCAATCCATCGTCTCTGTCTAAGGTTGAGCTCCTTTTGGGTTGGCAAGTATTTCAGGCTTTTGTAGTCCGTGTAAATGTAGCACTTTTCACCATACAAGTAATGCCTCCATATCTTCAGTGCGAAGATAATTGCTGCAAGCTCTAGATCATGGGTAGGGTAATTCTGTTCATGTGGCCTTAGCTGCCTGGAAGCATAGGCGACCACCTTCCCCTTTTGCATCAATACACACCCTAACCCATTATGTGAGGCATCACTGTAGACCACAAAGTCCTTTCACGACCTTGTTGTGTTAACTGCGGTGCCTCTGTCAACATAGCCTTTAACTTCTCAAAACTGGTCTGACACTTGTCATTCCATTCAAATCTGACGTTCTTGTGTAACAACTTGGTCATTGGAGCAGCTATTAAGGAAAATCCCTTCACAAATCTCCTGTAATACCCAGCTAGCCCCAAGAAGCTTCTGACCTCAGTTGTATTCCTGGGAGGCTTCCATTCCATCACTGCTTCTATTTTCTTGGGATCCACCCTAATCCCATCAGCTGACACTATGTGTCCAAGGAATGTAATCTCATTCAACCAGAAGTCACACTTGGACAACTTAGCATACAACTTCTTTTCTCTCAGGGTTTGCAAAACAATCCTCAAATGCTCATCATGTTCTTCCCTGGTCTTGGAATACACCAAAATATCATCAATAAAGACCATTACGAACCGATCTAAGTGTGGATGGAAGATACGGTTCATAAGGTCCATGAATGCATTGGTGCATTTGTTAGGCCAAAGGGCATCACTAGAAACTCATAATGCCCATATCGGGTCCTGAATGCGATCTTTGGCACATCGCATCCTTCACCCTCAATCGATGATACCTCGATGCGAGATCAATCTTAGAAAATACTCCTGCTCCCTTCAACTGATCAAACAGATCATCAATTCTAGGCAACGGATATTTGTTCTTCACAGTCACTTTATTCAACTGCCGGTAATCGATGCATAGCCTCAAAGTCCCATCATTTTTCTTTACAAACAGACCGAGCTCCCCATGGTGACACATCAAGCGTATGAACCCCTTATCAAGCAACTCTTGCAACCGAAGTTTTCAACTCCTCAATTCATGGGTGCCATCCTATAAGGAGCAATGGAAATGGGTCTTTGTGCCGCAGTTGTCTCAATAGCAAATTCAACTTCCCTTTCTCGTGGCAACCGGGCAATTCTTCAGAAATACCTGCAGGAAGTCTCTTACTGTGGGTATATCACTCAGGTTTGGCTTAGCCTGCCTAGTATCCACCACATGTGCTAGGTAGGCTTCACAGCCTTTTCTCATCATTCTTCTTGCAACTGTGGCTGAGATAACATTGGATAAGAAATCTGTCCTTTTCACCCACAACAGTGATCTCATTACCCTCTGAAGTTTTCAGAGAAATTCTCTTCAATTTGCAATCAACTATTGCCTGATGACGTGACAACCAGTCCATTCCCAAAATCACGTCAAACTCGTGGAAGGGCAACTCAATCAGGTCTGCCAAGAATTCATACCCCTGAATCCTTAACGGGCAACCCTTGTATACTTTGTTCACCACTACACTGTGGCCCAATGGATTAGTGACCAGAATGTCTTGGTCACTCTCCCCTACTAGTATCCCCCTTTCTACGGGTAGGTTGATGCAGATATATGAATGAGTGGATCCTGGATTCACTAATGCATGCACAGATGTATTATAGAGGGAGAACGTACCCCTGATGACGTTCGGGGCATCTTGCTCCTCCTGAGCTCTAATGGCATAAGCTCTTGCAGGTGGTCTGCTGTCAGGCCTCTCTGCTGGCTCAGACGCAGGCCTCTGTGATGGTCCCATAGCCTCAGATTTGCCAGATTTTCTACCCCTCTATGGTGCAGGAGTAGGTCTGTCTGCTTGTGTTGGAGCAGCTGTAGTAGTTCTGCGTGGACAGTTCCTCAGCTGATGCTCTGTCGACCCACACCGTAAACAGGCACTAGTAACTCTCCAACACTCCCCCTTATGCCATTTCAGGCAATGCGGACATGCAGAAGTTGCTGGGGCTGGTCCCCTGAACCCCATCCCTGGAGAGCTGCCCACTGATAGTGTGGACTGACCTCTCCTAGGGGTAAACTATGGCCTGGGCCCCTGAGACTGACCCTGACCTTGTGGCTTACCTGAACTCTATGCAGATGGACCCTTGAACCTCTTCCCAGGTGCAGGAGATGAACTAGACTGACCCGGGCCCCTCTTCTGCTGTCTGTCCCTTCTGGTCTGCTCACTGATTCTTACTTTTTCAACCTTTATTGCAGCTTCCACTAACTTTGTAAATTCTGTGATTCCCAGGGCAGTGAGCTGGATCTTTATGTTGTCATTTAGTCCCTCTTCAAATCTCTTACACCTTTCAGCTTCATTAGGGACTATCTCCCTTCCGTAGCGGCTTAATCTAACGAATTCCTTCTCATATTTCGCCACTGACAGCTGTCTCTGCCTCAGGTTAATGAATTCCCTTCTCCTCTCTTCTAGGTATACAGTACCCACATATTTCTTCTTGAATTCGGAGAGGAAGAAGTCCCAAGTTACTATTTCTAGCTGTACTTCACTGGACACCGTATCCCACCATTCATAGGCATCATCTTATAACAGAGATATGACAGCTTCTAAGTTTTGCTCTGGGGTGCAGTGGAGTTGTTTTAGAACTCTACCTATTCTGTTCAACCAATTTTTTGCTGCAACAGAATCATCTTCTCTCTTGCCGAAGAAGTCCACTGCTCCAAATTTTCTCAATTTTTCTAGGTGTGATTTTGGTTGTGGAGGTGGTGGTGGTGCTGCTATTGCTGGCATTACCCCAGCCATTTGTCTGAATAATTCAGCCATTTGTTGGAACATGGCCTGTGGAGGTTGAGCAAGCTCTGCTTGAGCTGGCGGAGCAGGTTCTCCCATACCCCCAGTCTCAGCTGCTGCAGGTGGAGCATGACTCTCCACTTCCTCCTCAACTGCCCTCTGAGATATAGGGTCCATATCCTATTCAAAATAACAAAGACAAACAGATCTGCATTAGTGTCACCTCGACTCTTACAAATGCAATGCATGGTATGGACTCAATCTAGGCCCAGAAATGCCTAAATCGTGCTCTGATACTACTAAATGTGACACCCCTTACCCGTCTACAGTATATCCGAGTAAGCTGTGTCACACGGCGTACCGGAACACTCTATTTTACCTTAATTTATTTTTATCATAGTTTTGAATACAACTTGTGAAATATAATTCATTTAAGCCATTTATTGAAATTACAATTTATTTGAGGTTTCGAAAATTTTATAGTAAATCCGGCAGAGTACCGGCTAAAACTGGAGAAAACCGTTCTTTGGAACCTGTTAAAAACACTTCCAATAATCATTTCTCATCATTCTCAAACTCCATAGATCATCAAAATCTCAGCATTTTTCAATTTCATTTCTCAATCATTCAGCTCATGTAATAGTCATGTACAAGTCACAGATAAACATTCACTTTTCCATTCATAAACACAATTCTCATTATTTACATAAACATCAAAATACATTTCATAAGTTCGATTACATATGAGAAAATAAAAATTTAGTTACAAAATACCAAAATGACACCTAGTGTCCTAAGAATGCACTGTAGAAGTTGAGGTGACACGGACACTGTGCAGAGCTGCAGGATGGACTCACCCAGTCTGCGGTCTACTGGGCTCACGATCAGTATCTCCAGAACCTACGTGTGGCAAAAGCAACGCGCTAAGCAATGATGCTTAGTGGTGCAATAATAAAATTAAAGAAAATAGCAGAAAATAAATATATATTTAATGTATATGTCTTATTTGTTTTGTATCTGTTATATTCATTTATTTCTTTAACTTTGTCCATTTTCATTCATTTGGTTGCCTAAGTAACCTATACTAGACGACTGGACTATATAAACAGGCAAACTGGCACTGGGTATCAAGTACCTCGGGCCGTCACACCATCGGTCGCATATGTATCTCCCAGGCAAATGCAATGTCAGAATAATATTAGGCACGAGGCCACATCTCAATACAAGGTCGAATGGCTAAAAGCCATGAAAACACGAATGGCATAATGCCATGTGCGATCGCTAACTGAACCCTATTGGCATGCCAAACTATCAAAACCAATCTTGTTAGGTATACTAGGGCATTTGATACTTTAAAATTCTTCAATTTGTGAATTTCAAGTTTTGGTGTCACTATTTACTTCATTAGTCAACAAAAATGTTGACTTTTGGATAGAAAATAGGTGTATTGGTTTTAACACTCCCAATGTACCACATTTTGCATTTAAAACTTGTTGGGATTAATCACCAAATTCATTTCCAAACTTAGCACTAAAGGGCAGAATTTTCAGTTTTTGTACCATAAGTTTACTGTTCCATTAGGGACTGTTACAGTGGAAATTTGAGGAAATGGTAAACATGAAAGTTGTTCCTTATTTTGTCTAGTTGAATTTTTTTTTTGAATCACTCCATTTGGAGTTTTGTAGCTCCAGATATGGTCCAAAAACCACAGCTGGCCGGATTTCAATTCTGTAGAATTTACCAAATCTACATTACCATGAACAGTGACTGCCACTGCCTTGTTGGATGGGTTCTGGCCATAATTTGGGGTAGGTTTCTTCATGAAAGTTGTTTGTCTATGTCTTATCTTGTTGCTGTAAAAATTTCAGGTCAAGTGACCATATCTACAGTGAGTTATGGCCAAATGAACAGTTACTGTTCATTTGGTCATTCTGCAGAACCTGTTTGCAGGGTATCCGGATTGGGGCCAATTTTTTGTCCACTTTCGTTGGTCTTTTGGGCATGGTTTCTTCAGAAAGATTGTGCCATTATAAGTCTAGTTTCATGTCCAATTGGCCAAACACCAATTGGACCTACACAGCCAAAGTTATGGCTGTCTAAGTGGGCTGGAATCACAGGCTCATTGCTGCTGTCACTAGGCAGCCTACACATTTCACTTTGCCATGCGTTAGTTCACTTCAAATTATGATTCACTTGCCTCAAATGGTCACTAATTGACCATTAGAATGTCCATTAATCATTTCATAAGCCAAGTCAAATTTTTACTCCCCAAAACCCTAATTTCCATTTCAATTTACCCATACACCTTAGTTAGCACACTAATTCATTATCCATGTAGTTATATACCTTAAACATCATTTCTAGTCCACTCTAAGTCCATCAAAACAATCAAAATCATTCCTTCCTTAGGGCTACCGAAATTCATGGTAAACATAAACATAAATTTCATTCATTTAATTCACAAATCCTCACTCACTTTAAGTCTTTAACATAGGATAAGAGAGGTTTAGGTATAAATAGGCACTAACCTTTAAGTGGCACTTCTTGGACTTCTCTTCTCCTTAGAATTTTTACTTCTTATGGCTGCCTAGAGTTGCCTTGTGATGTGGGGATGAATTTTTGTGAAGGGATATTAGGATTTTAAGGTTAGATTTTGGGAGTTTTCAAGCTCAATTTGAGCAACAATGGAGGTTTGGGCAAGGCAAGGGTTTCGGCTGGTTGGGAGGATGAAGATGGCTGCTGTGTTTTTTAATTGTTTTGGTCTTCATTTATCTCTTTTATTAGTTAGTAAATTGGTTGTTTAAATGTGATTGGTTATAGCTTTTAAATGACATCATCATATGTCATAATTTGCTTTATTTTTGGTTTTTCTTTTCTTTTCATCACTACTCATTTTCAATTTAATTTTTAGTAATGTTTATTCATATTTTATGTTATAATAATTATTTACTCAACTGGAAAAGTCGGCCAAAAATCACCTCTGAAGGCAAAATGACCAAAATGCCCTCCGTTTGGCTTAACAGGTCAAAATTGTCTGTACCGATTGAAAAATTTTTCTAAATATTTTCTTGGCATTCTAATGCCATAGGGACCTCAATGACCCTTCTCCGGAGTCTCAAAAATTATTTTATAATTTTTCCCCAGGGTCTAGGGCTCCTAGTTGCGAGAACCGCAACTTCCCTCTGGGTTACCCATCACTAGGGCACCGGTTCGTTTGACTTAGTTGTATTTTATTTCTAAAATTTTTACTAAATTTTTCTTATTAATATTTGAGTTAATTATGGTTCCTGACTTTAGTTTAAATATTTTTTCGGACGTTCTAGCTGTCCGGACAGACACCGGTCACCGGAATAGTAGAATGTACGGAGTTGCTACCGGGAGGGTGTTACAGATGGTCTTCCACCAGTCATATGCATCCCCTTGCAACAAAGACACTGAATATTCAAACTTCAGTTCATCAAGGCAGTGCAGTTTCTTGAATACTCTGTCCATTCTTTCTAGCCATTGCTCTGCCTCTAGAGGGTCTACTGTACCCTTAAATTCTGCTACCCCAGATTTCAACAGCTTGTCATACTATCTGACTGGAGCCTGAGGTTGCACCACAGAAGTCTAGACTGGAGCTTGAACAGGCATACCCCCAGCCATCTTTTGAAATATAATAGCCATCTGCTGGGCGAATTATGTTAGAAATTGTGGCATTTATGGGGCTGGGGCCACTGACCCACTAATATTTTGGAGAGTTAGGGTTTCCCCTTAGGCCTCAGCCTCTACTTACTGCTCAACAGAGCGATCCCCTTCTTCCATTTTAGGTTCGAGTTAGGATATCTCCTGAACAAATAGCAAAAGGAGATTTCCCTCTGTTAGTTCATATTTATGATGTAATGCACTGTATGTAACAAATAAGGACATTGAGCAGTTGTACTTGTTAAAAAAAAAGACACAAATTCACAAGTCAAAACATACTTCAAAAATTTCACTCTGATACCACTAAAATATGTCACACCTTACCCCTCTGTAAGGCATAACATGATCCCTGTAACACCCCTATTTGCATAGCCTAGTACATTTCACTGTTCTGGTAACCGGTGTGGACAATTAAGAGATTTAGAACCACATCTAAGACACCTAGATAAGCCTTGAATGCAAATAATTAGTAATTTCCATTCCAAATAGTTAAGTATAAAGAAGAAAAATAGAACACAAGAAGTTAAATGAGCTAGGAGTCACAGTGATGGGTGACCTTCTCGGGAATGACTGCGAGGTCAGTCTAAACTCAAATTTCGAACCGTAAAATGTGACACTGCAATCCTTAGGACTATTGCAAATATAGTGGAAAAGAGAAAATCACAAAAAAGAATTGTTAAGCAGGTCAAATAATTAGGTCAGGGATCCGAAAGAAATGTCAAATAACTAGCAAATCGGATTGAACCGGCGAGGGGCGCTTTGGTCAATTCACCCCTAGAGCTGACTCCTAACCTAATTGTCTAATAAAATCGAAGAAAAAAATATTTTGGGATCAAGAATTAAATTAAAGAACTAATAGAAAAATTAAAAAAAAAGGGAAAAAGTGTTATTACATCACTTTGATGACATCATCATGATGTCAAAAGTAATTTTAAATTTTTTCTTATATAATTGACCAAGTCAATTCTTGTTAAATAAGACATAAATTAACAAAAAAAAAAAGAAAAGAAAAAAAATCATTTTAGTCTTCTTCTTCCAAGTTGCCGCCCCACCCTTCTCTCTTCCTCACCACAATGAAAACTCCATGAAAGCTTAAAACTAAGCTTGCTTTCAACCACTTCAACCCACTTTGACCCCAAAATAAACCATAAGAACTTGTTAGACTAACTTGAGAAGAGGATTGAAGAAGAAAAAGGGAGGAGAAAAGGAAAGAATTGAGGAAGTGGAACATCAAAGTTGAGGTTAGTAGTTTAATTTGAAATTCTAGTTTAATACTTGTGCTTTTAGTTCACTTAACCTAGAAATTAACTTAAAATCAAACAAAAATAATTGTTGAGGGACCAAGCATGAAATTCATCCAGCTAGGGCTAGCTTTTGATATGAATGTGTTTGATGGTTTTAAATGGTTATTTGAGGTGAATTAGGTGTGTAGATCATGAATATACACTTTGAAATGCATTAAATTGAACTTTATGTGTAGTTAGGGTTTGAGCATGTGAAAAATTGAAGAAAAATTTGAGAATTGGCCAAATGATTTAGTTGACCTTATTTGAGTTGAGAAATGGTCAATTGTGACCAATTGTGGTGTGTATGAATTGTTGGAAACAAGTTTAAATTCGGATTGGTGAGGGTCAATCTGCAGGCAACTTGACCTAGGTCCCTTTCAGAGACCAAACCTGAAAATTTACTAACCCAATTGGTGTGAGGCCAATTGGGAATGAAACTAAACACAAAATGGCACACTTTTCATTTCGGAATCATGCCCAGAAAGTGACCATAACTCAGTGAACAATTAGGCCAAATCTGAAATTGGGCAAACTGACCTGTACAAAAATGACCAAATGAATAGTAGTTACGTAAATGACCATAACTTGGTTTAGGAAGGTCCAAATTACCTGAATTTTATACCGATAGAAAGCTGAGACATTTCCCTACAAAAAACCCAAAATTTGACTATAAACTGTTTGAAAATCCACTTGCAATCAACCCACAAAAATTGTCAAAATCCAGAATTTGCTCAGAATTCTGAGTAACACTAAATCTGGCCAGCCATGTTGAAGTAGCCATAACTAGCGCTAAAAAACTCTAAATGGAATGATTCAAAAAGGAAAATAAAGTTAAAACAATAAGGAACAACTTCTATAAACAAAAATTAGCCAAATTATCACAGTAATATTGACCAATGGAATAATGCAAAACTGAACACCAAAACTGAAAATTTGAAATTTGTGCCTAAGGGACTTGAAGTTTGAGAAAACAACTAAAACCAACAAATTAGGTAACCAAAATGTGGTATGTGGGAAATTAGAATTTTCATATATATGAAGTATTAGAAAGTCAACAAATTGACTTGAATAGTATTGGGAATAGTAACCCTAAAATACAAATTTCAAAGAACATCAAATTAAGCATATTAAAGTTAGATTTGAAATTATTTTTGGACTTATGATAATTTATGGTACTGAAACACTGTGAAATTGTGTGTTTCAGTGGAAAAGAATACTGGGAAAGAACCTGAAGCATCGAGTCAAGGCCAAGAGGTGACTCGTATAAGGTTTGTGCACAACATAGAATTTCTATAAATTTTCTTCTATAAATTGTTTTGAATGAATTGAGATATTAAATTGTGACTCAATTGTATTGAAATGGTTATTATGCTTTTGACTTAAATTGTCACACCCTACCCCTCTGTAAGGAATAACATGATCCCGTAGTATACCTAATGAATTACCAACTCCGTCTACTGATAATCCATTAAATACACTACAAGGGATTTTAAAAACTTTTCTTACTTCTTTTACAGTGGTGAGCACTATTTACAGGTGTGAAAGACTTTGGTGAACTGAAGTGAAACAACTAACTCATTTGATTTATTTGGAATATCTGCAAAAATTTTGGCAAGGTGCCATTTGTATTTTGGACAAAACAGTTCTTCAGAAAACCTGTAAAAAGCACTTCAATATATTTTCAAATCTCAACTCCAACATTTTTATCAACACAACACATTTCTCAAGTCAAATCCACAGTGATTTTCAAAGACTAAGATACAAGATATAACACAATTTTTACAAGCCAAATAACTCATAATTATTTTACAACTTTACTGTACAACTTAAATTTACAACTGCTCAAAACCAAGAACAAAATATACATACAGTGAATATACATTCTGATTACAAAATGCCACATGTGGTATACTCACTATACCCAAAAATCTCTCATTGGCGATACTAGCGACCTAACTGCCTGTCTGTCTCTCTACACCGACAATAAAAGCTATCACGAGACAATGTCTCAGTGGTGCACAACATTTACCAAATACAAATTTTAAATCACAATTCATAAATCATATCAATAGTGGATACTTAAAACCATAGTTAAATTCAAGACAATAAATGTCAACAAGAATTTAAACTCCATTTGTTAATATCACAATAATTTTCAATAAGTCAGATCATGGTTGAATTCAATAGACAGAATATGTCAATAAGAGTTTAAATCAATTTCACAATCACACAATACATAATAACACAATTCGATCAAATAATCAAGAATACAAAGGTTGCCAATCTATAACACAATTTAGGCCATGACACAATTTTTCCATATATGCCGTGTTGTACACCACGACAAGACATGCTCACCCCAATAATCGAAATCAATGAGGGAGGAAGCTAGCTATATAATGAGTACTCATCCATACTCACCTCAGACTGGGAAGTCAAAGAGGGAGGAACATAATCATACTCACCCCAGACTGATAAGTCAAAGAGGGAGGAATAATCACACTCACCCCATTAAAGGAGGAGGAACATAGTATCAGTGTCATGCCAATTGTGAGTCAAAACAATTCCAAACATTTTATTCAAATGATCCGTAAGAATCCAATAAATTTCCAAAGTTATAATTCCATTCACAAAATGGCAACACAATTCGTAATTCACTTCAATTTCCACAAAAACCATTTACAGTGCTTTTCAATCAATAAGTATCCATCAAATACCATTCAAACAGTTTCTCACAGTTTCAAGCAATAAATATCCATTCAAGTATATTTCCACAATTTAAAACAATAATATACAAGTAGTCATAATTTATTTCAATTGAAAATAATTCAAAAGAAATAAATATTGTGCACAAACACAATTTAAAACAATAACATATAATTAATCATATGAAATATTATTCAGAACAAAATTAGTTGAAAACTAATTGTGCACAAACACAATTTAAAACAATAATGTACAATAGTCATAATTTATTTCAATTGAAAAATTCAAAAGAAATAGCCGTTGTGCACAAACCTCTGATATTTGTCTCCTGGTTTTGACTCAGTATTTCTTTCCCTTTTGCTGAGTCCTTGTTAACTGAGAAACACAATTTGAAGTGTTTCAGTGCTAATTTAATTTGCCTCTAACGATGGTGTTTAGTAAATAATGCACTGAACTCAATTATTCACTTAATCACCTAATATACCGACCCTCGTTGCGTTTTAGGTAAATTAGGTTTTAGTGTCGTTAATATGTCACATTCGATAGGGTTTTAGGTTTGGTACGTTTTGCCAAACTCGTTTCCTTGTTTAGTGCATTTTAATGCAACTTGCTGGATTCCGGGACACTGGTTTGACCTAGCCGGACGGCCTAGTTCCCTCTGTTTTCGAGTCTCGGTCAAAACTACAAACTTGTAGATCTAGGTCTTATTGCACGCGGGGCAAAATTTCAGGTCAATCCGAGTTAAGTAGACCAAGTTATGGTCATTATACTATTGCTGGTCAAATGGCATCAATTAGGTCATTTTTTTGGTCAATTTGGTCAACTTTGGTTCGGCCAGTTTTTGGACCCGAACTTGTACAAGCTTTTTGACTTGCTTCTGGTCATTTCTGGGTTTTGGTGTCTTCATAAGACTTGTAGGTATGGGTCTTAACTATTCATGGTTAAAATTTCAGGTCAATTGGACCTGTTTTGAGTGAGTTATGGCCTAAACACTAACTGCTGCCCAAATGGTCAGTTTTCAGGTTTCAATTGCACTTAATCCGAATTGGTCATTTTTTTATGTCACCTTGCAAGCAGAATTTTGGTATGCTTTCTCAATGAAAGTTGGCACATTTTGTGCCTAGTTCCACCTCCAATTGGTCTCATACCAATTGGAGTCACACAATTCCATTTATAGCCTAAAACATATACTGCCCTTAACACATTTTAAAAGCATCAATCCAATTACACATTCAACAATTGCATCTTTACTTCCCAAACCATTTTGCACTTATACCATATCATGCTCATTCAATAGTTTACATTATAGCAACCTTGGGCAGAATACCATGAGCTTATATACACCATAGATAACTCCTAATTTACAATATCCAATTCTAAACAATTTTCCATATATTATTCCTAACCAATACATACAATTTACACTACCAATTTACCTACATTATCACCATTATTTCATATACATATGCTGCCATTTTTTGTACCATAATTCAACCACTTTTCATGAACTTAAACATTACCAATCTTCACCATGAGGCTGCCCAAGTAACACATATACATCAAGCTTCCATTTTAACTTTTCAAACTTACAATTCAAACTATATACATGGTAAATCATTCCTATACATTTAAACACTTAATTCAACACCTCAAAACACCATTTACATGAAGAAATAATTCATTAACCTTGATATTCCATGGCTGCCAAAAACAGTACCTTCCAATAACTCATCAATTCTTCCAATTTCTTCCATAAATCAACTCCTCTCAACACTAACACAAACTTTAATGAAGCAAAAATGGAAAACAAGCACTTACCTATCTTTGAAGCTTGTTAAATCTTCTTCAAATCTCCCCCTTTTTGCTCCCAAAATGCTGCCCAAGATGTGTACTTCAACTTTAGTGAAGACAACTTCCAAGAACTATGGCTAAAAATGGAGTGCATGAAGGTTGAGTGGGGTTTGGCTATGGAGTTTTAAATGGTGGTTAACTTCTGCCATGGATAACAATTTGAAGAATGAGATGATTTTTAGTGGAGAAATCTGTCCACAAGTTTTATAGGTGTCCCACAATTCATGGTTAGTGGAGCACTAACTTTGGATTAATGTTTAATTAATTTCCAAGTTCCATAATTTGCAAATTTGCCACCAAACTTTCACTATTTATATTTCATTTCTATTTTTCATTTTTCATGCAGTTTTCAAACTTTAATTTCATTTATTTTTCATGGACATTTAGGTCAAAAACCAACTCGGGGTGTCAAATGACCACAATGCCCCTGTTCGGGTTGCATTCCCGATTTTTCGGTAACACCGGTTTTGTCCGTTTTTCGATTTCTCACTTTTCTTTGTACCAATTATTTAATTTTTCTTTGATCTTTCTAATGATATTTATACTTCAATAAGGTTCTATTTAAGTCCTAAAAATGTTTTCCAGGGTTCCCCATGTCGAGCTAGTCAACGGTCCACTCCGTGACTTCCCGGTGCGGTCACCCATCGCTAGGTTTCCCGGCTCACTTATTCGGTTACATTTCTTTGCTATGATTTTTCCTTTGTTTTTCTTGTATTTTCTTTTTTTGTATTTCATTATTTATGTCTCCTCTCTCATAACAAGGTGTGGTTCTAGGCATCCTAGCTGTCCGGACAGCACTGGTCACCGGAACAGCAGAACGCACTACCGAACTTAGGGGTGTTACAATTCTCCCCCCCTTAAATAAATTTCGTCCACGAAATTTTTACCCAGTAGCCATCTTACAATAGTCATACGTTTATTTCTCCTTTCTATATGATCATAAGACTTTTAACAATCTAATACAATGTTTAATTTGTTTGGATAACACCAATCTCCTCTTACTATTATGCTGTCTAATATTTTGGTTCACGTTGCTCCTTGAATGACCCTTGAGGTCATGTTAGAATCATTCATCAGTCATTGGTCCTCCGACCATTCTAGTCCATAGTCTTCCTCACATTTGTAATATTTCTTTGTTACACATGAATCAACTGCTCAATTCTCTACTTTCATAACTCTTTTTATCTCAATATTCTATAACTTACTTCCTTTTATCTTAACTATAACCTTCGATATTTTAACTTTTGAGTTTTAGATCCCTAAGTAGGATTTTCAAACTTATTTCTAACAATTAAATTCTCATGGCATAACTATACCAAAATGATGTCGTTGGCAACTATTCTTATCTAGGTGTACTATCGGGTAGTACGTAGCTCTACACAATAATCTCAAGTCGATCAGTAATCGACTTACAAGATAAACATCAAGAACATTGCATAGTTACTACGATACATCCCAATAGATCAAACTTTGTTATCTTTTATTCTTTTGAATTCACCGATATTCGAATCTTATTCGATTACAATATCCATTAGCAATTTCTAACAAGAACCTCCTTGCCCTCATCTAGAGCAATTCCATTATCGCATCTTACATTTACGTCCTCTTGCCTTACATTAAGTAGGCTCGCCAATTAGCTTATAATTTTATGGTGTGTCAAGAAATACTTTTCACGATAAACTCTTCCAAAACTAATTTCACTTGTTATCACAATCCTTATCCTAAAGGACTAGTCACTAATGCATCAAAATTTATTTCCCGACCTCTGTACAATAATACAAGGAGATTTCCTCCGTTAGTGCATATTTATAATGTAATGTACTGTATGTATCAAACATTTGAGCAATTGTAGTTACCGACATAAAGATTTCAAATTCACATTCAAATTCACTTTAAAACCATTGCTCGATACCACTAAAACATGTCACACCCTACCCCTCTGTAAGGCATAACATGATCCCAGTAGTATACCTAATGAATTACCAACTCCGCTTCATCGATAATCCATTAAATACACTACAAGGGATTTTAAAACTTTTCTTACTTCTTTTACGATGGTGAGCACTATTTACAGTGTGAAAGACTTTGGTGAATCAAGTGAAACAACTAACTCATTTGATTTATTTGGAATATCTGCAAAAATTTTGGCAAGGTGCCATTTGTATTTTGGACAAAGCAGTTCTTGAAAAAACTGTAAAAAGCACTTCAATATATTTTCAAATCTCAACTCCAACATTTATATCAACACAACACATTTCTCAATTCAAATCCACAGTCAATTTCAAATACTAATAAACAAGATATAACACAATTTTAACAAGCAAAATAACTCATAAATAATTTACAAATATACTGTACAACTTAAATTTACAACTGCTCAAAACAAATAACAAAATATACATACAGTGAATATACAATAAAGTAAAAATAGCCAAATGTGGTATACTCTCTATAACCAAAAATCTCTCATTTGGCGATACTAGCGACCTAACTGCCTGCTGCTCTGTCTCTCTACTGCGACAAAGAATAAAAGCTATCACGAGACAATGTCTCGATGGTGCACAACATTTACCAAATACAAATTTTAAATCACAATTCATAAATCATATCAATAGTGGATACTTAAAACCATAGTTAAATTCAAGACAATAAATGTCAACAAGAATTTAAACTCCATTTGTTAATATCACAATAATTTTCAATAAGTCAGATCATGGTTGAATTCAATAGACAGTATATGTCAATAAGAGTTTAAATCAATTTCACAATCTCACAATACATAATAACACAATTCGATCAAATAACTGAAGAATACAGTGTTGCCAATCTATAACACAATTTAGGCCATGACACAATTTTTCCATATATGCCGTGTTGTACACCACGACAAGACATGCTCACCCCAATAATCGAAATCAATGAGGGAGGAAGCTAGCTATATAATGAGTACTCATCCATACTCACCTCAGACTGGGAAGTCAAAGAGGGAGGAACATAATCATACTCACCCCAGACTGATAAGTCAAAGAGGGAGGAATAATCACACTCACCCCATTAAAGGAGGAGGAACATAGTATCAGTGTCATGCCAATTGTGAGTCAAAACAATTCCAAACATTTTATTCAAATGATCCGTAAGAATCCAATAAATTTCCAAAGTTATAATTCCATTCACAAAATGGCAACACAATTCGTAATTCACTTCAATTTCCACAAAAACCATTTACAGTGCTTTTCAATCAATAAGTATCCATCAAATACCATTCAAACAGTTTCTCACAGTTTCAAGCAATAAATATCCATTCAAGTATATTTCCACAATTTAAAACAATAATATACAAGTAGTCATAATTTATTTCAATTGAAAATAATTCAAAAGAAATAAATATTGTGCACAAACACAATTTAAAACAATAACATATAATTAATCATATGAAATATTATTCAGAACAAAATTAGTTGAAAACTAATTGTGCACAAACACAATTTAAAACAATAATGTACAATAGTCATAATTTATTTCAATTGAAAAATTCAAAAGAAATAGCCGTTGTGCACAAACCTCTGATATTTGTCTCCTGGTTTTGACTCAGTATTTCTTTCCCTTTTCTTTGAGTCCTTGTTAATCGAGAAACACAATTTGAAGTGTTTCAGCTAATTTAATTTGCCTCTAACGATGGTGTTTAGTAAATAATGCATGAACTCAATTATTCACTTAATCACCTAATATACCGACCCTCGCTATGCGTTTAGGTAAATTAGGTTTTAGTGTCGTTAATATGTCACATTCGATAGGGTTTTAGGTTTGGTACGTTTTGCCAAACTCGTTTCCTTGTTTAGTGCATTTTAATGCAACTTGCTGGATTCCGGGACACTGGTTTGACCTAGCCGGACGGCCTAGTTCCCTCTGTTTTCGAGTCTCGGTCAAAACTACAAACTTGTAGATCTAGGTCTTATTGCACGCGGGGCAAAATTTCAGGTCAATCCGAGTTAAGTAGACCAAGTTATGGTCATTATACTATTGCTGGTCAAATGGCATCAATTAGGTCATTTTTGGTCAATTTGGTCAACTTTGGTTCGGCCAGTTTTTGGACCCGAACTTGTGCAAGCTTTTTGACTTGCTTCTGGTCATTTCTGGGTTTTGGTGTCTTCATAAGACTTGTAGGTATGGGTCTTAACTATTCATGGTTAAAATTTCAGGTCAATTGGACCTGTTTTGAGTGAGTTATGGCCTAAACACTAACTGCTGCCCAAATGGTCAGTTTTCAGGTTTCAATTGCACTTAATCCGAATTGGTCATTTTTTTATGTCACCTTGCAAGCAGAATTTTGGTATGCTTTCTCAATGAAAGTTGGCACATTTTGTGCCTAGTTCCACCTCCAATTGGTCTCATACCAATTGGAGTCACACAATTCCATTTATAGCCTAAAACATATACTGCCCTTAACACATTTTAAAAGCATCAATCCAATTACACATTCAACAATTGCATCTTTACTTCCCAAACCATTTTGCACTTATACCATATCATGCTCATTCAATAGTTTACATTATAGCAACCTTGGGCAGAATACCATGAGCTTATATACACCATAGATAACTCCTAATTTACAATATCCAATTCTAAACAATTTTCCATATATTATTCCTAACCAATACATACAATTTACACTACCAATTTACCTACATTATCACCATTATTTCATATACATATGCTGCCATTTTTTTGTACCATAATTCAACCACTTTCCATGAACTTAAACATTACCAATCTTCACCATGAGGCTGCCCAAGTAACACATATACATCAAGCTTCCATTTTAACTTTTCAAACTTACAATTCAAACTATATACATGGTAAATCATTCCTATACATTTAAACACTTAATTCAACACCTCAAAACACCATTTACATGAAGAAATAATTCATTAACCTTGATATTCCATGGCTGCCAAAAACAGTACCTTCCAATAACTCATCAATTCTTCCAATTTCTTCCATAAATCAACTCCTCTCAACACTAACACAAACTTTAATGAAGCAAAAATGGAAAACAAGCACTTACCTATCTTTGAAGCTTGTTAAATCTTCTTCAAATCTCCCTTTTTGCTCCCAAAATGCTGCCCAAGATGTGTACTTCAACTTTAGTGAAGACAACTTCCAAGAACTATGGCTAAAAATGGAGTGCATGAAGGTTGAGTGGGGTTTGGCTATGGAGTTTTAAATGGTGGTTCACTTCGCCATGGATAACAATTTGAAGAATGAGATGATTTTTAGTGGAGAAATCTGTCCACAAGTTTTATAGGTGTCCCACAATTCATGGTTAGTGGAGCACTAACTTTGGATTAATGTTTAATTAATTTCCAAGTTCCATAATTTGCAAATTTGCCACCAAACTTTCACTATTTATATTTCATTTCTATTTTTCATTTTTCATGCAGTTTTCAAACTTTAATTTCATTTATTTTTCATGGACATTTAGGTCAAAAACCAACTCGGGGTGTCAAATGACCACAATGCCCCTGTTCGGGTTGCATTCCCGATTTTTCGGTAACACCGGGTTTTGTCCGTTTTTCGATTTCTCACTTTTCTTTGTACCAATTATTTAATTTTTCTTTGATCTTTCTAATGATATTTATACTTCAATAAGGTTCTATTTAAGTCCTAAAAATGTTTTCCGTGGTTCCCGCATGATCGGAGCTAGTCAACGGTCCACTCCGTGACTTCCCGGTGCGGTCACCCATCGCTAGGTTTCCCGACTCACTTATTCGGTTACATTTCTTTGCTATGATTTTTCCTTTGTTTTTCTTGTATTTTCTTTTTTTTGTATTTCATTATTTATGTCTCCTCTCTCATAACAAGGTGTGGTTCTAGGCATCCTAGCTGTCCGGACAGCACTGGTCACCGGAACAGCAGAACGCACTACCGAACTTAGGGGTGTTACATAAATTGTTGAAAGTTTACTTGTATGTGTTTGAAATGGCAATAAATGTTTAATAAATTGCTAAGACAATTTTGAAACCACAGTGTCATAACCATATTGTAACACCCTCCCTGTAGTAACTCCGTACATTCTACTGTTTCGGTGACCAGTGTCGGTCTGGACAGTTAGAACGTCCGGAAAAATATTTAAACTAAAGTGAGGAACCATAATTAACTCAAATATTAATAAGAAAAATTTAGAAAAAAATTTTAGAAATAAAATACAACCAAGTTAAATGAGCCGGTGCCCAAGCGATGGGTAACCTAGTAGGAAGTTGCGGTTCTCGCAACTAGGAGCCCTAGACCTAGGGAAAAATTTATAAAATAACTTTTGGGACTCTAGAGAAGAGTCATTGAGGTTTCTATGGCATTAGAATGCTAAGAAAATGCTTAGAAAAAATTTTCAATCACTACAGATAATTTTAGTCTGTTAAGCCAAACGGAGGGCATTTTGGTCATTTCATCTTCAGAGATGATTTTTGGCCAACTTGTCCCGTTAAGTAAATAATTATTATGGCACAAAATCTGAATAAATATTGCTATAAATTAAATTGAAAATTGAGTTGAAAAGAAAAAAAATGAATTAAATAAGAAATTATGACATCACATGATGTCATTAGTGTGCCTCCACCTAATCACATGGTGACACATGGCTATAACTCACTTAAAATGTGTTAAACGGGCAGAAATGAAAGAAAAAAATCAGTTCTCTTTTTACTTTCTTCTTTCATCCGTAGCTCTCCTAACCCTTACCACAATTAAAGCTTATCCAATCTTTATAACCCACCCAAATCTCACTTGAAACCCTAAGTCCACTTTAACAAAATTTGTCTCTACATCTTGAGCAAGTGTTTGGCTGCCAAGAAAGCCAAAGAAAGTGAAGGAATTTTGAGTGAAAAAATTCTGCTCAAAAGGTTAGTGTCCAATCTCCTCCTTTTCTTGCTTAATTCATGTTTAAGGCCATGAATCAAGCGGAAATTGTCATAAAAACATAATATAATTTATGTGTATTTATCTATACAATTTCTGCAGCTTAGGGATGTTAAGGATTTCATCAATTTCCTTGAAACAAAATGGTGTGTGAGCTACCTTGACATGAGATGAGTGTTTAAACATTTAAGTGCAAGTGAAATGTATGTATGGAACTAGAAAACTTGGAGACTTGAACAAAATTAGGTTTTGCTCATATAATGTTATATGAAAATTGTAATGGTCAATTAGTGACCATTTGACTATATGTGAGGAGGAATTGAAGTGATTTAGGACAATGGAATTGAGGTTAGGCAAGCTACACTTGGTTGACCTGCAGGACTGACCATGAGTCCAGCAGGTTTGGACAGCAATAACTGGATTTGTAGAGGTTCAATTGGTTCAAGGCCAATTGGACATGAAACTAGACACATAATGACACAACTTTGGTATAGAAATCTTGCCAAAAAACCAAACAAAGTTGACCTAAAAATTGCCCTAATCTGGGTGAGCTACATTTTATCTGGGCAAAATAACCAAATGAATAGTGTTTATTCATTTGGCCATAACTCAGTGTAGAAAGGTCCAATTGACCTGAAATTTTACCAGCAGAATGCTGAGACATAGACCTACAACTTTTATGGAGAACACAAATCCAAATTCTGATCATAACCTAGTCAAATTTCCAACCCAACTTAGGTTACCAAATCTGGCAGAACCAGTTTTGCCCAAAATTTTGGATTCTGTCCAATCCGGTTAGTTATGGTGTTTAGGCCATAACTTGAGCTACAAAACTCCAAATAGAGTGATTCAAAAAAGGAAATGTAATTAGACAAAATAAGGAACAACTTTCATGAAGACAACTTTGCCAAATTCCTACTGTACAAATGACCAATGGAATAGTAAACTTAAGGCTTGAAATCTGAAAATTGTGAATAATTAACACTAATTTTAGAAATGGTATTGGCAACCAATACCAACAACTTTAGAATGTAAAATGTGGTATGTTGAGAGTATTAGAATCAATGTACCTATTATCTATGCAAAAGTCAATATTTTAGTTGACCAATGAAATGAATAGTAACACTTAAACTTAAATTTCAAGAATTGTAAAGTTTAAAAGTGTAACATGCCCTAGTACACCTAGCAAGATTGGTTTGGATAGATTGACATGCCAATAGGGTTCAGTTAGTAGTACTACACATGGCATTATGCCATTCTGTGATTTCATGGCTTTTAGCCATTCTGACATTGTGTTGAGACTTGGCCTTGTGCCTAATGTTATTACAGCTTATTAGCTGTTCTGTTGCACACCGGGAGACGCACATGTGACCGATGGTGTGACGGCCCGAGGTACTTGATACCCAGTGCCAGTTTACCCATTTATCCAGTCCAGTCATCTAGTATAGGTTACTTGGGCAACCAAAAATAAAAATTGATAAATTTAATGAAATAATGAATATAACAAGTACCAAATAAATAAGACTACCAATAATTATAAAAAACTTATCTGCATGAGATATCAATACACTCACTACATATTTATTTTTTTTTATTAGTTCTTTTTATTTTATTATTGGCACCACTAAACATTATTGCTTAGCGCGTCACTTTTTGCCACGCGTAAGTTCTGGAGAGACAGACAAAGAGCCCAACAGACCACAGACTGAGTGAGGTCACAAATCTGCCTAGCGTCAGAGTTACCTCTCATCTACAGTGCATCAGTGGTAGGACCTTTAGGTCCCTTTTGAAATTATGTTTTTCCATTTTGTAATAGGTAGTAGTTTGTGATTTGTAAATTATGAACTCATGTTAATTAGTGAATTTATGTAATCATATGTTGATGTACATATTTGCAGAATTTTGTTAATTAATATAATTTGAGAATATCTTCATGAAATTTTAGTTGGTTTTGAATTTGAATGAAATTGTGGATTAATTTTGAGAACTTGAAATTATTGCTAATGTTGAGACCATGTTGATGGTTATTGGAGTTTGAGAATGATTGGAAATGATTATTGAAAGTTTTTTTCACAGGTTTCGAAGAACTGTTTTCTCCATTTTTAGCCGGTACTCTGTCGGATTTTCTATAAAAATTTCGGAACCTCAAATAAATTATAATTTCAATAAATTACTTAAATGAATTATATTTCATAAATTGTACTTCATAACTATGAAAAAAATAAATTAGGAAGAATAAAAAAAAATGATTGAATTAAAATAGGGTGTTCCAGTTCACTGCGTGGCATATCTTGCTCGGCTACACTATAGACGGGTAAGGGGTGTCACACATATATTTGAAGCCTCACTAGCATGACTAGTGGGGGAAATTAGTTTTGAATTTTGATTCCTTTTCTAGCTAAAGTGTTGAGGTGTGTGCCAGTAGAAGAAGAAATTTGAATGGATACCCATATATTTGAGCTAGCTAGCCTTGTGATTTCTCATAAGCCTCTGGTTATTGAGATGAATATTATTTCAAATGGCATGATTTAACTGTGTATTTTTATGAAAATTGTTTTGAGACTTCCTAAATGAAAGTGTTTAGACTAAAAATTTATAAATCATGTTTTGTATCTGTTTTTCATGTTCAGTTCAATAATTGAATAAATGTGATTTGAATTATTCATAAATGTTATTTTAGTATGTTATGCACCACTGAGTCATAGTACTAGAGGAGCAGTAGAGTGAGCTGCTGAGGATCTTGGAGCCACATCTTTGCAGTTTTGTCGGGTATATTTTATACCCTAATTGTAATATCTAGTTTGATGTTTGTAAATGTATGTACAAGTAATAACTGGTCATGAGCAGTTGTATAGAGTTTGTAGTAATATTATTTTGGATTTGTTAATGTAAAGTGGTTGATAAATGTAATTTGTTTTTACTTTAATAAAAAATGAATGGAAATATTGAGTACTATTTTGATGACAATTAAGTTGTGAATTATTGATTTGAATTTTGGAGTTTGAGAAATAATTTTGAATTATGTTGAGGTAGTAGTGAGTTTGATGAAAAAGAATTATTAGAAGTGTTTTTATAGGTTTTTAAAGAACTGCTTTCTTAAAATACAGATGGCACTCTACCGAAATTTTTTTAAAATTTGCATAAATAAAATGGATAAAAATTTGAACTAGTTTTTAAATTATATTAAATGTAAGAAAATGCTCACCACTTCCAAAAAGTATGAAAATGGTTTTAAAATCCCTTGTAGGGTACTTAATGAGTTATCAGTAGGTGAAGTTCGATAGTTCATTAGGTATTCTACGGGATCATGTTATGCCTTACAGAAGGGTCAGGTGTGACAATCCCGTGGTATACCTAATGAATTACCGATTCCATCTACCGATAACCCATTAAATACACTAAAAAGGATTTTAAAACAATTTTCCTACTTTTTGAAAGTGGTGAGCTTTACTAATAAGTATTAAAAACATTTAATTGAAGTTTAATAACTAGTTAAAATTTTTATCCATTTTTAATTTTACGTAAATTTTGAAAAAATTTCGACAGAGTACCGTCTATATTTGGGAAAAACAGTTGTAACACCCCTATTTGCATAGTCTGGTATATTTCATTATTCCGGTGACCGGAGTCGGTTCGGATAATTAAGGGGATTAGGACCACACTTAAGACAACTAGATAAGCCATAAACACAAATAATTAGTAATTGTCAATTAGTTAAGTATAAATAAGAAAAACAGAACATAAGAAGTTAAACGAGCCGAGAGCCACAGCGATGGGTGACCTTCTCGGGAATGACTGCGAAGTTGATTTAAACTCAAATTTCGAACCGTAAAATGTGACGTTGCGGTCCTTAGGACCATTACAAACATAGTGTATAAGAGAAAATCATGAAAAATGTAACACCCCTAAGTTCGGTAGTGCGTTCTACTGTCCCGGTGACCAGTGTTGTCCGGACAGCTAGGATGCCTAGAACTACACTTTGACATGAGTGAGGAGACATAAAATAATGAAATACAAGAAAAGAAAATACAAGAAAAACAAAGGAAAAATAATAGCAAAGAAATGTGATCAAGTTAAGCGAGCCGGGAAACCTAACGATGGGTGACCGCACCGGGAAGTCACGGCGTGGACCGTTGACTAGCCCTGGACTGCGGGGAACCCTGGAAAACATTTTTAGGACTTAAATAGACTCTTATTGAAGAATAAATATCATTAGAAAGATCAAAGAAAAATTAAAGATAATGGGGCAGGTGTACACTCATCTTACCATCTGCAATTCATCTTTCTCATTTGGATTTAACATTGCCGAAATGAAGAGGTGAAGAACCCTCCATGGCCGTTTTCATCAAGCTCTCCTAACTCCTCCATTTCAACTCCAATCACTTAGGGTTCTTCATGAAAGTTTCTTCATGAAAGTTTGTCTACACATCATAAGGAAGAGCTTGATACCAAATTTAAGAAGTTTAATCAAGGTTTGGCAAGTTCCAACCATAAGGTAAGTTAGCATTTTTGAATATAGCTTTGTTAAACTTTGTGTTCATGTTATGGGTGTTGGTTTTGTGAAGAAAATTTTTAAGTTTGAATAGTTATTGAGATGTTCATTTTGGACAGCCATGGAGTTATGTATTTGATGAAATATTTGTGCATATATTTGATGAGAAATGATGTTGGTTATGGTGATTTAATATCCTAGTAAATTACTTCATATGTATATGGTGATTTTTGCACTTGGATGGAAATTGGTGAATTGTAGGATATTTTGGTGTTGAGGAAGTTTTTGGCAGCCTTGAGATTCTTGGATAAATGTATATGTTCATGAAAGTATTGGCAGAATATTGACCTTGAGAATTGATGGATATGTGTATAGATTGATTGTGTAAGTGTATGTAAAAATTTGTAATGTTTAGGGTATATGTGATTGTACTTAGAAATTGTAAATGTGAGTTTAATTGGTATATTGAGGATAATTGCAATCTGCCCAAAGTGACATTTAAGTGAAGTGGAATATGGTTTTTGGTAATGTACCAAAACAGAAATTGTAAGGGGAGTGGACATATAGCAATTAAATGTGTAATGGATACATGTATGAGCAAAGTAATTAAAGGCAGTATGCAATTTAGTCAATAACTTTAAATGTGTAACCTCAATTGGTATGAGACCAATTGGAGGTGAAACTAGGCACAAAATGTGCCAACTTTCATTGAGAAAGCATACCAAAATTCTGCTTGCAAGGTGATATGAAAAATGACCAATTCGGATTGAGTACAATTGAGGCCTGAAATTTGACCAATTGGGCAGCAGTTAGTGTTTAGGCCATAACTCACTCAAAAGAGGTCCAATTGACCTGAAATTTTAACCATGAATATTTAAGACCCATACCTACAAGTCTTATGAAGACACCAAAACCCAAAAATGACCAGAAGTAAGTCAAAAAGCTTGCATAAGTTCGGGTCCAAAAACTGGCCGAACCAAAGTTGACCAAATTGACCTAAAATTGACCTAATTTGATGCCATTTGACTAGTAATAGTGTAATGACCATAACTTGGTCTACTTAACTCGGATTGACCTAAAATTTTTCCCCGTGTTCCATAAGACATAGATCTACAAGTTTGTAGTTTTAACCAAAACCCGAAAACCGAGGGAACTAGGTCGTCCGGCTAGGTCAAACTAGTATCCCGGAATCCAGCAATTTGCAATAAAATGCAAGGAAACGCAATATACATAGAAATGAGTTTGGTAAAACGTACCAACCCTAAAACCCTATCGAATGTGACATATAAAGGACACTAAAACCTAATTTACCTAAAACGCATCGAGGGTCGATATATTAGGTAATTGAGCAAATAATAGCCTTCAGTGAATTATTTATCGAACATTATCGTTAGAGGCAGTTTAATTTAGTACTGAAACACTTCAAATTGTGTTTCTCAGTTACCAAAGACTCAGGAAAAGGGAAGGAAATACTGAGTCCAGACCCGGAGACAATTATCAGGGGTTTGTGCACAACTAGTTTTCAATTGATTTTGCTCTGAACAATATTTCCTATGATTAATTGTATGTTATTGTTTTAAATTGTGTTTGTGCACAACAACTATTTCTTTTGAATTATTTTCAATTGAAATAAATTATGTCTATTTGCATATTATTGTTTTAAGTTGTGAAATTATGAAAAATGGTTTGAATGATATTTGATGGATACTTATTGATTGAAAAGCACTGTAATTGGTTTGAAACTACAGCTATCATGTACATTGATTGTATTCCTCGCTAGCTTGTCTAGTGGGATGAATTGAATTCCCTCTCTGGCTGAAGTGTTGAGGTGTGTGCCTGTTGAGGATGAATAGAATGAGTACTCATATTTTTGCTAGCTAGCTATATTATTCCTCATTAGTCATTGACTTTTGGGATGAATTGAATACCTCATTAGCCATCGACTTTTCGGATGAATTAACTTGGGAACATGATTAAAGCTGGGTGTGATTTATTGATATGTATTGTGAGATTGTGAAATGAATTTAAACTCTTATTGACATATACTGTCTTTTGAATTCAACCATGATTTGACTTATTGAAATTTATTGTGATATTGAGAAATGGAGTTTAAATTCTGGTTGACAATCATTGTCTTGAAATTAACTATGGTTTTAAGTATCCACTATTTACATGACTTATGAATTGTGATTTAAATTGTATTTGGTTATTGTTGTGCACACTGAGACATTGTCTCAGCGATAGCTTTTTATTGCTGTCGCAGGTAGACAGACAGATAGCGCAGCAGATTAGGCTGCTAGTACCTCCAGCGAGAGACTACCGGGTATAATGAGTATACCAGTATTTTGTATTTTGTAATGTAATGTATGTTCACTATATGTACATATTATTTTTGGTTTTGAGCAGTTGTAAATTAAAATTGTACATTGGAGTTGTAAAGTAAATTATGAGATATTTTGACTTGTAAAAATTGTATTATATTTTCTCTATCTCAGTCCTTGAAAAATTACTGTGAATTTGACTTGAGAACTGGGTTGGGTTGAGAAAAATGTTGAAGTTGAGATTTGGAAATTTATTGAAGTGTTTATCACAAGTTTTCTGAAGAACTATTTTATCCAAAATACAGATGGCACTGTGCCAAAATTTTTACAGAAATTCCAAATAATTCAAATGTGTTAGTTCTATCACTTCAGTTCAAAAAGGTTTTTAACACCTGTAAATAGTGCTCACCACTGTAAAAGAAGTAAGAAAAGTTTTTAAAATCCCTTGTAGTGTATTTAATGGATTATCAGTAGACGGAGTTGGTAATTCATTAGGTATATTACGGGATCATGTTATGCCTTACAGAGGGGTAGGGTGTGACAAAAAAGAATTGTTAAGCCAGTCAAATAATTAGGTCAAGGATCCGGAAGAAATATTAAATTATTTGCAAACCGAGTTGAACCGGCGAGGGGCAATTTGGTCAATTGACCCCGAGAGCTGACTCCTGACCTAACTGTCAAATAAAATCAGAGAAAAGAAAATTTTGGAGTCGGGAATTAAATTAAATAACTAATAGAAAAATAAATAGAAAAAAAAAAGAGAAAATGAAAAAGATGTAGGGAGATGACATCATGCATGACATCATAAATGTTATAATTAGTAAATTTAATTATATTGATCTTTGGTCTTCTATAAGATAAAGACATAAAAAAAAGAAAAGAAAAAAAAGAACTAAAAGTCTTCTTCTTCTTCCCTAGTGCCGCCTCACCCTCTCCCTCACTTAAAACCACCGCTAAAGCTCATTTTGAGCTTGAAGGACCCTAAATCCCAATCTAGAAAATTTACTTACCAACCTTAAACCTTATTGATTTCACTTGAAAAGAAGTTTGAGCAAGAAAAGGAAGGAAAAAAAATGAAGAGAATTGAGGAAGAGGAATTTCAAGTGAGGTAAGCAATCTAAATTGAAAATTTTAGTTTATTGGCTATGTTTGTGGTTTCAGTAACCTAGAAATTTATTTAAAATCAAAAGAAAACATTTATAGAGGACCAAAGGGAATTTCATCCAGCCATGGATGTATGAGAATATGATGTGTATTGAATGAATTAAAATTGTTAGTAAGCTTGTATGAAAGTGGTAGTAAGATTGAAATGCTTAAATGTGATTAAATGCAACAATTTAGTAAGTTAGGGTTTTGGGACACTTAGGGTTAGTGAAAAAAATGTGAGAAACTTGTAAATGATGTCTTGGACCTAATTTGAAGTGAGAAATAGTCATTTGTGACCAAATGAAGTGTGTTGGAATGGTTGGAGTTAAGGCCAAATTCGGATTGAGTGTGGTCATGCTGCTGACAGCATGACCAAGCCAATTTTAAAGGACCAAAAATGAAAATTTACAAGTCCAATTGGTATGAGACCAATTGGGAATGAAAATGGACACTAAATGACACAATTTTCATTCAGGAACCATGCCAAAAAAGTGACCAAAACCTAGTGAACAAATTGACCAAACTTGGAAAATCTCAGTCTGTCCCTGTACAAACTGACCAAATGAACAGTGTTTGTTCATTTGGTCATCACTTGAGCTAGACAGGTCAAAATGACCTAAACTTTTACTAGTGGTTAGGCGAGATATAGACCTAAAACTTTCATGAAGAAGATAAACCCAAATTATGCCATTAACCAAGTCGTTTGACCACCCAAAATTGGTGACCCAAAACTGCCAGAACCAAAATTTGCCCAGAACACTGGGTTGAGTCCAATCCGGCAGCCATAGTTCAAATGGCTATAACTTGAGCTAAAAAACTCCAATTAGAGTGATTCAAAAATGAGAATAAACTTAAGACAATAGGGAACATTTTCTATGAAGAAAGTTTTGTCAAATTCTAATAGTAAAATGACCAATGGAACAGTGCAACTTAAAACACCAAAACTGAAAGTTTGCAAATTTGCTTAAAAGACTTAGAATTTGATTAAACAACCAAAAGCAACAAATTTAGTGATCAAAATGTGGTATGTGGGTGGAGTTGAAGTTCCCATACCTATTAAGCCTTAGAAAGTCAACAAATTGACTTGAATAGTAACATGAATAATAATTCCAAAATGAAAATTTTCAAGAATGTTAGTTTAAGCATATTTGGGCTAGAATTGAGTATTTATGAATTAATTATTAGATTTACTGTGAAATAAGGTACTGAAACACTATAAATTTTGTGTTTCAACTGAAAAAGACGCAGAAGGCCTAGAGGCGATTAAGTCCAGGTTTGTGCCCAATAACTTTAAATTATTGTTTTTCCACTGAAAACTTGATTTGTATGCATTGTGTTAATTATGGGTTTTGAGAACTATGGTGTTGCCACTTGTTAATGGAAATTTGATTTTAAAAATTGATTGTGTTTGTGCACCAAAAATTTTTAAATTATAGTTTTCATAATGAAAATTGATTTGTTATACATTGTGAATGTTTTTGTTCATTATGAATTTCGAGAATGTTGTGTCGCCTATTTTATAATGGAAATTTGGAATGAAAATTAATTATGAATTTGTATGAATTATTTGAACAATATGATTTTGAATTTAGTTATGGCTTTGAAAATTTTATTTGAAAAATAGTGTGTTGCCTACTTTGTAAATGAAAAGTTTAAAGTGAAATATGATTTGTGAATTGTATAAAATATTTGAATAACTTGATTTAAATTGGTTTTAGTTCACACTTGACATGACAATATTAATATGTTCCTCCTTCACTTGTGGGGTGAGTATGATATTTGATCAGTTTTCTCCTTCTCTGGCTTCCCAGTCTTAGGGGTGAGTGTGGATGAGTACTCATTAGCTAGCTAGCCACCTCCCTCATTGATTTCGATTAGTGAGGGTGTTTGCCTTGTCGTGATGTACACACGACATGTTCGGAAATTTTGTGTCATAGCCTAAGTTGTGTTATTGTTTGGCAACACTATGTTTATTAAATTGTTTGATCAAGTTGTGCTATATTAAGTTTTGAAAATTATGATTTGTTATAAATGTGATTTGAAAAAAAAATGTGAAATGTGATTATGAGATTTTTTAATGACGATTTGTTCATAAATGTTTTATATTATGTATTTTATGCTTTATTGTGCACCACTGAGTATTTATATACTTAGCGATAGCTTTAACTTGCTGTCGCAGATAGAGAAAAGGGCATAGCAGTAGAGTGAGTTGCTACTGTTAGAGAAGAGCACAATTGAAGAATTTTTGTATGGGTATTTGTCTATACCCTGGTAGTTTAGTTTGATGTAAATATGATAGTATGCATATGTATCTCTGTAATTTGAGCAGTTGTACAGATAAAATTGTAATAATTTTATTTTTGAGATTTTGCATCTGTAAATTAGTTTATGATTGTAAATTAATGATTTTAAATGCAAAATGCATAAGTTATGAAATGTTTTGAGATATTAATTCTTGATTTGAAATTTGGATTTTGAGTTGAAGTGTTGCCATTGTTGTTGATTTGAAATTTGGTAGTTGCAAATGAAGTTTTGATTGAGAAATATATTGGTAGTGTTTTAATTTTCAGGTTTTGAAGAACTGTTTTCTCAAAATACAGATGGCATTCTGCCGAAATTTTTGTAAAAATTGCAGAGATTTTAAATATCTAAGAATTTAATTTATGTTTGGACTTTAAATAAAGGTTTTTTTAAAATTTTAAAAAAAAAAATTTGACCCACCAATTCCAAAATGAACGAAAATTGTTTTAACATCCCTTGTAGTATATTTAATGGGTTACCGGTAGGTGAAGTATGGTAATTCATTAGGTGTACTACGGGAACATGTTACATCTTACGAGGAGTAGGGTGTGACATGTTTAGTGGTATCAGAGCAAGGTTTTAAAATAAATTTTGAACTGTGAATTTGAAATATTTTGTCGGTAAATACAACTGCTCAAATGTTTGATATATATGACATATTTACATCATGAATATGCACTAACGGAGTTTAACCTCCTTGTGTTTGTTATCAGAGAGTAGAAAATTTCTGGAAAATGGAATGGAAGAGGGAGATCATTCTGTAGAGTAATCTGTCAAGGCTGAGGCCCGAGGAGAAGCCCCAGCACTCCAGAATGTGAGTGGGTCAGCCACTCCAGCTCCTCTTCAAGCACCGTAGTTCCCTGCTCAGTTTGCACTGCAGATGGCTACGTTCTTTCAACAAATGGCAGGAAATGTGCCACCTCAAGCACAAACACAAGCACCTGTAGCACAACCACAGCCTCCGGCTTGGCAATATGAGAAATTAATGAAGTTTGGGACTACAAAATTCAAAGGAACAGTGGATCCACTGGAAGCAGAACAGTGGTTAGAGAGGATGGAATGAGTTTTCACAAAACTGCAGTGGGCTGAAGAGTTGAAGTTCGAATATTCAGTATCACTTCTCCAAGGGGATGCATATGAGTGGTGGAAGACCATCCCTTACAGTCTGGTAGAGCCACCAGTCCTCACATGGGTAGAATTAATGGAATTTCGGCAAAAGTGGGTCCCCGATACTTATGTAGACATGAAGCTGTAAGAGTTTTTAAGGTTAAAGCAAGGGGATAGAACTATAGTAGAGTATGAGCGGGACTTTTCAAGGCTAAGCCATTATGCTGGAAGCTTAGTCTCCACCCCCAGAGACCGATGTAAAAGGTTTGAGGCTGGGTTGAGGCCTAGCTTGAAAATGCAAGTGGTAGGGTTCCGACACTAGAATTTTTCTGAATTGATTTCACAAGCCCTGGAACTAGAAAGGATAGAATCAGAATGGGCAATGAAAAAGAGTACACAAGAGAAAGAGAAAACTGAAAAGGTTACTGGTCAAGCTATTGAGAGTGGCTCTGGGAAAAGAAAACATTTTGGAGGATCTAGCTCATGCAAATCAGGTAGAATTATATCTTCTAGACAGAAACCATTCCAATCCGATCAGCAAACTCAACAGAAATGCAGAAATATGCTATCGGATCGACTTTGTGAGACTTGTGGTAAACCACATAGTGGAGTATGTTATAGAGCTATAGGAGCATGTTTCAGTTATGGAGGGACTGGTCATTTTGCTAAGGATTGCATAAGTCCACGCCGTTACGGATCATTTACCACATTTGAAGGATCAGCCCAAGTTTCTACCCCGAAGAGTTTACCAATAGTTGGTAGAAGCAGAGGCAAAGGTAGGGGTAGTACACCTAGAAGTTAGAGTACTGTGAATCAACTAGGACAAGGTGATGCTCCAGTGAGAGTATACACTATGCGACAGAAGGACGAGGATGAGACTTCTGGTATGGTTGCTGGTACTTTCTTAATTCTTAATTGAGATATGTATATGTATAAAAAAAAAAAATTATATGTTACTGACTAGTCTTTTTAAAATTAATTTTGGAAGAGTTTGTCAGAGAAAAGTATTTGCTAGCACACAAGAATTTGTAAAGTTAATTAGTAAGCCTAATTATGTAAGGAAAGAGAACCTAAAAGTAAGTTATAGTAATATAGCTACCTTAGATGTGGGTAAGAGTATTACTGCTGATAGATGTCAGTGGTTACCATAATTAAAATAAGTTCAAGATATTAGTGAATTTAAAAGAAATAAGATATAGGGAAGTTTGTTCTATTGAGATGTATCGTAGTAACTATCAATATTCTTGATGTTTGTGCTGTAAGCTGCAGATTACAGTACTGACTTGGGATTTATTGTGTAGAACTACGTACTACCCAATAGTACACAAGAATAAGAATAGTTGCAAACGACATCTATTTTGGTGCAGTTATGATAAGATAAAGTTTTCTTATTGGAAGGGAGTTTGAAAATCCTAACCTGGGATTTAAAACTCTAAAGTTAGAATATTGAAAGGTTATAGTTCAGTACAAAAGAAAATAATGACTACACATCAGTGCAAAATAAGCTATAGAATATTGATAGATAAAAATAAATAGAACAGTAAGAAATGAGAAAAATACTAGATGAGGAATTGCCACCAAGGCAAGCAATTTACTTAAGATGTGTAATGATATTCTGAACTATTTTATCAAGAAGGAAATAAGTTAAACCAAAGAAAATAAGATAGTGCAAAATGGCACATAGGCCTTGGTCATAAATGGAGATTGTAAGATAATGGTTACGGACCTATGGCTAAGAAAGAAACGACCACAAAAGAAAATAGTTGCTAAAACAAAAGCAAGAAAAGACTAAAATATTCTAAACTAAACTGAAGGTTACATCAAATGATTAAGAGTTTTGATAAGAAAAGAGCAAAACTAAGTTCTCACCCATAGGATCACATGAGCTCCTAGAAAAGCGGATCCACTAGCACACAGATTGTAACACCCCTATGTTCAGTAGTGCGTTCTACTATTCTGGTTACCAGTGCTGTCCGGACAGCTAGGATGCCTAGAACTACACTTCGATATGTGTGAGGAGACATAAAATAATGAAATACAAGAAAAGAAAATACAAGAAAAACAAAGGAAAAATAATAGCAAAGAAATGTAACCAAGTTAAGCGAGCCGAAAACCCTAGCGATGGGTGACCGCACCGGGAAGTCACGGCGTGTACCGTTGACTAGCCCTGGACTGCGGGGAACCCTGGAAAATATTTTTAGGACTATAATAAATAGTTATTGAAGTATAAATATCATTAGAAATATCAAAGAAAAATTAAATAATTAGTACAAAGAAAAGTGAAAAATCGAAAAACGGACAAAACCCGGTGTTACCAAAAAATCGGGAATGCAACCCGAACAGGGGCATTATGGTCATTTGACATCTCGAAGTGTCTTTTGACCTAAATGTCCATTAAAAATAAATAATATTACACTTAGAAAATAAAATGAAAAATTAATTTGGGGGTACCTAATATAAATAGCCAAAAGTGGAGTGAAAATTGTGTAATTAGCACTTAAATCTTATTAAATCATTTTTCAAAAGTAAGTGGTCCACTAATGAATAAACTAAACATGAAGTGGGGCAGGTGTAAGTCCATAATGCAACTGAATTCTTCATCTTCTCCAATTCTCTCAACATTGCCGAATTGAAGAAGAAGAAAACCTCCATTAACATTTTTCATTCAAGCTTGATCCACCCTTCCATTTCACCTTCAATCACTTAGGTTCCTTCATGAAAGTTTTTCTACACATCATAAGGAAGAGCTTGATACCAAATTTAAGAAGTTTAATCAAGGTTTGGCAAGTTCTAACCATAAGGTAAGTTTACATTTTTGAAGATTTCTTTGTTAAACTTTGTGTACATGTTATGGGTGTTGGTTTTGTGAAGGAAATTTTTAAGTTTGAAGAGTTATTGAGATATCCATTTTTGGGCAGCCATGTAGTCATGTATTGATGAAGTATTTGTACATATATTTGATGAGAATTATGTTGGTTATGGTGATGTAATATCCTAGTAAATTATTCCATATATATATGGTGATTTTTGCATTTGGATGGAAATTGATGAATTGTGGAATACTTTGGTGTTGAGGAAGTTTATGCAGCCTTGAGATTCTTGAATAAATGTATATGTTCATGAAAGTATTGGCAGAATATTGACCTTGAGAATTGATGGAGATGTGTATAGATTGATTGTGTAAGTATATGTAAAAATTTGTAATGTTTAGGTGTATATGTGATTGTACTTAGAACTTGTAAATGTGAGTTTTAATTGGTGTATTGAGGATAATTGCAATCTGCCCAAAGTGATATTTAAGTGAAGTGGAATATGGTTTTGGTAATGAACCAAAACAGAAATGGTAAGGGGAAGTGGACATGTAGTAATGTAAGTGTATAATTGATGTGTGTTAAGCAAGGTAACTAAGGGCAGTGTACATTTTAGCCTGTAACTTTAAATGTGTAACCTCAATTGGTATGAGACCAATTGGAGGTGGAACTAGGCACAAAATGTGCCAACTTTCATTGAGAAAGCATACCAAAATTCTGCTTGCAAGGTGACCCAAGAAAATGACCAATTCGGATTAGGTACAATTAGGACCTGAAAAATGACCAATTGGGCAGCAGTGAGTGTTTAGGCCATAACTCACTCAAAACAGGTCCAATTGACCTGCAATTTTAACCATGAATAGTTAATACCAATACCTACAAGTCTTATGAAGACACCAAAACCCAGAAATGACCATAAGCAAGTCAAACAACTTGCACAAGTTCGGGTCCAAAAACTGGCCGAACCAGAGTTGACCAAAATGACCAAAAATTGACCTAATTTGATACCATTTGACCAGCAATAGTATAATGACCATAACTCGGTCTACTGAACTCGGAATGACCTGAAATTTTTCAGCGCTGTCCATAAGACATAGATCTACAAGTTTGTAGTTTTGACCGAAATCCGAAAACCGAGGGAACTAGGTCGTCCGGCTAGGTCAAACTAGTATCCCGAAATTCAGCAAGTTGCATTAAAATGCACTAAACGAGGAAATGAGTTTGGTAAAACGTACCAACCTAAAACCCTATCGAATGCGACATATTAATGACACTAAAACCTAATTTACCTAGAACGCATCGAGGGTCGGTATATTAGGTGATTAAGCAAATAATAGCTTTCAGTGAATTACTTATCGAACATTATCGTTAGAGACAAATTAATTTAGCACTGAAACACTTCAAATTGTGTTTCTCAGTTACCAAAGACTTAGGAAAAGGGGAGGAAATACTGAGTCCAGACTAGGAGACAAATATTAGAGGCTTGTCCACAACGGCTATTTCTTTTGAATTTTTCAATTGAAATGAATTATGACTATTGTACATTATTGTTTTAAATTGTGTTTGTGCATAATATTTATTTCTTTTGAATTATTTTCAATTGAAATAAATTATGACTACTTGTATTTTATTGTTTTAAATTGTGGAAATGTACTTGAATGGATATTTATTGCTTGAAAAGCATTATAAATGATTTGAAACTGTGAGAAACTATTTGAATGGTATTTGATGGATACTTATTGATTGAAAAGCACTGTAAATGGTTTTTGTGGAAATTGAAGTGAATTACGAATTGTGTTGCCATTTTGTGAATGAAATTATAACTTTGGAAATTTATTGGATTCTTCGGATCATTTGAATAAAATGTTTGGAATTGTTTTGATTCACAATTGGCATGACATCACATTATGTTCCTCCTCCATTAATGGGGTGAGTGTGATTATTCCTCCCTCTTTGACTTATCAGTCTGGGGTGAGTATGATTATGTTCCTCCCTCTTTGACTTGCCAGTCTGAGGTGAGTGTGGATGAGTGCTCATTATTTAGCTAGCTTCCTCCCTCATTGATTTCGATTATTGGGGTGAGTGTGTCTTGTCGTGGTGTACAACACGGCATGTGTGGAAAAATTGTGTCCTGGCTTAAATTGTGATATTGATCGGCAACACTGTGTTATTAAGTATTTTGATCAAATTGTGTATGAATTGGCAATACGGTATTCTTAAATTATTTGACTAAATTGTTTTATTATGAATTTTGATAAATTGTGAATTGGAGTTTAAATTCCTTATGACATTCATTGTCTTGAATTTAACTATGGTTTTATGTATCCACTATTTATATGGTTTATGAATTGTGATTTAAAGTTGTATTTGGTTAATGTTGTGCACCACTGAGACATTGTCTCAGCGATAGCTTTTTATTGCTGTCGCATGTAGACAGACAGCAGTATACAGACTAGGTCGCTAGTACCTCCAATGAGAGATTTTCCGGTATAACGAGTATACCGCTTTTTGCATTTTGTAATCAGAATGTATGACCACTGTATGTACATATTGTTTTGGTTTGAACAGTTGTAAATTCAAATTGTAACTTGAGGTTGTAAAATAATTATGAGTTATTTTGACTTGTAAAAATTGTATTATATTTCCTATATCTCAGCTTTTGAAAAATTACTGTTGATTTGAGTTGAGAAATATGTTGTATTGAGAAAAATGTTGGAGTTGAGATTTGGAAAATAATTGAAGTGCTTTTTACAGGTTTTCTGAAGAACTGTTTTATCCAAAATACAGATGGCATTCTACCAAAATTTTTACAGAAATTCCAAATAATTCAAATGTGTTAGTTCTATCACTTCAGATCAAAAAGTTTTTTTTAACACCTGTAAATAGTGCTCACCACTGTAAAAGAAGTAAGAAAAGTTTTTTTAAAATCCCTTGTAGTATATTTAATGGGTTATCAGTAGACGGAGTTGGTAATTCATTAGGTATACTACGGGATCATGTTATGCCTTACAGAGGGGTAGGGTGTGACATGTTTTAGTGGTATCAGAGCCAAGTTTTAAAATTCTATTTTCACATGTTATTTGAATATTCTTTCTTCATAGTACAACTGCTTAATATCATTGTTTGATACATGCAGTACATTACAGTATAAATATGCACTAACGGGAGGAAATCTCCTTGTGTTATTTGTTCAGGAGATCTAGAATCCTCGTATTGATTATGGAAGAGGGTGATCGTTCAGTCGATCAATCTATTGAGGCTGAGGTGCAAGGGGATGCCCCAGGCCTACATAATGTCAGTGGTTCAAGAAGACCACCGCAGCATCTGCAGCCTCCTCGCTTCGCTCAGCAGATGGCTGCAAAGTTCCAACAAATGGCTGGTAATGTGCCTACTCAAGTCCCAATACAGACACCAGTGGTACAACCACAGTCTTCTGCAAGGCAGTATGATAAATTGATGAAATATGGGCCTACAGAGTTCAAGGGGATAGTAGATCCTCTAGAAGCTAAACAGTGGTTAGAGAGGATGGATAGAGTATTCAAGAAACTGCATTGTACAGAGGAGCTCAGATTTGAATACTCAATGTCTTTGTTACAGGGGGATGCTTATGATTGGTGGAAAACCATTCCCCACCGTAGAACTGCAGTCTTGACTGGAATGACTTTCTCAGGGAATTCAGACAGAAATATGTCCCTGATGCTTATGTAGACCAGAAGCTACAAGAGTTCTTAAGTCTGAAACAGGGGAGTAGATCAGTGGCTGAATATGAAAGGGAATTTTTCAGCCTGAGCCATTATGCAGTAAGTCTACTTTCTACCAAGAGGGAGAGTCAGAAGAGGTTTGAAACCGGCTTGAAGCCTAGTATCGACACAAGTGGTTGGGTTCAAACATAATAACTTCTCTGAACTTATTTCTCAAGCACTAGAATTATAAAGAATTGCATCTGAAGTGGCTCCTGAGAAAAAGAAATTAGAGAAGACAGAAAAAGAGGGAAAGTCAGTAGAACAGAGTTCTAGTGGTTTTACTGGAAAGAGGAAAAACTTTGGGGGATACAACAGAGATAGTAAGAAGTCCGGTAGAGATAGATCTTTTGGACAGAAACCACCTCGATCCGATCAGCAAACTCAACAGAAACCCAGGAATGCGCTGTCAGATCGACTTTGTGAAACTTGTGGTAAACCACATAGTGGGGTATGTTATAGAGCCGTAGGAGCATGTTTTAACTGTGGAGAGACTGGCCATTTTGCTAGGGATTGTGTAAATCCAGGCCATTCTGGATCATTTACTACACCAAAGGGATCAACCCAAGTTTCTACCCCAAAGAGTTGACCATCAGTTAGTAGAGGTAGAGGTAGAGGTAGGGGCAGTACACTTAGAAGTCAAAGTACTGTGAATCAGCCAGAACAAGGTGATGCTTCAGCTGGAGTATACGCTATACGGCAGAGAGAAGAGGCTTAGACTTTTGGACATTATTACTGGTACTTTCTCAATTAGTAACTAAGATATATATATGTGTTGTTTGACCTAGAGTCTGCATACTTTTATGTTAGTGTTAGAACTACATGTTCTGTTATTATTCCTTTACAGGGGAATAAATTTTGATGCATTAGTGATTGGTCCTCTAAGATAAGGATTGTGATAATAAGTGAAATTAGTTTTGAAAGAGTTTATCGGCGAAAAGTATTTTCTAACACACCATAAATTACAAAGCTAATTGGTGAGCCTACTTAATGTAAGGCAAGCGGACGTAAAAGTAAGTTGTGGTAGTAGACTTGCTCTAGATGAGGGCAAAGATGTTACAGTTATTAATTGTTAATGGATATTGTAATCATAATAAGTTTCAGATATCAGTGAATTCAAAAAGGATAAAAGATAGGAAAATTTGATCTATTAGGATGTATCGTAGTAACTATGCAATGTTCTTGATGTTTATACTGTAAGCTGCAGATTACAGTACTGACTTGAGATTATTGTGTAGAGCTACGTACTACCCGATAGTACACCTAGATAAGAATAGTTGCCAACGGCATCTGTTTTGGTATGGTTATGCCATGACAGAATTTAATTGTTAGAAATAAGTTTGAAAATCCTACTTAGGGATCTAAAACTCAAAAGTTAGAATATCGAAAGGTTATAGTTCAGTACAAAAGGAAGTAAGTTATAGAATATTGACAGATAAAAAGAGTTATGGAAGTAGAGATTTGAACAGTTGATTCATATATAACAAAGAAATATTACGAATGAGGAAGACTATTGACTAGAATGGTCAGAGGACTAACAACTAGATAAATCATTCTAACATGACCTCAAGGGTCATTCAAGAAGGAACATGAACTGAAATATTAGACAGCACAATAGTAAGAGGAGATTGGTGTTATACAAACAAATTAAACGTTGTATTAGATTGTTAAAAGTCTTATACAAATTTGAGGAAAAGAAGATTATACAATCGTATAGAAAGGAGAGAATAAACATATGACTATTGTAAGATGGCTATTGAGTAAAATTTCCTGGACGAAATTTATTTTAAGGGGGGGAGAATTGTAACACCCCTAAGTTCGGTAGTGCGTTCTACTGTTCTGGTTACCAGTGCTGTCCGGACAGCTAGGATGCCTAGAACTACACTTCGATATATGTGAGGAGACATAAAATAATGAAATACAAGAAAAGAAAATACAAGAAAAACAAAGAAAAAATAATAGCAAAGAAATGTAACCAAGTTAAGCGAGCCGAAAACCCTAGCGATGGGTGACTGCACCGGGAAGTCACGGCGTGTACCGTTGACTAGCCCTGGACTGCGGGGAATCCTATAAAATATTTTTAGGACTCTAATAAATAGTTATTGAAGTATAAATATCATTAGAAATATCAAAGAAAAATTAAATAATTAGTACAAAGAAAAGTGAAAAATCGAAAAACGGACAAAACCCGGTGTTACCGAAAAATCGAGAATGCAACCCGAACAGGGGCATTATGGTCATTTGACATCTCGAAGTGTCTTTTGACCTAAATTTCCATTAAAAATAAATAATATTACACTTAGAAAATAAAATGAAAAATTAATTTGGGGGTACCTAATATAAATAGCCAAAAGTGGAGTGAAAATTGTGTAATTAGCACTTAAATCTTATTAAATCATTTTTCTTAAGTAAGTGGTCCACTAATGAATAAACTAAACATGAAGTGGGGCAGGTGTAAGTCCATAATGCAGCTGAATTCTTCATCCTCTCCAATTCTCTCAACATTGCCGAATTGAAGAAGAAGAAAACCTCCATTAACGTTTTTCATTCAAGCTTGATCCACCCTTCCATTTCACCTTCAATCACTTAGGTTCCTTCATGAAAGTTTGTCTACACATCATAAGGAAGAGCTTGATACCAAATTTAAGAAGTTTAATCAAGGTTTGGCAAGTTCTAACCATAAGGTAAGTTTACATTTTTGAAGATTTCTTTGTTAAACTTTGTGTACATGTTATGGGTGTTGGTTTTGTGAAGGAAATTTTTAAGTTTGAAGAGTTATTGAGATATCCATTTTTGGGCAGCCATGTAGTCATGTATTGATGAAGTATTTGTACATATATTTGATGAGAATTATGTTGGTTATGGTGATGTAATATCCTAGTAAATTATTCCATATATATATGGTGATTTTTGCATTTGGATGGAAATTGATAAATTGTGGAATACTTTGGTGTTGAGGAAGTTTATGCAGCCTTGAGATTCTTGAATAAATGTATATGTTCATGAAAGTATTGGCAGAATATTGACCTTGAGAATTGATGGAGATGTGTATAGATTGATTGTGTAAGTATATGTAAAAATTTGTAATGTTTAGGTGTATATGTGATTGTACTTAGAACTTGTAAATGTGAGTTTTAATTGGTGTATTGAGGATAATTGCAATCTGCCCAAAGTGACATTTAAGTGAAGTGGAATATGGTTTTGGTAATGAACCAAAACAGAAATGGTAAGGGGAAGTGGACATGTAGTAATGTAAGTGTATAATTGATGTGTGTTAAGCAAGGTAACTAAGGGCAGTGTACATTTTAGCCTATAACTTTAAATGTGTAACCTCAATTGGTATAAGACCAATTGGAGGTGGAACTAGGCACAAAATGTGCCAACTTTCATTGAGAAAGCATACCAAAATTCTGCTTGCAAGGTGACCCAAGAAAATGACCAATTCGGATTAGGTACAATTAGGACCTGAAAAATGACCAATTGGGCAGCAGTGAGTGTTTAGGCCATAACTCACTCAAAACAGGTCCAATTGACCTGAAATTTTAACCATGAATAGTTAAGACCCATACCTACAAGTCTAATGAAGGCACCAAAACCCATAAATGACCATAAGCAAGTCAAACAACTTGCACAAGTTCGGGTCCAAAAACTGGCCGAACCAGAGTTGACCAAATTGACCAAAAATTGACCTAATTTGATTCCATTTGACCAGCAATAGTATAATGACCATAACTCGGTCTACTGAACTCGGAATGACCTGAAATTTTGCACCGTGGTCCATAAGACATAGATCTACAAGTTAGTAGTTTTGACCGAAACCCGAAAACCGAGGGAACTAGGTCGTCCGGCTAGGTCAAACTAGTATCCCGGAATCCAGCAAGTTGCATTAAAATGCACTAAACGAGGAAATGAGTTTGGTAAAACATACCAACCTAAAACCCTATCGAATGTGACATATTAATGACACTAAAACCTAATTTACCTAGAACGCATCGAGGGTCGGTATATTAGGTGATTAAGCAAATAATAGCTTTCAGTGAATTACTTATCGAACATTATCGTTAGAGACAAATTAATTTAGCACTGAAACACTTCAAATTGTGTTTCTCAGTTACCAAAGACTCAGGAAAAGGGGAGGAAACACTGAGTCCAGACCAGGAGACAAATATTAGAGGTTTGTGCACAACGGCTATTTCTTTTGAATTTTTCAATTGAAATGAATTATGACTATTGTACATTATTGTTTTTAATTGTGTTTGTGCACAATATTTATTTCTTTTGAATTATTTTCAATTGAAATAAATTATGACTACTTGTATGTTATTATTTTAAATTGTGGAAATGTACTTGAATGGATATTTATTGCTTGAAAAGGATTATAAATGATTTGAAACTGTGAGAAACTATTTGAATGGTATTTGATGGATACTTATTGATTGAAAAGCACTGTAAATGGTTTTTGTGGAAATTGAAGTGAATTACGAATTGTGTTGCCATTTTGTGAATGAAATTATAACTTTGGAAATTTATTGGATTCTTCGGATCATTTGAATAAAATGTTTGGAATTGTTTTGATTCACAATTGGCATGACACAATTACTATGTTCCTCCTCCATTAATGGGGTGAGTGTGATTATTCCTCCCTCTTTGACTTATCAGTTTGGGGTGAGTATGATTATGTTCCTCCCTCTTTGACTTGCCAGTCTGAGGTGAGTGTGGATGAGTACTCATTATTCAGCTAGCTTCCTCCCTCATTGATTTCGATTATTGGGGTGAATGTGTCTTGTCGTGGTGTACAACATGGCATGTGTGGAAAAATTGTGTCCTGGCTTAAATTGTGATATTGATCGGCAACACTGTGTTATTAAGTATTTTGATCAAATTGTGTATGAATTGGCAATACGGTATTCTTAAATTATTTGACTAAATTGTGTTATTATGATTTTGATAAATTGTGAATTGGAGTTTAAATTCCTTATGACATTCATTGTCTTGAATTTAACTATGGTTTTATGTATCCACTATTTATATGGTTTATGAATTGTGATTTAAAGTTGTATTTGGTTAATGTTGTGCACCACTGAGACATTGTCTCAAATGATAGCTTATTTATTGTCATGCCGCAGTGTGCAGACAGTGACAGACTAGGCTGCTAGTACCTCTAGTGAGAGATTTTTCGGGTATAACGAGTATAACGCTTTTTGCATTTTGTACTGTAATGTATGACCACTGTATGTACATATTGTTTTGGTTTGAGCAGTTGTAAATTCAAATTGTAACTTGAGGTTGTAAAATAATTATGAGTTATTTTGACTTATAAAAATTGTATTATATTTCCTATATCTCAGCTTTTGAAAAATTACTGTGGATTTGAGTTGAGAAATATGTTGTATTGAGAAAAATGTTGGAGTTGAGATTTGGAAAATAATTGAAGTTCTTTTTATAGGTTTTCTGAAGAACTGTTTTATCCAAAATACAGATGGCATTCTACCAAAAGTTTTACAGAAATTCCAAATAATTCAAATGTGTTAGTTCTATCACTTCAGATCAAAAAGTTTTTTTTAACACCTGTAAATAGTGCTCACCACTGTAAAAGAAGTAAGAAAAGTTTTTTTAAAATCCCTTGTAGTATATTTAATGGGTTATCAGTAGATGGAGTTGGTAATTCATCAGGTATACTACGGGATCATGTTATGCCTTACAGAGGGGTAGGGTGTGACACAGATTTGCTTGCCTTTAAAATTGAAATGAATTTGAATCTAACTTATGACAGAAGCTCATAAGGAAACTTGACACACGGGGTAAGCAATCGATGGGTAAATAGTATTGGTTAAAGTGCTAAGGAACCATCATTCAGGCCAGGAAGCTACCTAGGAGCGTGAATAGGATATGAGGAGACAGCACCCACAACTGTTCAGAGACTGATACCAGATAAAATTTCGAGGACGAAATTATTTTAAGGGGGGGAGAATTGTAACACCCTTATTTGCATAGCCTGGTATATTTCACTGTTCCGGTGATCGGAGTCGGTCTGGAAAATTAAGGGGATTAGGATCACACTTAAGACAACTAGATAAGCCATAAACACAAATAATTAGTATTTGTCAATTAGTTAAGTATAAATAAGAAAAACAAAACATCAGAAGTTAAACGAGCCGAGAGTCACAGCGATGGGTGACCTTCTCGGGAACGACTGAGAAGTCGATTTAAACTCAAATTTCGAACTGTAAAATGTGACCTGTGGTCCTTAGGACCATTACGAACACAGTGGATAAGAGAAAATCACAAAAAAGAATTGTTAAGCCAGTCAAATAATTAGGTCAGGGATCCGGAAGAAATATTGAATTATTTACAAACCGGGTTAAACCGGCGAGGGGCAATTTGGTCAATTGACCCTGAGAGCTGACTCTTGACCTAACTGTCAAATAAAATCAGAGAAAAGAAAATTTCAGAGTTGGGAATTAAATTAAAGAACTAATAGAAAAATAAATAGAAAAAAAAAAGAGAAAATGAAAAAGGTGTAGGAAGATGACATCATGCATGACATCATGCATGATGCTAAAAATGTTATAATTAATAAATTTAATTATATTGATTTTTGGTCTTCCATAAGATAAAGACATAAAGAAAAGAAAAGAAAAAAAAAACTAAAAGTCTTCTTCTTCTTCCCTAGTGCCGCCTCACCCTATCCCTCACTTAAAACCACCATTAAAGCTCATTTTGAACTTGAAGGACCCTAAATCCCAACATAGAAAATTTACTTACCAACCTTAAACCTTGTTGATTTCACTTGAAAAGAAGTTTGAGCAAGAAAAGGAAACGAAAAAAAAAAAGAAGAGAATTGAGGAATAGGAATTTCAAGTGAGGTAAGCAATCTAAATTGAAAATTTTAGTTTATTGGTTATGTTTGTGGTTTCAGTAACCTAGAAATTTATTTAAAATCAAAAGAAAACATTTATAGAGGACCAAAGGGAATTTCAGCCAGCCATGGATGTATGAGAATATGATGTGTATTGAATGAATTAAAATTGTTAGTAAGCTTGTATGAAAGTGTTAGTAAGATTGAAATGCTTAAATGTGATTAAATGCAACAATTTAGTAAGTTAGGGTTTTGGGACACTTAGGGTTAGAGACAAAAATATGAGAAACTTGTAAATGATGTCTTGGACCTAATTTGAAGTGAGAAATGGTCATTTGTGACCAAATGAAGTGTGTTGGAATGGTTGGAGTTAAGGCCAAATTCGGATTGAGTGTGGTCATGCTGCTGGCAGCATGACCAAGTCAACTTTTAAGGACCAAAAATGAAAATTTACAAGTCCAATTGGTATGACACCAATTGGGAATGAAAATAGACACTAATGACACAATTTTCATTCAGAAACCATGCCCAAAAAGTGATCAAAACCTAGTGAACAAATTGACCAAACTTGGAAAATCTCATTCTGTCCCTGTACAAACTGATCAAATAAACAGTGTTTATTTATTTGGTCATAACTTGAGCTAGACAGGTCAAAATGACCTGAGATTTTACCAGTGGTTAGATAAGATATAGACCTAAAACTTTCATGAGGAATTCAAACCCAAATTATGCCATTAACCAAGTCGTTTGGCCACCCAAAATTGGTGACCCAAAACTGCTAGAACCAAAATTTAGTGAAAATTTGCATCTGTAATTTTATGATTGTAAATTAATGATTTAAAATGCAAAATGCATAAGTTATGAAATGTTTTGAGATATTAATTCTTGATTTGAAATTTGGATTTTGAGTTGAAGTATTGCCATTGTTGTTGATTTCAAGTTTGGTGGTTGCAAATGAAGTTCTGATTGAGAAATATATTGGGAGTGTTTTTATTTTCAGGTTTTGAAGAACTGTTTTCTCAAAATACAAACGACATTCTGTCGAAATTTTTGTAAAAATTACGGAGATTTTAAATATCTAAGAATTTAATTTATGTTTGGACTTTAAATAAAGGTTTTTTAAAATTTTAAAAAAAAAAATTTGACCCACCAATTCCAAATTGAACGAAAATTGTTTTAAAATCCCTTGTAGTATATTTAATGGGTTACCGGTAGGTGAAGTACGGTAATTCATTAGGTGTACTACAGGAACATGTTACATCTTACGAGGAGTAGGGTGTGACAACAGTTCTTCGAACACCTGTAAAAAAACACTTCCAATAACTCCTTTCATCGAACCAAATCGCTACCACAACACAAATCAATGTCATTTCTCCCAACTCTATAATTCAAAACAATTCTCAATTCAATTGTCATTAAAAATAATACTCAATAATTCCATTCATTTTCATTAAGGTTAAAACAATTTACATTCATCAACCCAAAATTTAAATTAAAAAATCCAAACTAACATTATTAGAAACTCTATACAACTGGTCAAGACCAGTTTATACATGTACATATGGTTACATACACAAATATAAACATACAATCAGGGTATAAAATTATACCCGATAAAACCTCAGGGATATAGCTCTAAGATCCTCAGCAGCTCACTCTGCTGCTCCTCTAGTCTCTATATCTGCGATAGCAATAACAGCCATCGTTGAATACTATGACTCAGTGGTGCACAACACACTAAAATAACATTTGATGCATAACTCAAATCACATTTATTCAAATACAGTACTGAAAATGAAAGACATATACAAAATATGATTTATAAACTTTTAGTCCAAACAATTTCATTTAGGAAGTCTCAAAATGAATTTCATAAAAACACACAATTATATCATGCCATTTAGAACAATATTCATCTTAATAGCCGTAGGCTTATGAGAAATCACAAGGCTAGCTAGCTCAATCTATGGGTACCCATTCAATTTCTTCCTCTATTGGTACACACCTCAACACTTCAGCCAGAGAGGGAATCAAAATTCAAAACTAATTCCTCCCACTAGTCATGCTAGTGAGGTATTCAAATATATGGTCATGACACTGTGATTTCAAAATTATCTTAACCATTTGCCAAACATTTACTGACAATTAAAACATTGATCATTAAATTTCCAACAATTTAGATCAAAAGCATAGTGTTCCTTTCAATAATAATTTCAATACAATTAAGTCACAATTTAATGTCACAATTCATTCAAAATAATTTGCAGAAGAAAATTTACAGAAATTTCTGTGTTGTGCACAAACCTTATGTGAGTCGCCTCTTGGCCTTGACTCAAAGCCTCGGGTTCTTTCCTGGTATTCTTTTCAACTGAAACACACAATTTTATAATGTTTTAGTATCATAATTTATCATATGTCCAAAAATAAATTCAAATCTATTTATATTTAGCTTAAATATGCTTAACTTAATGTTCTTTAAAATTTACACTTTGGGGTTACTATTCACGATACTATTTAAGTCAAATTGTTGACTTTCTCATGCTTAATAGGTATAAGGATTTCAATTTCACCCACATAGCACATTTTGGTTACCTAAGTTGTTGGTTTTGGTTATTTCCTCAAATGTTAAGTCTCTTAGGTGAAATTTCAAATTTTCAGATTTGGTGTCCTATTTTTCACTGTTCCATTGGTCAAGTTGTTGTGGTAATTTGGCTATGTTTTCTTCATAGAAGTTGTTCCTTATTATCTTAACTTTATTTTCCTTTTTGAATCACTCCATTTGGAGTTTTGTAGCCCTAGTTATGGCCATTTGAACATGGCTGGCCATATTTGATATTACCCAGAATTCTGGGCATTTTTTGGATTTTGGCAATTTTTGTATTCTGATTACAGGTGACTTTTTGGACAGGTTGTGGTCAAAATTTGGCTTTGTTTTCTAATGAAAGTTGTAGGGGCTATGTCTTAGCTTTCTATCGGTATAAAATACAGGTCATTTGGACCTTCCTAGACCATGTTATGGTCATTTACGTAACTATTGTTCATTTGGTCATTTTTGTACATGTCAGTGTGCCCAATTCCGGATTTGGCCTAATTGTTCACTAAGTTATGGTCACTTTCTGGGCATGATTCCTAAATGAAAAATGTGCCATTTTATGTCTTGTTTCATTCCCAATTGGCCTCACACCAATTGGATTGGTAAAGTTTCAGTTTTGGTCCCTGAAAAGGACCTAGGTCAAGCTATCTGCATATTGACCCTAACCTATCCGAATTAAAACTTGGTTTCAACAATTCATACACACCACAAATGGTCACAATTGACCATTTCTCAACTCAAGTAAGGTCAACTACATCAATTGACCAATTCTTAACTTTTTCTCTAATTTTTCACATGCTCAAAACCCTAAATTTTTATCTTCTCAATTCCAAGCAATTCAAGGCAACCTCAACCTATACTTTATGCAAGCGTCACTAATCAAGCTAGAAGGCATGTTTAATTAAATCAAAACACATTAATTCCATAAACTTTCATGGTTGCCAAAAATTCATTATTCCCTTACAAGCATCAATTATTCCATTTCATATGAAATTTCAACTCAACTTCACTTAATTATACTAAAGAAAAAGATTAAATTAACTTACCTCAATTAGAGCTTTTCTAACTTCTTAAACTCCTCAATTTTCCTTTTTCTTCCACTTCAAATCTTCTCTTCCTATGGCACTTAAAAGGCTTCTAGGGCTTTTTACTAAGATTTATGGTGGGAATCAAGTGTTTGGAAGCTTGATTTCTTGGTTGTTAATGGTGGATGAAAAAGAGAAAGCAAGAGAGAGAGAGGGGACGGTTTTTGGGAGAAGAAGAAGAAATTTTTTTTCTTTTGAATTTTTAACTTATTAATACATAATTATCCCACAATTTTAATTTTTTTAAATATTAGATTTATTGCATCATGTTTATGTCATGCATGATGTAAATAAACTTTTTTCTTTTCCTTTTTCTTTTGCATTTATTTTTCCATTAGTTCTTTAATTTAATTCTTGATCCTAAAATTTTTTTTTCTCTGATTTTATTGGACAGTTAGGTCAGGAGTCAGCTCTAGGGGTGAATTGACCATGTCACACCCTACCCCTCTGTAAGGCATAATATGATCCCGTAGTATACCTAATGAATTACCAACTCCGTCTACTGATAACCCATTAAATACACTACAAGGGATTTTAAAAACTTTTCTTACTTCTTTTACAGTGGTGAGCACTATTTACAGGTGTTAAAAACCTTTTTGAACTGAAGTGATAGAACTAACACATTTGAATTGTTTGGAATTTCTGTAAAAATTTTGGCAGAGTGCCATCTGTATTTTGGATAAAACAGTTCTTTAGAAAACCTGTAAAAAGCACTTCAATATTTTTCCAAATCTTAACTCCAACATATTTCTCAACTCAAATCCACAGTGATTTTTCAAAGTCTGAGATACAAGAAATATAATACAATTTTTACAAGCCAAAATAACTCATAATTATTTTACAACTTCAAGGTAGAATTTGAATTTACAACTGCTCAAAACCAAAAACAATATGTACATACAGTGGTCATACATTACAGTACAAAATGCAAAATGTGGTATACTCATTATACCCGAAAATCTCTCGCTGGAGGTACTAGCAGCCTAGTCTGCACGCTCTGTCACTGTCTACTCGCGACAAAGAATAAAGCTATCGCTGAGACAATGTCTCAGTGGTGCACAACATTAACCAAATACAATTTAAATCACAATTCATAGATTATATAAATAGTGGATACTTAAAACAATAGTTAAATTCAAGACAATAATGTCATAAGGAATTTAACACAACATCATAATAAATCTCAGTAATCAAAACATAGTTAAATTCAAAAGACAGTAAATGTCAATAAGGATTTAACTCCATTTCACAATCTCATAATACAAATCAATAAATCACACACAGCTTAATCATGTTTCAAAGTTCAATTCGTCGCAAAAGCCGATGGCTAATGAGGTATTCAATTCGTCCCAAAAGTCAATGACTAATGAGGAATAACATAGCTAGCTAACAAAAATATGAGTACTCATCCAATTCGTCCTCAATAGGCACACACCTCAACACTTCAGCCAGAGAGGGAATTCAATTCGTCCCACTAGACAAGCTAGCGAGGAATACAATTAATATACATGATAGCTGTGGTTTCAAACCATTTCCAATGCTTTTCAATCAATAAGTATCCATCAATATCATTCAAACAATTTCTCATAGTTTCAAACCATTTGCAATGCTTTTCAAGCAATAAATACCCATTCAAACACATTTCCACAATTTAAAATAATAATGTACAAATAGTCATCATTTCAATTGAAAAATTCAAAAGAAATAGTTATTGTGCACAAACCTCTGATAATCGTCTCCTGGTCTGGACTCAGTATTTCCTTCCCTTTTCCTGAGTCTTTGGTAACTGAGAAACACAATTTGAAGTGTTTCAGTACTAAATTAAACTATCTCTATCGATGATACTTGATAAGTAATTCACTGAAAGCTATTATTTGCTTAATCACCTAATATACCGACCCTCGATGCGTTCTAGGTAATTTAGGATTTAGTGTCACTAATATGTCACATTCGATAGTCTTTTAGGGTTGGTACATGTTACCAATTTCATTTCCTTGTTTAGTGCATTTTATTGCAACTTGCTGGATTTCGGGATACTAGTTTTACCTAGCCGGACGATCTAGTTCCCTCGGTTTTTGGGTTTTGGTCAAAACTACAAACTTGTAGATCTATGTCTTATAGAATGCGGGGCAAAATTTTAGGTCATTCTGAGTTATGTAGACCAAGTTATGGTCATTTTACTATTGCTGGTCAAATGGCATCAAATTAGGTCATTTTAGGTCAAATTTGGTCAACTTTGGTTCGGCCAGTTTTTGGACCCGAACTTGTGCAAGCTCTTTCACTTGCTTATGGTCATTTCTGGGCTTTGGTGTCTTCATAAGACTTGTAGATATGGGTCTTAACTATTCATGGTTAAAATTTCAGGTCAATTGGACCTGTTTTGAGTGAGTTATGGCCTAAACACTAACTGCTGCCCAAATGGTCAGTTTTCAGGCCTCACTTGCACTTAATCCGAATTGGTCAATTTTCATGCTACCTTGCAAGCAGAATTTTGGTATGCTTTCTCAATGAAAGTTGGCACATTTTGTGCCTAGTTTCACCTCCAATTGGTCTCATACCAATTGGAGTTACACATTTAGTTTTATAGGTTAAAATGCACACTGCCCTTAATTACATTGTTTAAAGATCTATTCATTACACATTTACCTTGCTACAAATCCACCTCTCAACCCCATTCTGTTTTGGTACATTACCAAAACCATTTACCACTTCACATTAAAATCATTTTGGGCAGAATACAAACATCCTTAATACACCAAATAAAACTCTAATTCATAAAGTCCAAATACAACCACATATACACATAAACATTTCTAATTCTTACATACACTTTACACAACCAATTTACATACATATTCATCAATCCTCAATATCACAATTTATCGAATATCTCCACGAATTCAAACATTCATTAAGGAGTCCCAAAGCTGCCGAATTGCTCCACAATGCCAAATTGTCCATAATTTCGTCAACTTCATTTCAAGTGCACAATCACCATATACATGTGGGATTAACTTACTAGGACATTAAATCACCCTACTCAACATGAATCCACATCAAATATATGTAAGAATACTTCTTCAAATATAGAACTCCATGGCTGTCCAAAATTGGACATATCAAGAACTCCTCAAAACTTAAAAATTCCTTCACAAAGCAAACACCCATAACATGTATACAAACATTATCAAAGAAATATTCAAAAACTCAAAGTTACCTATTGTTGGGACTTGCTTAATCTTCACTAAAACTTCTTAATATTGGTATCTACTTCTTCCTTGTGATGTGGAGGTAATCTTTAATGAAGAAACCTAGATGATTGGAGGTAAATTGAAGGAGTTAATGGAGCTTCATGCAAACGGCAATGGAGGATTCCCATCCATCATTTCGGCATGGATGGAGGACTTGAAGAAGATGATGTTTGAGTGGGAGTAATATGCCCACTTATGATTATATTTAATCCATATTATAATTCTTAGTGGTCCACTCACATAATTTAAATCATTTTATAAGTTTAATGTGCTAATTACAAAATTTTCACTCCACTTTTGGCTATTTGCATTAGGTACCACCAAACTAATTTTTTCATTTTATTTTCTAAGTGTAATATTATTTATTTTTAATGGACATTTAGGTCAAAAGACAATTTGGGGTGTCAAATGACCATAATGTCCCTGTTCGGGTTACATTCCTGATTTTTCGATAACACCGGGTTTTGTCTGTTTTTCGATTTCTCACTTTTCCTTGTACTAATACTTTAATTTTTCTTTGATATTTCTAATGATATTTATACTTCAATTGATGTCTCTTTAAGTCCTAAAAATATTTTCCAGGGTTCCCCGCAGTCCAGGGCTAGTCAACGGTCCACGCTGTGACTTCCCGGTGCGGTCACCCATCGCTAGGGTTCTCGGCTCGCTTAACTTGGTTACATTTCTTTGCTATTATTTTTCCTTTGTTTTTCTTGTATTTTCTTTTCTTGTATTTCATTATTTTATGTCTCCTCACTCATAACGAAGTGTAGTTCTAGGCATCCTAGCTGTCCGGACAGCACTGGCCACCGGAATAGTAGAACGCACTACCGAACTTAGGGGTGTTACAATTCTCCCCTCCTTAAATAAATTTCGTCTCAAAATTTTACCTGGTATTAGTCTCTGAACAGCTGTGGGTGCTGTCTCCTCATATCCTCTTCACGTTCCCATGTAGCTTCCTAGTTTGAATGATGGTTCCACAGCACTTTAACCAGGTGTATCTGTTTGTTCCTCAGCTGCTTCACCTCATAAGCCAGAATTTTTATGGGTTCTTCCTCATATGAGAGGTCTGGATTTACCTCAATCTCTTCAACTAATAGTACATGAGATGGGTCAGATCTGTACCTCCTTAACATGGACACATGGAAAGACACTGTGTATCCTTGCTAACTCTGGAGGTAATGCCAACCGATATGCCAAAGGACCCACTCTTTCCAGAACCTTATATGGTCCGATGAAACGAGGACTCAGTTTCCCCTTTCTGCCAAATCTCATAATCCTCTTCCAAGGAGAAACTTTGAGGAATACCTTATCACCCACTGCATACTCAATATCTCTTCTCTTCATATCAACATAGGACTTCTGATGGTCTGATGCAGCCTTGAGTCTATCTCTAATCAATCTGATCTTTTCCTCTGTCTGCTGAACAATTTCTGGCCCAATCATCTTCCTTTCACCTACTTCATCCCAACATAAGAGAGTTCTGCAGTTCTTGCCATACAATGCTTCATATGGAGGCATCCCAATGCTTGATTGGTAGCTGTTGTTATAAGCAAACTCAATCAAAGGCAAGTGTGTATCCCAACTACCTTCAAACTCAATCACACAAGCCCGTAGCATATCCTCCAATATCTGAATAACCCTCTCGATCGGTCATCCGTGCGTGGGTGGAATCTTTGTCTTTGAAGTTCAATCTAGTTCCTAGGGCTCTCTGAAGACTACCCCAGAATCTAGAAGTGAACCTAGGATCTCTGTCAGATACAATTGATACTAGCACTCCATGCAATTTTACAATCTCATATATGTACAATCTGGCCAATCTTTCCAGGCTATAGTCCATCCGAACTGGCAAAAAGTGAGCAGACTTAGTCAATCTGTCAACTATAACCCATACTGCATCATTACTACTCTGTGTCCTTGGAAGTCCTGTAACAAAATCCATAGTTATTCGTTCCCATTTCCACTCTGGTACTGACAAAAGATGTAACAAACCAGCTGGAACTTGATGTTCTGCCTTTACTTGCTGACAAGTTAGGCATTTGGAAACAAACTCAGCTATATCCCTCTTCATGCCCATCCACTAGTAATGCTCTTTCAGCCCTCTGTACATTTTAGTTCCACCAGGGTGCATAGCAAATGGAGACTCATGTGCTTCCTTCATAATGATCTGTCTCAATTCAACATCATTAGGAAGGCACATTCTGCCCTGATGTAGCAATAAACCATCATCTCTCACAGAGAATTCAGGTTTCTTGCCCTGCTGGACTTCTTTCAGTAGCTTCTGATATTTTTCATCATTTTGAGCAGCCATTCTGATCTGTTCAATCAACACTGGCTGTACATGCCATGCAACTACTGTCTGTCCCTCATCATCAATCTCTAAACAGGCATGCTGTGCTTTCAATTCATATACCATGGACAAAGGAGAAACTCTGAGACTTGCCATAGTCTTGCGACTTAAGGCGTCAGCCACCACATTTGCTTTCCCTGGCTGATAGTCTACTAAGCAATCATAATCTTTGATGAGTTCTAACCATCTCCTCTGCCTCAAATTTAATTCCTTCTGGGTGCCTAAGTACTTCAAGCTCTTGTGATCCGTGTAAATGTAGCATTTCTCCCCATACAACTAGTGTCTCCAGATCTTCAGAGCAAAAACAATAGCTGCTAGCTCCAGATCATGTGTTGGGTAGTTCCTCTCATGCGGTTTCAGCTGGCGTGATGCATAAGCAATGACATTCCGATCTTGCATCAGTACACAGCCTAACCCATTATGAGAAGCATCACTATAAACTGTGTATTCTTTACCCGGAGTGGTAAAGTGAGGACTGGAGCTTCAGTCAAACACCTCTTCAACTCATCAAAACTTTGCTGGCATTTATCAGTCCACTGAAATTTTACATCTTTCCAAAGCAATTTGGTCAGTGGAGAAGATAACATAGAAAACCCCTTCACAAACCGATAGTAATATCCAGCTAAACCCAGAAAACTGCGAACTTCTGTGATATTCCTGGGCGGCTTCCAATTAAGGATAGCTTCTACCTTGCTGGAATCTACCTTGATCCCTTCAGCTGACACAACATGTCCCAAAAAGGAGATTTCTTTCAACCAAAATTCACACTTCGACAATTTGGCATATAGTTGTTTCTCCCTTAAAGTCTGCAGTATAATCCGTAGATGTCTGTCATGCTTCTCTGCATTCCTTGAATATATCAAAATGTCATCAATAAACACCACCACAAATTGATCAAGATATGGTTTGAAGATAGTGTTCATCAGATCCATAAAAACAGCTGGAGCATTTGTTAACCCGAATGGCATTACTAGAAACTCATAGTGGCCATACCGAGTTCTGAAAGCAGTTTTTGGAATACTCTGCTCTTGCACCTTCAACTGATAATAACCAGATCGCAAATCAATTTTGGAGAATACAGCTGCACCCTTCAACTGATCAAACAGATCATCAATGCGAGGCAATGGATATCTGTTCTTTATTGTCACCTTATTCAATTATCGGTAGTCAATGCATAAGCGGAGAGTACCATCCTTCTTCTTAACAAACAACACTGGTGCTCCCCAAGGTGACACACTAGGGTGGATGAAGCCCTTTTCAAGTAGTTCTTGCAATTGTATCTTCAACTCCTTCAACTCTGCTGGTGCCATTCTGTATGGCGTTATGGAGATTGGTTCCACAACAGGCATAACATTAATTTCAAACTGCACTTCTCTTTCTGGAGGTAATCCTGGCAATTCATCAGGAAACACATCTGGAAAGTCATATACTGTAGGGATGTCCTTCAATGCTGGACTCCCCACTTGGGTGTCTACCACATGTGCCAAGTAGGCTTCACACCCCTTTCTGATCATTTTCCTAGCTAGTGTAGCCAAAATAACGTTTGATGGCAATAACTGCCTCTCATCTTGTATTACCACATCACTGTACTGAGGGAGACCAAAAGTGACTGTCTTCAGCCTACAGTCAATCATGGCATGATGCCTAGCTAACCAATCCATGCCCAAGATGATATCATAATCTCTGAAGGGCATTTCAATGAAATCAGACAGGAAAGTGTGTCCTTGGATCACCAAAGGACAATCTCTATACATTCTATTAACCCTGACTTCCTGTCCTAGTGGACTTGTTACTAGCACGTCAAAGTCCATTTTTGTACATGGAACAGCAATGCAATCAATGATGCTAGCACTCATATAAGAATGGGTAGAACCCGGATCAAATAACACAAACACATCTTGATTAAAAGTTGAGAAGGTACCAGCCACAACATCAGATGTCTCGGCCTCTTCCCTCTGTCTCATTGCATACACTCTGACTACAGCACTGTCTTGCTCTGATTGTTTCACTGTGCCTTGGCTGCCTGCTGGGCTACCTCTACCCTGCCTCTACCTCTGCTGGGTGGTTGTGAACTTCTAGTGACAGGGCTCTGAACTGACCCTTCTGCAATAGTAGGAGGTGGTCCAACTCTGCGACTACTGGTGCAGTCCTTGGCAAAGTGTCCTGTGCCTCCACAGTTATAACAGGCTCCAATAGCCTTGTAGCAGATCCCACCATGATTTCTTCCACATGTCTCACATTGGCGGGGAGGGTAAGAACCTGCAGTACTCTCGACCAGATAGGGAGGCTTCATTCCGAATATCTTCCCTACCGGACTTCTTGCCACCTCCGCCATGTCCCACATAGTTCATCCTATTTCCAGAAGGACCACTGGAACTCTATTCTCTGATTTTCCCTCTTTCTCTGTCTTCTCCGATTTCTTTTCTCAGAGCGACTTGGACTCAATTCTTTCTAACTCTAGAGCTTGAGAAATAAGTTCAGAGAAGTTAGTGTGTTTGAAGCCGACTACTTGTAATCTGATACTGGGCTTCAAGCTGGTTTCAAACCTCTTGCATCTCTCCCTGCTGGTAGCAAGTAAACTAACTAAATAATGGCTCAGGCGAGAAAATTCTCTTTCATACTCAGCCACTGATCTGTTCCCCTGTTTCAGACTTAGGAATTCTTGTAACTTCTGGTCTACATAAGCATCAGGGACATATTTCTGTCTGAATTCCCTGAGAAAGTCATTCCATGTTAGCACTGCAGGTTCTACCAGACTGTGGGGAATGGTTTTCCACCAGTCATAAGCATCCCCCAATAACAAAGATACAGAGTATTCGAATCTGAGCTCCTCCGTGCAATGCAATTTCTTGAATACCCTATCCATCCTCTTTAACCATTGTTCAGCTTCTAGAGGATCTACTGTCCCCTTAAACTCTGTAGCCCCATACTTCATCAATTTGTCATACTGCCTACTAGGAGATTGTGGTTGTACCATTGGTGTCTGTATTGGGACTTGAGTAGGCACATTACCAGCCATTTGTTGGAACATTGCAGCCATCTGTTGAGCGAACTGAGCAAGAAACTGCAGTACTGCAGGGGCTGGTGTTGCTGAACCACTGACATTGTGTAGGCCTGGGGCATCCCCTTGCACCTCAGCCTCTATAGATTGATCGACTGAACGATCACCCTCTTCCATAGTCAATTCGAGGATCTTAGACCTCCTGAACAATTAACACAAGGAGATTTCCTCCGGTTAGTGCATATTTATAATGTAATATACTGTCTGTATTAAACAATGATATTGAGCAGTTGTACTATGAAGAAAGAATATTCAATTAACAAGTGAAAACAGAATTTAAAAACTTTGCTCTGATACCACTAAAACATGTCACACCCTACCCCTCTGTAAGGCATAACATGATCCCGTAGTATACCTAATGAATTACCAACTCCGTCTACTGATAACCCATTAAATACACTACAAGGGATTTTAAAAACTTTTCTTACTTCTTTTACAGTGGTGAGCACTATTTACAGGTGTTAAAAACCTTTTTGAACTGAAGTGATAGAACTAACACATTTGAATTGTTTGGAATTTCTGTAAAAATTTTGGCAGAGTGCCATCTGTATTTTGGATAAAATAGTTCTTCAGAAAACCTGTAAAAAGCACTTCAATATTTTTCCAAATCTCAACTCCAACATATTTCTCAACTCAAATCCACAGTGATTTTTCAAAGTCTGAGATACAAGAAATATAATACAATTTTTACAAGCCAAAATAACTCATAATTATTTTACAACTTCAAGGTAGAATTTGAATTTACAACTGCTCAAAACCAAAAACAATATGTACATACAGTGGTCATACATTACAGTATAAAATGCAAAATGTGGTATACTCGTTATACCCAAAAATCTCTCGCTGGAGGTACTAGCAGCCTAGTCTGCTGCCCTGTCTGTCTGTCTACCTGCGACAGCAATAAAAAGCTATCGCTGAGACAATGTCTCAGTGGTGCACAACATTAACCAAATACAATTTAAATCACAATTCATAAATCATATAAATAGTGGATACTTAAAACAATAGTTAAATTCAAGACAATAATGTCATAAGGAATTTAACACAACATCATAATAAATCTAAGTAATCAAAACATAGTTAAATTCAAAAGACAGTAAATGTCAATAAGGATTTAACTCCATTTCACAATATCATAATACAAATCAATAAATCACACACAGCTTAATCATGTTCCAAAGTTCAATTCGTCCCAAAAGCCGATGGCTAATGAGGTATTCAATTCGTCCCAAAAGTCAATGACTAATGAGGAATAACATAGCCAGCTAGCAAAAATATGAGTACTCATCCAATTCGTCCTCAATAGGTACACACCTCAACACTTCAGCCAGAGAGGGAATTCAATTAGTCCCACTAGACAAGCTAGCGAGGAATACAATTAATATACATGATAGTTGTGGTTTCAAACCATTTCTAATGCTTTTCAATCAATAAGTATCCATCAATATCATTCAAACAATTTCTCACAGTTTCAAACCATTTACAATGCTTTTCAAGCAATAAATACCCATTCAAACACATTTCCACAATTTAAAATAATAATGTACAAATAGTCATAATTCATTTCAATTGAAAAATTCAAAAGAAATAGTTATTGTGCACAAACCTCTGATAATTGTCTCCTGGTCTGGACTCAGTGTTTCCTTCCCTTTTCCTGAGTCTTTGGTAACTGAGAAACACAATTTGAAGTGTTTCAGTACTAAATTAAACTATCTCTATCGATGATGCTTGATAAGTAATTCACTGAAAGCTATTATTTGCTTAATCACCTAATATACCGACCCTCGATGCGTTCTAGGTAATTTAGGTTTTAGTGTCACTAATATGTCACATTCGATAGCCTTTTAGGGTTGGTACATGTTACCAATTTCATTTCCTTGTTTAGTGCATTTTATTGCAACTTGCTGGATTCCGGGATACTAGTTTGACCTAGTCGGACGACCTAGTTCCCTCGGTTTTCGGGTTTCGGTCAAAACTACAAACTTGTAGATCTATGTCTTACGGAACTTAGGGCAAAATTTTAGGTCATTCTGAGTTATGTAGACCAAGTTATGGTCATTTTACTATTGCTGGTCAAATGGCATCAAATTAGGTCATTTTAGGTCAAATTTGGTCAACTTTGGTTCGGCCAGTTTTTGGACCCAAACTTTTGCAAGCTGTTTGACTTGCTTATGTTCATTTCTGGGCTTTAGTGTCTTCATAAGACTTGTATATATGGGTCTTAACTATTCATGGTTAAAATTTCAGGTCAATTGGACCTGTTTTGAGTGAGTTATGGCCTAAACACTAACTGCTGCCCAAATGGTCAGTTTTCAGGCCTCACTTGCACTTAATCCGAATTGGTCATTTTTCATGCTACCTTGCAAGCAGAATTTTGGTATGCTTTCTCAATGAAAGTTGGCACATTTTGTGCCTAGTTTCACCTCCAATTGGTCTCATACCAATTGGAGTTACACATTTAGTTTTATAGGTTAAAATGCACACTGCCCTTAATTACATTGTTTAAAGATCTATTCATTACACATTTACCTTGCTACAAATCCACCTCTCAACCCCATTCTGTTTTGGTACATTACCAAAACCATTTACCACTTCACATTAAAATCATTTTGGGCAGAATACAAACATCCTTAATACACCAAATAAAACTCCAATTCATAAAGTCCAAATACAACCACATATACACATAAACATTTCTAATTCTTACATACACTTTACACAACCAATTTACATACATATTCATCAATCCTCAATATCACAATTTATCGAATATCTCCATGAATTCAAACATTCATTAAGGAGTGCCAAAGCTGCCGAATTGCTCCACAATGCCAAATTGTCCATAATTTCGTCAACTTCATTTCAAGTGCACAATCACCATATACATGTGGGATTAACTTACTAGGACATTAAATCACCCTACTCAACATGAATCCACATCAAATATATGTAAGAATACTTCATCAAATATAGAACTCCATGGCTGTCCAAAATTGGACATATCAAGAACTCCTCAAAACATAAAAATTCCTTCACAAAGCAAACACCCATAACATGTATACAAACTTTATCAAAGAAATATTCAAAAACTCAAACTTACCTATTGTTGGGACTTGCTTAATCTCCACTAAAACTTCTTAATATTGGTATCTACTTCTTCCTTGTGATGTGGAGGTAATCTTTAATGAAGAAACCTAGATGATTGGAGGTAAATTGAAGGAGTTAATGGAGCTTCATGCAAACGACAATGGAGGATTCCCATTCTTCATTTCGGCATGGATGGAGGACTTGAAGAAGATGATGTTTGAGTGGGAGTAATCTGCCCACTTATGATTATATTTAATCCATATTATAATTCTTAGTGGTCCACTCATATAATTTAAATCATTTTATAAGTTTAATGTGCTAATTACAAAATTTTCACTCCACTTTTGGCTATTTGCATTAGGTACCACCAAACTAATTTTTTCATTTTATTTTCTAAGTGTAATATTATTTATTTTTAATGGACATTTAGGTCAAAAGACAATTTGGAGTGTCAAATGACCATAATGTCCCTGTTCGGGTTACATTCCCGATTTTTCGATAACACCGGGTTTTGTCTGTTTTTCGATTTCTCACTTTTCCTTGTACTAATACTTTAATTTTTCTTTGATATTTCTAATGATATTTATACTTCAATTGATGTCTCTGTAAGTCCTAAAAATATTTTCCAGGGTTCCCCGCGGTCCAGGGCTAGTCAACGGTCCACGCCGTGACTTCCCGGTGCGGTCACCCATCGCTAGGGTTCTCGGCTCGCTTAACTTGGTTACATTTCTTTGCTATTATTTTTCCTTTGTTTTTCTTGTATTTTCTTTTCTTGTGTTTAATTATTTTATGTCTCCTCACTCATAACGAAGTGTAGTTCTAGGCATCCTAGCTGTCCGGACAGCACTGGCCACCGGAATAGTAGAATGCACTACCGAACTTAGGGGTGTTACAGACCAAATTGCCCCTCGCTGGTTCAATCCGGTTTGTAAGTTATTCGATATTTCTTTTGGAACCTTAACCTAATTATTTGACCTGCTTAACAATTCTTTTCTGTGATTTTCTCTTTTCCACTGTGTTCACAATAGTCCTAAGGACCACGACGTCACATTTTTCGGTTCGAAATTTGAGTTTAGACTGACCTCGTAGTCATTTTCCATGAAGTTCACCCATTACAGTGACTCCTGGCTCATTTAACTTTTTGTGTTCCGTTTTTTTTTTTTTATATTTAACTATTTAGCAATTACTAATTATTTGCGTTCAGGACTTATTTAGGTGTCTTAGATGTGGTTCTAATCCTCTTACTTGTCCGGACTGACACTGGTCACCGGAACAGTAAAATATACTAGGCTATGCCAATAGGGGTGTTACAGTTTTACAATCAAGTTTATAACAAAGATAAAGAGAAGACATGAGAAGAAAATAGAGTGAAAGAACCCAAAAAGAGTAGCCTTGAACTTTTGGAACTTCAACTGAAAATCCCTTAGAGAAATCTTACAGATCTTGTTTTCTCCCTTGCCTCCCTTGAAGTTCATGTGCTTCCTTGAATGTAAATCGGCTCCCTTAATTGTAAATTCTCCTCTTGGATGTAAAATCTCTCCTTTCCCTCAATTCCAGACTTGTTCTATTTATATCTGATGTAAAAACCCTAATTTCAGAGTCCTATAAGCATTAGAAGTCCATCCGAGTCGAGTTGGAGCAAAGAAAAGTCGCATCAGAATTACTGTCAGGGGACTTTACACGGGCCGTGTAGTGATACACACCCCATGTAAATTTCTGCCACTTTATTTTTCACGTTTTCTTCAGTCCAAAGAGTTACACGGGGTGGGTCCTATAAGCATTAGACCTCCAAATCTCTTCCAAACTCGTCCTTGATTCTAGAATCATATAAAAACACCTGATAAAATATAAAAATCAATGAATTGAGTTGGATTAACATGTTTTCTAAAATAATAATGAAAACATAAAAAAATAAACATAAAATGATATTAAATGCTAATAAAATGCAATACATGTTAACCTTAAATGTCTATATAATTTGATGCAATCAGATACATATATGACAAATAAAATTATAAAATGGATATGATGAAGGTATGAATGAAATGTTGAGTTGATCTTGTGTTGATTCTTATTGGAGTTGCGGAGATGATAATTATATTAGGAGTGTTTTAACAGGTGTTTTGAAAAATTGTTTTTCTCAAATTTTAGTCGGTACTTTGTCGAATTTTTTGAAAAATTTTCGAAATCCCAAATGAACCAAAATTTCAATACATAACATACACTTCATTAAAAGCTTTTTAATATATAAATTAAGAACTAGAAATAGTAATAAGATAAGATGAGGTGCTCCGGCACATTGTATGACATGCCTTACTCGGCTACACTGTAGACAGGTAAGGGGTGTCACATTTATTGGTATTAGAGCACGGTTTAGGCAATCCTAGGCATCGATAAATAGAATAAGATTGTGTGCATAATATGCATTGCATTCATAAGAGTCGAGGTGACACTAATGCAGATATATTTTCTCTAGTTATTTTAGGTTAAGTTATGGACCCTGAGTCGCAGAAGACAGTAGAAGAAGAAGTAAAAATCATCCCCTGGCTGAGAGTGATGTTAAAGACAGGAAAGGTCATGCTGTGGCAATGTTAGAGGGACTTGCACAACCCTAACAAGTTTTATGGAAGCAGATGACTGAGTACTTTAGATAGATTACTGAGGTAGTTCCGCAACCCCAACCAGAGCAGAAGTCACCTTTGGAAAAAAATTAGGAAGTATGGGGCTGTAGATTTCAAAGGCAGAAAGGAAAATGATTCTACAGCTGCAGAGTATTGGTTAGAAAGGACTGAAAGAGTCTTACAGTAGCTCCATTGTATTCCAGAATAGAGTTTGGAGTGTGCAGTTTTACTGCTATAGGAAGCAACATATCATTGGTGGGATGTCGTAACCAAGGTAATGCCACCAGCCAAGGTGACTTGGGATTTCTTTCTAATAGAGTTCAGAAAGAAATATATTAGTTATATCCATGAAGAGGAACATAATAGGAGTGGTGGTCAATAGAAAAGAGATTTTATCCAGTCTAGTAATAAGAGATCTAGAGAATCATTAAGTCAAACATCTGATCAAAGTAGAAAACATAGGCCTAGGCCTATGCCCAGAAGAGGTCAACCAGAGACACTGGTAGTGAGTACATCAGGGTTAACAGTGAGAAGTTCTACCCTAAGAAAATGTGGCCATTGTAATAGGTGGCATAAAGGTGAATGTAGGGGATTGACGGGAACTTGTTACAAATGTGGGGCCATGGACCATTGTTTAAAAGAATGTCCTTAGAGGAATTTTCCATGAACACGAACCGAGAAACTACCTTCCACAACACAAAGTGATAGCAGATTAGAGGGATTTGAGGCAACACAGGGAACTAAAGAAGGAAGGAGGTAGCAGATCTTCGACTACATACATCAGGTAAATTTCAAGGATGAAATTTTTGTTAGAGGGGAAGAATTGTGACATCATTACTTTAGATAGTCTGTACATTCTACTGTTCCGATGACCAATGTCTGTCCGGACAGCTAGAATGTCTGGAACTATATTTAGACCAGAGTGAGGAGTCATAAATAACCCAAATAATGATAAGAAAAATTAAGAAAAAAATTTTAGAAATGAAATGCAATAAGGTTAAATGAGCCGAAGCTACAGTGATGGGTGACCCTAACAGGAAGTAACGGTGAAGACAGTTAGCAACCTAAACTAGTGGAAAACCCTGTGAAATAATTTTTGGGAATCAAGAGAAAGGTTATTGAGGTTTTGATGATAATGAAATGTCAAGAAAGTGTTGGGAAAATTTTATAAATCGATACAGACAATTTTAACTCGGTAAGCAAAATGGACATTTTAGCCATTTCACCTTCAGAGATAATTTTTTACCAACATGTCCATTTAAGTAAGTAAGGTTTATGATATAAAATATGAATAAATATTGTTAAAAATTTAATTAAAAATGATAAAAGAAAGAAGAAAAGAAAATAAAAATTAAATGAAAATTTAAAACCTAATTATGACATAATAATGATGTAATTAAAATTTATAACCAATAAATTTTAGACAAACAATTATAAAAGGTACAAAATAAGTAAATAAATCAAAAAGGCTATCATCATCTTCCTCTTTACCAAATAGGTCGAACCATCTTGCCTTGCTCCTTCCACCATTTTCAACTCTTCAAAGCTCAATTTCCTCCCTATTCTCACCATAAAAACCCAAAGTCTCAACATTAAATCTTGCTTATTCATCTTGATTAAGAGTTTAGGAGCAAAAAGGAGAGGAAAACTTGAAGTTAGGGAAGCTTGGAAATCCTTTAATTGAGATTAGTGTTAGTTATTACCTCTCTCTCTCTTTATTCTATGTTAATAGCTTAGATTGAGTAAGAAATTGCAAGAAAAAGAAATAAAATATATATGTATGAACACCATGTATTTTCGGCAGCCATGGAAAGAGGTTGAAATTTGTTGATTTGTTTGAATTAAATTGTTTAGATGTGGTTATTTGATGAGTAGATTTGAGTTAGATGTTGATTTGTGTGTGTGGGATGTAATGATGGATGGTGAGGGTTAGGGTTTAAGACTAAATAGAGGCTTTGGTGCTTGGATGTTTAATTGGAGTTCAAATGGCCAATTAGTGACCATTTGGTATGGTTTGCCTTAGATTTGGAGTGAATTGTGGCATTGAGTGGTGAAATGGTTAGGCAGCCTTATGTGCCAGAAATTCTGGACTTTGAGTCCAATGGGTTTAGGCAGCTATAACTTGGAGTGTGTAGCTTTAATTGGTGTAAGGCTAATTGGAGGTGAAACTAAGGACATAATGCCACATTTTTAATGCAGAGACCCTCCCCAGAAAACGAACTTAAAGGGACCTTAAAATTGCCTAAATCTGAGTAACCAAAATCTGGACTTGGAAAAATGACTATATGAACAGTAAATATTCAAATGCCATAACTCACTTTAAGAAGGTCAGAATGACCTAATTTTTAAACCATTGGAAAGCTTAGACATAGGAGAACATTTCCTATGCAGAACTTAGAGCCCATTTCTGACCATAACTTATTCAAATTTATAACCAAAATTAGATCAACAAAACTGCCATAACCAAAATTGCCCGGAAATTCTGGACATGAACCAATCCGACCAGTTATGGTAATTTGACCATAACTTGAGCTACAAATCTTCAAATGGAGTGATTCAAAAAGGGAATAAATTAGAGACATTAAGGAACAACTTTGATGAAGAAAAGTTAGCCAAAATCCCACTGTAGATTAGTCCAATGGAACATTAAACTTAAGAGACAAAATCTAAAATTTTGAAAATAATTCTAGGAAGCTTTGAATTGTAATAGGCAACTAATGCCAAAAAATTTAGAACCCAAAATGTGATATTATTGTAATGCCCTCACTTTACATAGTCTGTGCATTCTATTGCTTTAGTGACCTAATGTCTGTCCGGACAATTCAGGGTGCCTGGAACTACACTCCAAAGATAGTGAGTAAGCATAAAATGATAAAATACATGATGAGAAAATACAAGAAAAATTAAGGAAAAGTAAAAGAGATGAAATGTAACTAGGTTAAACGAGCCGGAACCATAGCAATGGGTGACCTCCCAGGAAGTTATGACGAAGGCAATTGCCGACCCCAGAACCGTAAGGAATCCTAAGAAATAATATCTGAGACCTAATTTAAGATCTATTGAGGTATAATTGACATTGGAAATATCAAAGGAAATTTAGTTAATTAGTACAAATAAAAACGAAAATTTAAGAAACGGATAAATCAGGAATTTAATCGGTGTTACCGAAAAATTTGAAATACAACTTGAAGAGGGGCATTTTGGTCATTTGACACCTAAAGTTGACTTTTGACCTAAATATCCATGAAAAATAAGTAGTATCAAATTTTAAAAATCACATTAAAAACAAACTTATGTATAAAATATAAATAGAGAAAAATGAGGGTGTAATTAGAATTAATTAAACTTGAATTATTTTAAAGATTAATTACAATTAGTGGAGACTAGTGGAATGTCCTACTAACATATAAGTATATAAAATGCCAAAATTCAGCTACTTTCATCTTTTTCTTCCCCATTCTTCTTCTTTGCTAAAAATGGAACCCCAAAATTCTCCATGGCCGCATCATGCATGAAGCTTTCTCTCTCCATCATCAAGCCATAATTTCTTCTAAGTTCCTTTATTAAAAGTGGTCTACACAACTTGAGAAAGATATTGGCAGCAAAAAAGAAGAGATTTGGTGAGTTTTTAGCAAGCTTCAAAATAGGTAAGTGTCCATTTCCTCTCCCTTTCTTCATTAATCTTGGTTTTAATGTTGAAATGAGTTGAATGGTTGAGGAAATTGAAGAATTTGTTGAGTAATTGGGGAACTTCAATTTCGACAGCCATGGAAGTGCATAGTTATTGAATTTTGCTTATCTGTATTTGATGGGAATTAATGTTGATTAAGGTAATTTAATATGCTAGTAAGTTAATTTCATGTGTATGTTATGATTGAGCATTTGAATTTGGGGTTTGAGTAATTGTGGAAGACCTAGGATAAATGGTGAATTCTGGCAGCCTTAATGAGCTTAGAAGGTTGATAATTTCATGAAATTACTTTGTGAATTATGGTATTAATGGAGTACTGAAAGTGTATTGTATATGGCTAATTGAAGTATAGGTATTAGCTAATTAAATCCCATGTTTAAGATATTGATTTTGACTCTTTGAATTAAGATTATGTATTGTATATTAAGGACTTATGTATACTACTGGGAATTGACTAATTTGAGACTTGATGAATGAAATTAGAAGTGCTATGAATGCAAAATTGTTGTTTGGGAGAAGGAGGATTAAACATTGGTAGTGCAATTTGTGTGCAGGTTATGTGATTGATGAAGGCAGTGTATAATTTGAATCATAACTTGATTTTTGTAACCACAATTGGTATGAGGCCAATTGGAGATAAAACTAGACCTAAAATGGACCAACTTTCATGTAGAAAGCTTGCCAAAATTCTGTCCAGAAAATGACCAATTTAGTGACCTAACCCGGATTGGCAATTTGAAACCTATAATTTTTGACCATATGAACAGTAGTCAATCAAATGACCATAACTCACTATAGACAGGTCCAAATGACCTGAAATATATACCATTGGAAAGCTGACATAGGGCTACAACTCTTATGGAGACACCAAAGCCCAGAAATGTCATTAACCAAGTCAATTTGCTTGCCCAAGTTAAGGTACCAAATCTGTCCAGAGCTGGAAATGACCAAAATTTGCCAAATAAAGGCAATCTGTCTAGCTTTGATAAAAAGAGCATAACTTTGTCTATAGAACTCCAATTGACATGAAATTAGTGCCAAAATTTCAATAAGACATAGACCTATAAAATTACTTTTTTGATCAGAACCTAGAAATCAAAGGAAGCAGGACATTTAGCTAGGTCAAGATAGCATACCAAATCTAAAAAATTAAAATACCTTACTATAAGCTTTAAAATGAAATTGGCAATAAATGCCAACATATGGGAAATGTAAAATGTGATATATTGGCAGCACTTTAGAATGCAAATTGTTACATGTTGGTACTAATAGAACCAACCTATATGTTGTGTATAAAAAGTCAACATTTTTGTTGACTAGTGAAATGAATAGTAATCAATAAAACTTAAATACAAAGAATTAAACATTAAAGCTTGTAATATGCCCTAGTATTGCCTAGTTTGACTGGTTTGGATAGGTTGGCATGCCAATAGGGTTCTGATAGCAGTACTGCTTATGGCTTCATGCCATACTGTGTTTTATGGCCTATTATGCCATGCTGTGACATGATATACTGATTATGTTGTTATACACGGCTTTATGTCTGATTGATTATATGGTTTATTAGCTATTCTATTTGCACACCGGGAGACACTTTGTGACCGATGGTGTGACGGCCCGAGGTACTTGGTACCCAGTGCTAGTTTACCTATTTATCCAGTATTGTCAGTTGTATAGGTTACTCAGGCAATTAAATTAAGTGTAATTAAATTCAGTACAACTAAATTCAGTCTAAATAAATTATTATCAAATAAAGACATAAAAAGTATTAATGTAATAATCTTACTACATATTACTGAAATAATAGTCTGTAAAGATACTGACACTAAAATTTCATAAACATTTATTTTATTTTAGTTTATTACTCTTTTATAAATGGCACCACTAAGCAGTATTGCTTAGCACATTGCTTTTGCTACGCGCAGGTACTAGAGATATCGCTGGGGAGCCAAGTAGACCTAAGACAGGGTGATCAGTCAGATCTGCATAAGAGTCCAGAGTCACCCACATTACATTACATACATGGTAGGACATTAGGTGGATTTTGTATTCTGTATTTTGTAGCATTTTCGGATTTTGCCCTGTATCTTATAAAATTATGAAACTTAAAGTTTATGTAATAATTTGTATATTTTGTAATTAAATGATATTGAGTATTTCTTTATGTATTTGAAATTATTATGGACTGTATGAAACTGTTGAATTAATGTGACTTAATTATTGAGATTTTAATATCTGTTGAGATTTCTAATAAAATTTGGGAGTGTAATTGAGATATAGTGAGTTTAAGAATTTGGAATATTATATTCAAATTATTTTCAATAGGTGTAGAAGAACTGTTTGTCTAAATTGCAGACGGCACTTTGCCGGATTTTCGTTAAAAATTGCGCAAACTCAGTTTTATCAAAGTTTGAAATAATAACAAAAAATGATGTGAATTTTACACAAAGACTATTTAAATCCAACTGAGTATTTAAAAGATAAGATAAATTAAGACTAGGTGCTCCAGCACTCCATGTGGCACGCCTTGCTCGGCTACACAGTAGACGGGTGAGGGGTGTTACATTTAGTGGTATCAGAGCCTAGTTTAGTCATTTCTGGGTCTAGATAGATTGCATACCATGCATTGCATTTTTAAGTGTTAAGCTGACTCTAATGCAGATCTATGTGTTTTGGTTCTTTTGATTAGGATACGGACCCCATATCACAGAGAGTAGTCGATGAGGAGGTGGAGAGTCATGCTCCATCTATGACTGAGGCTAGAGGCAGGGGGCAACCTACTCCACCAGTACCAGAGGCACCTACACAGCCTCCACCATCCATGTTTTAGCAAATGGTTGAATTTTTCAAATAGATGGTAGGAGTTATGCCACCACTACCACCTCCACAGTAAAAATCTCATTTGGAGAAGCTCAGAAAGTTTGGAGCTGTGGATTTTCTAGGTAAGAGAGAAGATGAATCAGTGGCAGCTGAGAACTGGTTGGACAGAACAGGAAGAGTTCTAAAACAACTTCACTGTACCCTAGAGCAGAACCTGGAGGTGTTGTATCCCTACTTCAAGATGATGCATATCAATGGTGGGATACAGTGTCCAGTGAGGTGCAGCCAGAGCAGATAACCTGGAACTTCTTCCTTACAGAGTTTAGAAAGAAGTATGTGGCAGTGTATATCTAGAAGAGAGAAGAAGGGAATTCATCAGCCTACAATAGAGACAGTTGATAATGGCAGAGTATGAAAGAGAGTTTGTCAGACTGAGCCGATATGGGCAAGAAATAGTCCCTAATGAGGCTGAGAGGTATAGGAGATTTGAAGAAGGGTTGAATGACAACATCAAAATAATGATTATAACCTTGGGGAATATCGACTTTGCCAAGTTAGTGGAAGCTGCACCAAAAGTCAAAAAAGTCATAATAAATGAACAGAGCAGGAAAGATATGCAGCAGAAGAGGGAAGTTGGATTAAGGCAGTCAAGTATACCGACTGATAATAAGAAGCTTAAGGTTCATAGGACCAGACATAGGGCCAGAGAGGCTAGTTTAGGATATTTGAAGCTAGCTCCCTGGGAAAAGTAACAAGGGGATCAGCCCCAGTGTCAGAATGTACACATTGTGGTAAGAGACATAGAGGGGAATGTCGATTGTTAAAAGGAGAGTGTTTCAAGTGTGGGGCTACGGATCATTTCATAAAAGATTGCCCCCAGATGAGTGATTTAACAGCTCCAGTACAAGCTGATAGACCTATCCCCACAATGCAAAAGGGTAGAAGATCTAGTAAAGCAGAGACGGTTGAGGTTTCACAGAAGGCTATTTTTGAAACAGTCGAAAGGCCCAAGGTCAGGGTGACACCATGGGTGTATGCTATGGACGCTCGAGAGGAGCCAAATCTAGATATTGATGAAACAATACAAGGAAATGAAGAAGCAAGGAAGTAACAGATCTGTCGACCATTTACATTAGGTAAATTTCGAGAACAAAATTTTTATTTAGAGGGGAAGAATTGTAACGCCCTCACTTTACGTAGTCTGTACATTCTACTTCTCCGGTAACCTCATGTCTTTTTGGACAAGTCAGGGTGTCTGGAACTACACTCCAAAGATAGTGAGTAAGCATAAAATGATAAAATACATGATGAGAAAATACAAAAAAAATTAAGGAAAAATAAAAGAGATGAAATGTAACTAGGTTAAACGAGTCGGAACCGTAACGATAAGTGACCGCCCGAGAAGTTATGGCAAAGGCAATTGGGCCCTAGGACCGTGGGGAACCCTGAGAAATAATTTTTAAGACCTAATTTAAGATCTACTGAGTATAATTAACATTGAAAATGTCAAAGGAAATTTAATTAACTAGTACAAATAAAAACGAAAATTTAAGAAACTGACATATTAGGAATTTAATCGGTGTTATCAAAAAATTTGAAATACAACCCAAAGAGGGGCATTTTGGCTATTTGACACCTAGAGTTGACTTTTGACCTAAATTTCCATGAAAATAAGTAGTATTAAATTTTGAAAATTGCATGAAAAATGAACTTATGTATAAAATGTAAATAGAGAAAAATGAGGGTGTAATTAGAATTAATTAAACTTGAATTATTTTAATGATTAATTACAATTAGTGGAGATTAGTGGAACGTCCTACTAACATATAAGTATATAAAATGCCAAAAATTTAGCCACTTTCATCTTTTTCTTCCCCATTCTTCTTCTTTGTCGAAAATGGAACCCCAAAATTCTCCATGGCTGCACCATGCTTGAAGCTTTCTCTCTCCATCATCAAGCCATAATTTCTTCTGAGTTCCTTCATTAAAAGTGGTCTACACAACTTAAGAAAGATATTGGCAGCAAGAAAGAAGAGATTTGTTGAGTTTTTATGGTTAGTGTCCATTTCCTCTCCCTTTCTTCATTATTCTTGGTCTTAATGTTGACATAAGTTGAATGGTTGAGGAAATTGAAGAATTTGTTGAGTAATTGGGGAACTTCAATTTTGGCAGCCATGGAAGTGCATGGTTATTAAATTATTCTTACATATATTTGATGGGAATTAATATTGATTAAGGTAATTTAATGTTCTAGTAATTTAATTTCATGTGTATGTTATGATTGAGCATTTGAATTTGGGTTTTGATTAATTGTGGAATACCTAGGACAAGTGGTAAATTCTGGCAGTCTTGATGAGCTTAGAAGGTTGATAATTTCATGAAATTACTTGGTGAATTATGGTATTAATGGAGTAGTGAAAGTGTATTGTATATGGCTAATTGAAGTATAGGTATTAGCTAATTAAATCCCATGTTTAAGATGTTGATTTTGACTCTTTGAATTAAGGTTGTGTATTGTATATTAAGGACTTATGTATACTACTGGGAATTGACTAATTTGAGACTTGATGAAAGAAATTAGAAGTGCTATGAATGCAAAATTATAGTTTAAGAGAAGGAGGATTAAATATTGGAAGTGCAATTTGTAAGTAGGTTATGTGATTGATGAAGGCAGTATATAATTTGAGTCATAACCTAATTTGTGTGATCCCAATTGGTATGAAGCAATTGGAGATAAAACTAGACAAAAAATGGACCAACTTTCATGTAGAAAACTTACCAAAATTCTATCCAGAGAATGACCAATTTAGTGACCTAATCCGGATTGGCAATTTGAATCCCAGAATTTTTGACCATACGAATAGTAGTCCATCAAATGACCATAACTCACTTTCAACAGGTCCAAATGACCTGAAATTTATACCATTGGAAAGCTTAGACATAGGGCTACAACTCTTATAAAGACACTGAAGCCCAAAAATGTCATTAACCAAGTCAATTTGCTTGCCCAAGTTAAGGTACCAAATCTGTCCAGAACTGGAAATGACCAAAATTTGCCAAACTAAGGCAATCTTGTTAGTAGTATGCCCTAGAGTATATCATTTAGTATGTATCTTGTATATATTTTTATTAATAAAAGGCATTTCCACTTTTCCGTTTACATAATATATATTTATGTGTAATAGAAAAGGTCCATTGATATTTTGTTATAAATATTATTCTTAAGTTGTTAAGAATATGAGTGACAATATTTCTAGCACAAAGTATCATAAATAGGTTCACAGTCGAGGATACTTCATAATAAGGACATGACTTATCCAGAAAGATTGTATTCATGTTTGTTCCCAAGTTATTTATATGAGATATAAATAAGATGGAATGGTGAGTCTCATGCTATATGACAAACATGATAGGCACTTATAAATGATAAGTAGGCCGAACCAGTGACACTTATGACAAGCACATGGAGTTTACTCTTGTCAATGTTTTGTCATAAATCATATCAGTGCATATAATCTTTAGACCTGAGATAGCACAGTTATCTTGTATATAGGTAGTTTGAGTTTGATACTGCTTTCATACTTGTACTGTGTATGGGTATATGGGCATGTGTTGGCTCCTACTAGTTATATATGGAGGTAGGTGTTGATCAAGATGGAATCTGTTCCTCTAAGTAAATAGAGATAAAATCCTATGTTCATTTAATTGTTCTTGATGTTTCAAGTTCCTGGCAGACATATAGATTTATTCGTAAAAGAGTTTCGATGAGAATATCTTTTAATCAAGAACTGGAATTAAAAGAGAACATAATATTCATAGCAAATGGAGTTTGACATAAACCATGACTCCAGCTTGAGTTGGGATTTTGTAACAGAGAGATTCTAGTGCATGGTAACATATGATTATAGGTTCATTAAGGTAAACCTTATTACTAATTGGGTGGCTATGGCATGCTATGCTAGGTGTTAACCATGGTCTATGAGGTTCATAAAATGATTTAGAGAAATCATTTATGGTAAGAAAGAGTTCTGATGATATTAAGAGTTGATATCATGTCTCATTGCCAATTAGTGATGAGCCTAGTAAGTCACACACATACACAAGTTATGACCTAATTAAATATGATTTAATTAATTAATTAAAGAGTTTAAATTGATTAATTAAATAGGTTTGGTTTGCAATTAGATTGCAAAGTCCATAGCATGATTTGAAACCAAATCTAGATTATTGGATGTGTAGTATAAATTAAATTTATATTTAAAGTGTTTAAATATGAATTTAATTAATGAGAAATTAATTAATAGAGATTAATTAATTAATTTATATTTGATATAAATTAATTAGAAGAAAAATAATTATTTTGGGTTGAGAACTCAAAATTAAGACACAGGGGCATTTTGGTCATTTTGCAGTGTGACACGTGGCACCATGAGATGGTGACACATGGCATAACACATAAGCTTGCCAAATGTTTTTTAATCATGTAAGATGATTAAAATCAAGATTAAATATAGGCTTGACACTTGGCACAATGTGATTGGGTCACTTAAACCTAGAGCTAATCAAAGGGTGACATGTGGCAAGGGTTTAATGTGTTAACCTAGCTATTTAAGTGTTATTATGAGAAAATAAAACACAACCAGCAGCAGCCACACTCCTTTGTCACGCCACTTTGAGGGTTTTCTTCTCTTCTTCTTCATCTCTTATCAATTCAAAGAGATTAGCCATCAATCTCTTGAATTAAGAACACTAGAAATTGTTTCTAGTGTCCTGTTTACATCTTTAATCTCTTAAAAGGCAGAACTTGATTTTCTAATTAATAGAAAAAGCTTTAGAAGCTATTCAAGGGCTGCCATAGGTGTTCTTGGTGTGGACAAGCTAGAGGGACAACATCTGGTGTCCTGAAGACGAATCTCAAAGCGCAGAACCGCTGCGATTGCATCAAGAGGTTAGTGTAATCGTTCTTGATTTAATCTAGGGTTCTAAAATTAATCTGATTAATTTTAAAATCTTAAATGGCAAATACAGATCCAAAAACATATTAAAAGAGTTTTAATATGTTGTTTATCATTGAAATCAAATAGATAAAAATAAATCTTGCATGATGCATGTGACCCTAGGTGAAAATTTTTGAATTCATTGGTATAAACTTGTGTTTTTCACGCTTCCGTTCCTTCAAATCTGTCCAGCTTTGATAAAAAGACCATAACTTGGTCTATAGAACTCCAAATGACATGAAACTGTTGAATTATTGTGACTTAATTATTGAGATTTAATATTTGTTGAGATTTCTGATAAAATTTGAGACTGTAATTGAGAACTAGTGAGTTTAAGAATTTGGAATATTATATTGAAATTGTTTTTAACAGGTGTAGAAGAACTGTTTGTCTAAATTATAGACGGCACTCTGCCGGATTTTTGTTAAAAATTGCACAAACTCAGTTTTATCAAAGTTTGAAATAATAAGCAAAAATGATGTGAATTTTACACAAATACTATTTAAGTCCAAATGAGTATTTAAAAGATAAGATAAGTTAAGATGAGGTGCTCCGGCACTCCGTGTGGCACTCCTTGCTCGGTTACATAGTAGACGTGTGAGGGGTGTTACAATTATAGTTTGATTAGAACTTGCATATCTATTATGTATATAAAAGTCAATATTTTTATATGAATAGTAATGTGAATAGTAACTATTAAATCATGTGAAATAGTATAATAAACTAGAAAAGTCATTATAATAATTAAATATATGATGTGATTAGTTACTTATGATTTTTGAATTTAAGTGACCCTAAAACATAGGAGAGTAATTCATATGAAGAACCTTAGGCTAACATGTGACTGTAACATGTCCAAATGATTGGACAAAGTTGGAATTCCGGAATCTGCCTGGTTTTGGAATAAGAAGGAGACAATGAACCAGTTATAGTTATTTGACCATAACTTTAGTTCTAACACTTTAATTGATATAATTCAAAATAATATGAATAACTAAGATGAAGACCTATAACTTTATTTTAGGAACTTGGAACCAATTCTAAGCCTAAGTACTTGGAATTATTTGAAAAAGAAAATAGAAAATCTTAAAACTAGTTGACTTACAGGGTTCAATACCCTGGATAGTCATTAATCAATTGATTATAACTAGAGTTATACTACTTCAAAGTAAATGATTAAAAAGAGAAATTTAAGTTAATCTGAAATCCATGAAATGTTCATAGATTACTTGGAATATGAATGATAATTTATATAAATATTATAATGAATAAATGAATCATATAAATGTATGAATGGGAAATTAGTTCTCATCATGAAAGAAAAGAAGAATGTTTGAGTGCAATGGTACATGAAAACAATTGATATGAATTGTGATCAATATGGATGATAAAATGAATGTATAAATTATTTAGAAATGTGATTTGCAAAATTTTGCTTTCATCATAACTAGAACTAAAATACTGTAAAATATAAATGGAACTTATAATGAAATAATAAAACATAAGAACACTTAATGGTACTGATGTGCCCATGTATTGCTTAAACACGTGTATCAGATTAAATAGATTAGCATGCCAATAAGGGATTGTTTGAGCAGTACTGCGTAAGGCTTTATGCTTGTATTTATGGCTTTATGCTCGTATTCATGGCTTGTATGTCCAATTATTTGTTACTATGGCTTTTTAGCCATATTGATTGCATATGCGGTTGACATTCTGTATTTCACGTCCCATGGTATGATGGCCCGAGACACCACGGTGTCCAGTGCCCAAGACCTGCTTATCTAGTTTAGTCAGCCTGTCATAGGTTACTTGGGCAGTGAAATTCGTTAAGAATGATGAGAATTAAATAAATGAATAAGAAAGAAACTAGATTAGCTTTAAAAATTTATTTATTAGAAGGATCTGAAATGAACTAGATAAATTCCAAAATTTTAATTATTATGAAATGATCCAAACACCTAGAAAATGTTGAGTAAAATGACAAAAAGATTAGCAAAATAGATATCATTAAAATAAATAATTACAACTGCATCTTTTGAAATAACATGAACAGAAATTTAATATACTAATATATTTTATATTTTGTATATTACTACAATAAACTAAGGAAATAAGCGATTCCAAAGAACAATATAATATGACAAAAGATAATTAATATTAGGAATTCCATATGAAATGAAAATAATTCTTGATTATGTAAATTAGACTCCATATTTATCTTTAGTTATATATTTTATTTTCTTGTTATATTATTGCACCACTAAGCAGCAATGCTTATCGCGATGGATTTGTTTCCTCGCACAGGTACTGAAGATAAAGGCCAGTGGATATTAGACAGGGATTTTAGAGTTCGGATCTGCAGAAGCGTCCAAGGTTGTCACCTCCTCAGCAATGCATGTAGATAGGGCCCATATAAGTTATGTTAATGTATTTTGTATATTATAAATATTTCTTATGTTGTAATGCAAACTAAGGAATTGAACTTTACATGTATATGATGTAAATTAAGAAATTAGCTCTTTCGTATGTAATTAATTTGTATATCATGTAGATTATGAATCTATGTAGTTAGTTTGTAAATTATGTAAATTAATGAAATTTGAGAATTTTGATATATGAGTTGAGTATGAATGTAATTGTATGGAAATGAATATGGGAACTGAGATACATATATGACAAATGAAATGATAAAATGGATATGATGAAGGTATGAATGAAATATTGAGTTGAACTTGTATTGATTCTTATTGGAGTTACGGAGATGATAATTATATTGGGAGTGTTTTAACAGGTTTTTTGAAGAACTGCTTTTCTCAAATTCTAGTCAGCACTCTACCGAATTTTCTAAAAAATTTTCAAAATCCCAAATGAACCAAAATTTCAGTACATAACATACACTTCATTAAAAGCTTTTTAATATATAAATTAAGAACTGGAAATAGGAATAAGATAAGGTGCTCCGGTACACTGTGTGACATGCTTTGCTCGGCTACACTATAGACGGGTGAGGAGTGTCACAATTAAGGTTTGCAAGAAAGGGTAAGTTAAGCCCTAGGTTCATTGGCCCATAAGAAGTCATTGAACGTGTGGGTCCAGTGGCTTACAAGCTAGCTTTACCACTAGAGCTGGATAAAATCCATAATGTGTTTTACATATCTATGCTAAAAAGATATTGATCAAACCCTTCACATGTCATCTCGTTAGAAGAAATTGAAATACAACCAGATTTGACATATAAAGAGGAACCAGTAAGAATTCTGGCTCAGGAAGTGAAGGAATTGCGAAATAAGCAGATTCCACTGGTGAAAGTGCTTTGGAGGCACCACAACACAGAAGAGGCAACCTAGGAAAGTGAAGAGATGATGACGCAATAGTTCCCTCAACTATTTGCATTAGGTAAATTTCGAGGACTAAATTTTTGTTAGAGGGGAAGAGCTGTAACGCCCTAACTTTAGATAGTCTGCGCATTCTACTGTTTCGATGACCAATGTTTGTCCGGACAGCCAGAATGTCTAGAACTATATTTAAACTAGAGTGAGGAGTCATAAATCACCTAAACAATGATAAGAAAAATAAAAGAAAAATTTAAGAGATGAAATGCAATAAGGCTAAATGAACCGAAGCTACGGCGATGGGTAAACCTAACGAGAAGCGGTTGTGAAGATAGTTAGCAACCCTAAACCCATGGGAAACCCTGTGAAATAGTTTTTAGGACTCCAGTGAAGAGTTATTGAGGCTTAAATAATAATATAATGCTAAGAAAATATGAAGAAATTTTTAAAAATTGATACAGACAATTTTAACTCGGTAAACAAAATGAAGGGTATTTTGGTCATTTTACCTTTAGAGATGATTTTTGATCAACTTGTCCATTTATGTAAGTGAGGTATATGACATAAAATGTGAATAAATGTTGATGAAAATTTAATTAAAAATGAGTAAAAGAAAGAAGAAAGAAAAATAAAAAAAAGAAATTAAAATCTAATTATGACATCATGCATAAGTCATGATGATGCAATTAAATACTTTATAGCAAATCACAATTAGACAAAGATAAGTATAAAAGGCAAAAGAGATTAATTAAAATAAAAAAATGAGTCATCTTCTTCTACCTCCTTTCTTGGCTGAAACCCACCTTTAAAACAACTCTACCATTTTTGTGCAATTCAAGCTCCATTTCCCACCCAATTTTACCATAAAACCTCTTGCTTCCTTCATTAAAACTTATCCTTGCACCTTGAACAAGCACTAGGCAGCAAAAAGAAGTGGAAACAAAGAGATTTAGCAAGCTTGGAATTGGCTCACCTCAAGGTTAGTGCCAATTCTTCCACATCTCTCTATCTATGCATGTTTAGGACCTTAAATTGAGCTAGAAATTATGAAAATTGAACAAAAATATGCATTTTAGGACACCTCTAAATTTTTGATAGCCATGAATATGATGGGTTTTTGATGACTTTTAGTTGAATTAAAGATTGTTAGTGATGGCCTTGATGTGAATTTAGTGATTAGAACTTTAATCTGTATGAATGGTGTAAGATTGGTGACTTTGGAGATTAGGGTTTAAGCCAAATTTAGGGTTTTGCTAAATTTTTGTGGAATTGGTGTTCTAATGGTTAATTAGTGACCATTTGAGGTGAATTAACCTTAATTTGGAATGGATTGTTGCATTGAATATTGAATGGGGTGAGCTGCCCTATGAGCTAGAAATTCTAGACTTGAGTCCAGTAAGTTTGGGCAGCCATAAGTTGACTTGTGTGGCTTCAATTGGTGTAAGGTTAATTGGGGGTAAAACTAGGGACATAATACCACATTTTTCATGAGGAGACACTACCCAGAAAACTAACCTAAAGTGATTTAAAATCGGCTTGAATCCCGGTACCCAAAATCTTGACCTGGAAAAATTATCATATGAATAGTGTTTGTTCAAAAGGCCATAACTTTCTGTGGAGAGTTCCAAATGACCTGATTTTTGAACTCATGGAAAATTTAGACATAGTAGAACAATTTTCATGAAGAACAGAAACTCAGATTCTGACCATAACTAACTCAAATTGTTCACCAAATTTAGCTCACTAAAATCGCCAGAACCAAAAATTTCCCAGAATTTCTAGACATGACTAATTCGGCCAGTTATGGTAAAAATGCCATAACGTGAGCTACAAAACTCCAAATGGAGTGATTCAAAAAGGGAATTAAAGTAGACACATTAAGGAACAACTTTGGTGAAGAGAGTTTGGCCAAATTCTTACTGTAGATTGGTCCAATGGAATATTAAACCTTAGTGACCAAATCTAAAATTTTGGAATTTCTTCCAATAAGCTTTGAATTACAAATGACAACCAATGCCAACAAATTTGTGATCCAAAATGTGGTATGACCATGTGTTTAGAAATTGTATACCTATTAATTATGAAAAAGTCAACATTTTGCAGTAATAGTAATGTGAATAGTAACCACTATAACTTCAAATGCGAAGAACCAAACATTTAACTTTGTCAACATACCCTAGTATGTCTAGAATGATTGGTTTGGGTAGTTTGGCATGCCAATAGGGTTCCGATTGTAGTGCTGCCTATGGCTTTATGCCATTTCATGATTTATGGCTTTTAGTGCCATTTTGTGATATTATGGCTTTTGGCCATTTTGATACTCTTGACATACTTGGCTTATGCCCGTTGATTATCATGACTGGTTAGCCGTTTTGTTGCACACCTGGTAGACACTGTGACTGATGGTGTGACAGCTCGAGGTGCTTAGTACCCAGTGCTAGTTTACCTGTTTATCCAGTCTAGTCAACTAGTATAGGTTACTTGGGCAACTAAAATAAATATTAAAAATTTACAATTAAATAATGAACATAAAAAGAAATCACTAAATTAAGAGTATTACAAATAATTACTAAAAAAAAAATTCAGTCTGCATGAAATAACAACATAATTTCTTATATTTATTTATTTAGTTTATTTTTATTTTATATTTGCACCACTAAGCTGTATGCTTAACACATAGGTACCGGAGACCAAGAGCGAAAGCCCAGTAGGCCTTAGACTGGGATCACTATGAGAGTCCAGATCTGCAGTTGTGTCCGGTGTCACCTCACCAAAGCAGTGTATTTTGGTAGGGCCCTAGGCCATTTAGTTATTTTTGGTATATTGTAGTTATTCATTTTGTCATGTAAAATTATGAATCTATGTAATTATTGTAAATTATGTAAATTAATGAAATTGAATATTTTGTTATGAATGAGAGCATCATTTTATTTATTATGTATGAATGAATATTTGTGAATTTGAGATAAATGAGCTGAAGTATTGGGATTATGGAAAAATTTATGCCATTGAGATTATATTATTGAGATTTTTAACAGGTGAAAAATCGTCAAAATTACTAAAAAATTAGGGAAAACTCCGTCATTTTCTCCGATAAATTAATTAGACCTAAATTGGTAAAATTAAATGTGATTATTAGGAAATGTTATAAGATAAGTGAAGGTGCTTCGGCACTAAGTGTAACATGCCTCGCTCAGCTACACAGTAGATGGGCAAGGGGTGTCACAAGTTTGGCCTCACTTTCTTCATGAAAGTTGTTCCCCTATGTTTTAACTTTAATTTCCTTTTTGAATCATTCAATTTTAAGTTTTGGAGCTCTAGTAATAGTCAAATTACTATGTACTGTTTTAGGGCAGTAAACCCTGCTCTTTCCTTGTTTTCTAGAATTTCACCAAATATTGTAACTAATATCCTAGCACCTTAGGCTCATAATTGGCTTCAGATCCTTAAAACAAAGTTTTAGGCCTTTTTCTTAGGCTTCCAAATATTTTTAAATCACTTCAATTGGAGTTTTTTAGAGAAATTTATGGCCTGATAACCATTTAGAGGTCATAAAGCAAAATGCTTTAGGTGCAGGAATTCCAGATTTGGCATTCTTGACTTATCCTAACAATTCCCTTACTTTGCTCTAAGAACTGGGTTTTAGTCCAAAGAGAAAAGTTGTAGTTCTATATTTTAGGAGAATTTTGGCTTTGGAATTGCTACATTTTCAGTTTTGTAGCTTGCGTTATGGCAATTTTGGCAAAACTATTTAGATACCTAACTATTCAGGATTTCACGTTCAATCCAAAACCAGGACAGGTTTTCTAAACCAAATTTGTCTAGCAATTTAGTCGAGTTAGGGTCATAACTTGGTTTTATGTTCTGCATATGATTTGTTCTCCTATGTCTCAAAATTTGATAGGTTTAAGAATCACCTAAATTGGAGTTTCCTAGAGTGAGTTATGCTAATTTTACTAGGTACTATGCATGCGGTCAATTCTGCCCAGGTCCAGAATTTCAATTCCAGATTCAAGGCTTAATTAAGGTAACTTATGTTCATTTTCTAGGTAGGCTCTCTTCAAGAAAATTATAGCAAAATGTCTTAGGTTTTGTCACACCCTACCCCTCTGTAAGGCATAACATGATCCCGTAGTATACCTAATGAATTACCAACTTCGTCTACTGATAACCCATTAAATACACTACAAGGGATTTTAAAACTTTTCTTACTTCATTTTACAGTGGTGAGCACTATTTACAGGTGTTAAAAACTTTTTGTGAACTGACTTGAAACAGTTAACACATTTAGACTATTAGTAATTTCTATAAAAATTTTGGCAGAGTGCCATCTGTATTTTGGATAAAACAGTTCTTCACAAAACCTGTAAAAGCACTTCAATATAATTCTCCATCTCCACTTCAACAGTTAAACAACACAATTTCTTTTTCAACTCAAATCCACAATAATTTTTCAAAGACTGAGATAAAAGAAAGTTAATACAGTTTTTACAAGTCAATATACTCATAATTTACTTTACAACTTCAATGTACAATTTTAATTTACAACTGCTAAAAACCAAGAACAATATATACATACAGTGAACATACAGTACAGTACAAAATGCAAAATGTGGTATACTCAATATACCCGATGATCTCTCGCTGAATGCACTAGCAGCCTAGTCTGCTGCCCTGTCCGTCTGTCTATCTGCGACAGCAATGGAAAGCTATCGCTGAGACAATGTCTCAGTGGTGCACAACATTAACCAAATACAACTTTAAATCACAATTCATAAATCATTTAAATGATAGATACGTAAAACCATAGTTAAATTCAAGACAATGAATGTCATAAGGAATTTAACACAATATCACAATAAATCTCAGTAATCAAAACGTAGTTAAATTCAAAAGACAGTGAATGTCAATAAGAATTTAAACTCCATTTCACAAATTATCAAAGCTTATAATAACACAATTTAGTCAAATAATTTACGAACACAGTGTTGCCAATTCATACACAACTCAAGCCATGACACAAAATTTCCAATCAATGCCGCGTTGTACACCACGACAAAGCAATCACAACCCCACTAATCGAAATCAATGAGGAAGGGAGCTAGCTATATAAAATGACTACTCATCCGATCACCTCAACTGGTAAACCAGAGAGGGAGAAAAATAAACGATCACGACTCCATAAATGGAGAAGGAAAATAAACGATCACAACCCCATAAATGGAGAAGGAATGATATGATACTGTCATGCTAAGTGTGAACACAAAATCAATTCCAAACATTTTATTCAAATGATTCGTGAGAATCCAATAAATTTCCAAAGTCATAATTTCATTCACAAAATGTCAACACAATTCATAAGTAACTTCAATTTTCACAAATCACACTAAATAATATTTTCCACAGTTTCAACCCATTTACAATGCTTTTCAAGCAATAAGTATCCATCAATATCATTCAAACAATTTTTCACAATTTCAAACTATTTACAATGCTTTTCAAGAAATAAGTATCCATTCAAGCACATTTCCATAATTGAAAACAATAATATTCAAATAGTCATAATTTATTTCAATTGAAAAATTCAAAAGAAATAACTGTTGTGCACAAAACTCTGATTTCTGTCTCCTGGTCTTGACTCAGTGTTTCCTTCCCTTTCCCTGAGTCTTTGCTAACTGAGAAACACAATTTAAAGTGTTTCAGTACTTAATTAAACTGTCTCTAACGATAATGCTTGGTAATTAATTTACTGAATTCTATTATTTGCTTAGTCAACCTAATATGTCGACCCTCGATGCATTCTAGGTGAATTAGGTTTTAAGGTTACCAATATGTCACATTCGATAGTCTTTTAGGGTTGGTACATGTTACCAAATTCATTTCCGTGTATACTGTATTTTCTTACAATTTGCTGGATTCCGGGATACTAGTTTGACCTAGCCGGACGACCTAGTTCCCTCGGTTGGGTTTCGGTCTAAACTAAAAACTTGTAGATCTATGTCTTATGGAACGCGGGGCAAAATTTCAGGTCATTCTGAGTTATGTAGACCAAGTTATGGTCATTTTACTATTCCTGGTCAAATTGCATCAAAATTGGTCACTTTAGGTCACTTTAGGTTAATTTTGGTTCGGCCAGTTTTTGGATCCGAACTTGTGCAAGCTGTTTGACTTGCTTATGGCCATTTTTGGGCTTTGGTGTCTTCATAAGACTTGTAGATATGGGTCTTAACTATTCATGGTCAAAATTTCAGGTCAATTGGACCTGTTTTGAGTGAGTTATGGCCTAAACACTAACTTCTGCCTGAATGGTCAATTTTCAGGCCTTATTTGCACTTAATCCAGATTTGGTCATTTTTCAAGCTACCTTGCAAGCAGAATTTTGGTATGCTTCCTTCACAAAAGTTGGCACATTTTGTGCCTAGTTTCACCTCCAATTGGTGTCATACCAATTGGAGCCCCACACTTAAAGTTACAGGCCTAAAACACAAACTGCCTTATTGCATTTCTTTCATACACATCAAGAATCACTCCTAACACTTACCAAACTCAATATTCAAGTCAATTCTGGTTGTATCATGACCTAAACATAATTCACAACACATTATAGGTCATTTTGGTAGCTTACAATTACATTCAACATACACCATAAAGTGCAGAATTTGTCCAACTCAATTTACAACAATTCAATCACCAATTCATGCTCATTTACATGTCCAACTTCACACCATCATACATGCACTCAAACTGCCATAACCCCTATCACAAATTAACATCATTATTCCATAAACCAAGCATGAATTCCAGCATTCTTCAAGAGCTAACAAACTGCCACAATGGTACATTTACATTCCATTAATTTCCAAGCTTTAAATTTCATTTCACATTTACATATACTAAGTACACGTCACCCAAACAATTTCCTACACAATATACATTTAATCAATCATTTAATTCACCATTTACAAGCAAAAATAAACTGCCTTCAAGGTGTTTCCATGGCTGCCAAAAGTACACTTCCCCATTCAATATCAAACCTCAAAAATCTCTCCATAAATTAAACACCCATAACATCCTTACAAACTTTAATTAAACAATAATCAAAAACACAAACTTACCACTTTGGAAATTCTTCAAAACTCCACAAAAACTTTCATTTCTTGCTGCCTATCTACTGCCCATGGTGTGAAGATCAAAATTAATGAAGACAAGTAAACAAAAATCTAGCTTGAAAATGGGTATAATGAGCCATGCATTTGGGAGGCCATGGGAGGGGTTTGAGCTTTCATGCGGCAATGGGACTTCTCAATTGAAGAAGATGAATTGCAAATTGGTTAGTGGATATACACCTGCCCATTTAGTGTTTAATTTAATCCGTAGTGGTCCACTCACCTTAATTAAACTATATTATATATTTTAATTGATAATTACTCCATTTACCCTCTATTTTTGCTATTTATATTAGGTACCCCTAAATTAATTTTTCATTATATTTTTCAAGTGTAATATTATTTATTTTTAGTGGAAATTTAGGTCAAAAGACAACTCGGGATGTCAAATGACCACAATGCCCCTGTTCGGGTTGCATTTCCGATTTTTCGGTAACACCGGGTTTTGTCCGTTTTTCGATTTCTCACTTTTCTTTGTACTAATTATTTAATTTTTCTTTGATATTTCTAATGATATTTATACTTCAATAAATATTTATTTGAGTCCTAAAATATTTTCGTGGTTCCATGATCCAGTAGCTAGTCAACGGTCCACGCCGTGACTTCCCGGTGCGGTCACCCATCACTAGGGTTCTCGACTCGCTTAACTTGATTACATTTCTTTGCTATTATTTTCCTTTGTTTTTCTTGTGTTTTCTTTTCTTGTATTTCATTATTTTATGTCTCCTCACTCATATCGAAGTATAGTTCTAGGCATCCTAGCTGTCCGGACAACACTGGTCACCGGAACAGTAGAACGCACTACCGAACTTAGGGGTGTTACAGGTTTCATCTCCAATTGAAGCTATGTAGCTCAACTTATGGCTAATCAACCATACTGGACTCAAGCTGTGCAGAATCAAGTTTACTACATAACTTCACTTTCCATCAACCAATTTGATATCTTCTCAACATACTCAAACAATTAACACATCCAAGAGTTATAATCAGCATGTAATAGCATCAATTAGGGCATAAATAAGAAACTTCCTAATTATAGCAAATCCTAACAAAAATTCATAAAATTTCAAAATTGGTAGGGACTTTTAGCACTAACCTTGTCTTCAAGCTCTCCTTAGCCCAAATCAACCTTCAATCCAACCAAACTTCACTCCCCCTTACGGAACCCTCTTTGGCTGAAATTTCCTCTTGCTCTAACTTCAAAATTCTTGTGGTTTCTTAGTTACTCTCTTTAATTTGAGCTTTAGTTTAGAGTGGGCTATAGTTTTTCTAAGGAAAATGTGATTGGGACTTATAGAACGTATAGAACTGCTTACAGTGAGGATGTTATAATTCTTTCCCTCTAAAAAGAAATTTTGTCCTCGAAATTTACCTAGCATGAAGCTGAGGAAACTATTGTCTCATCATCTCTTTGCTCTCCCATGTTGCCTCTTCAGTGTTTGGATCCAGCTCCTCCCAAGCCTCCATGGCATATATGTGTGGTGTTACTCTGGCTTCGGGCCTCTCAACTATCTCAGAAGTAGCTTTCTGCGAAGTACCTACCACCTTCGTCCTAGCAAGTCTTCTACCTATCTGGGCTACTGGGGCAGACCTCTCTGTCTGTGGTGGAGCAGTGGAAAATGCCTATGTGGAAAATCCCGTAAAAAAATGGTCTGTAGCTCCATAATGGAAACATCCCCAAGTCAACAATCGACACTCTCCTCTGTGTCTCCTAGCACAATGTGTACATTCTGGCACTAGGGCTGATCCCCTTGCTACTGTGCCCGGAGAACTGGCCACAGATACCCTAGACTGGCCTCTCTAGCCCTGTGTCTGGCCTTGTGAACCCTTAGGCCTCTTACTAGCAGAAGCCGACATACTAGACTGCCCTAATCCAGATCCTCTCTTATACTGCATATCTCTCCGAGACTGCTCACTATCTCTCATTCTCTCCACATTCAGAGCTGCTGCCACTAACTTAGAAAAGTTAGTAATCTGATGTGCTGTAACACCCCTACATGCATAGTCCTGTGCAAATCACTATTTCGGTGACTAGTGTCGGTCCGGACAATTAAGAGGATTAGAATCATAATTAAGTCACCTAGGAAAACCTTGAACAAAAATTAATAGTGATTACCCAAAGGTTAAATACATATCAGAAAAATAGAACATAAAAAGTTAAATGAGCTGGGGGTCACATCTATGGGTGATTGCACCAGGAAGTGACTGCGAGATCAATCAAAACCCTAATTTCATATGGGGCATTGTGACACTGGAGGCCTAAGAAAAATTTCAAAGCTAGGGCAAATGTGAAAATCACAGAAAAAGGTAGAGAACCATATCAAATTATTAGGTCAGGGTTTTGGAAGAAATACAGTATTATTGGCAAACCGGATCAGACCAGTGAGGGGCAAATTGGTCAATTCAACGATGTAACTCATGACCTAACTGTCCAATAAAATATGAGAAATTAAAATTGTGAAATATACAATTAAATTGAAGAAGTTATGAAAAAATAAAAGGAAAAGAAAAGAAATTAAAATAAAGTTTTATGACATCACCATGACACAATAAAAGTTAATTTCTAAAATTTGAAAATTGGGAGATAATTTAACAAAAAAATGAGCCAATCAAAAATTTAAAGTAAAGAAATTCATTTTTTCTTCCTTCCTTCTTCTTCTTGCTGACTTCATCTTTCTCTCATCTCTCTCATTTTCTTCTTCCACCATGAAAGCTTATATTAAGCTTTCACAACCCTAAAATCTCCATTAATTCCACAACTCCCTTAAGAAAAAATTACCCTTGATTTTTGATTTAAAATTGAAGTGAACAAAAAGAAAAGGAAATTTGAGAGATTGAAGCTTTGGAAATTCACAAATTAAGGTAAGTCCTCCTTTCCATTCAAATTGAGAATTATGCATGGAGATTTAGTTGAATGAGTAGGAATTTACATGAGAAATTGAAAAATTCATGCATATATGAAATCCATAAATTTCGGTCACCTTGAGTATACCTAGGGTTTGATGGAATTTGTTGGAATTAAAAGTGTTCTTAAGCTTGATTGAGTATGTAAATGAGGTTTATACACTTTGATTCCATGAATTATGACAATGGCATAATTAGGGTTCTTGACCCTTAAGGTTTTGGGGGGAAAATTTGAGAATTTAGTAAATTGATGTACTTTGACCTAAATGAGGTTTAAAATGGTTAATTGGAGTCAATTGGCATGTGTTTGAATGTTTGGAATTGGATTGGAAATGGAATATGATGCTGTCCCAAATTGGGCAGTTTGACCTAGGTCCCTTTTAGGGACCAAAACTGTAATTCTGCTACCCTAATTGGTTTGAGGTCAATTAGATATGAAAGTAGACAAATAATGCCACAAATTTTTTGTAGAAACCATACATAGAAAATGATATTAAGATAGTGAACAATTAGGTCAAATCTGGGTAATGTGCACTGCCACTGTACCAAACTGACCAAATGAACAGTGTTTGTTCATTTGGCTATAACTTGGTGTAGGAAAGTCCAAATGACCTAAATTTTATACTGATGGAAAGCTGAGACATAGCACTACAACTTTTATGAAGAATACAAACCCAAATTCTGACCATAACCCATCCAAAAAGTGAGCTGCAATCAACACACCAATATTGCCAGAACCAAGAAAGTGTCCAGAATTCTGGGTTAAAACAAATCCGGCCAGCCTTAGGAAAATGGCCATATCTTAGTCTAAAAAACTCCAAATGGAGTGATTCAAAAAGGGAATTAAAGCTAAGACATTAAGGAACAACTTGGATGAATGACATTTAGCCAAATTCCCACATTAACCAAACCAATAGAACAGTAGAAAATAAGGAACCAAAACTGAAAAATTACAAATTCTCTTAGGAGACTTAGAAATTAAATTGGCAATCAATGCCAACAAAATTGACACCCAAAATATGGTATATGAGTGCAATTAGAATTAATAAACCTATTTAGTAGGAAAAAGTCAACATTTTGACTCGAATAGTGTAATAAATAGTGACCCAAAATGTAAAATTCAAAGGATACCATTTTAAGCAAATTTAATACTCCAATTAAATAGGCATGAAATAAATTAATGGATTAATTATGAGATATGGTACTAAAACACTGTAAATTATGTGTTTCAGTTGAAAAAGAGACTAGAAAGGGATCTTCGAGGAAAAATTGAAAATTAGAATAAACTAGTCAACGAAGAGGCTTGTGCATAATTAGTTTTTAATTGATTTTGTTCTGAATATTTCATATGATTAAATAACGTTATTTTCCTCATATATTATGTTTATCAAGTATTAAACCTATTTCAATGATTACTGAAATTATTATATTATGTATGAATTTAGCTTTGTAAAATGATATTTCAACAATTGTTGAGCATTGTTGTGGATTGAATAAATTAGTTTTGGAAAAATTGTGATAAAATATGTTTTGAATTGTGATGAGCATAAAATTATTGGATATTGGAATTGACATTGAATTGAATTGTGTTGTGATTTATGCTCACAAAAAGGGCAAAGAGATTCATGATATTGTTTTATATCTCACTATAGATGCTTGACTAGCTTATTACCCATCTCTCTCATTTGTTGAGGAGACAATAGAGTTAGCTTTGTTTTGATTACCATGGTACATGCACATGCTTAAATTATCCTTTTATTAGAGGTTAGATCTAAGTTTTTCATTAGCCCTTTCGGAAGTTGCATTATTGTGGTGTGTAATGTGCACGATGATTCGACCTCCCTGACCATAGGGATTTAGAATCCCGATTCAGCCTCCCCAACCATAGGGAGTTAGAATTGCTCTAAAGATGGCCCTTACGGATTAGTCTTGCATAGTTAGTAAGATAAAGAATAGTTTTTGAATAGTAAGGAATTATGATTTTAAATGATATTTGAGCATACTTAATTTGATTGAAATTAATATCTATTTTGATAAATTACTGGAATTACTTTAAATGTCCAGTTATGATTTGATAAATTGAATTTATTGATCGAGGTCGTTTAAACAAATGATTTATACTATTGGCAATGAATATTTTGATTTTTGGAATTTTGATGAATTTCAAGATTTCCAAATTATTTGCTATAATTTTGTCAATGTATATTGTATTATATTTTAAATTATAGTTGTGCACCACTGAGTTCACCACTCAGCGATAGCTTTGTATGCTATCACAGGTGCAAGGACTATAGAGCAGCTGAGTAAGATTCCTTGAAGACATTGGGACTGGCTTCGGGTATATAATAGGTATACCATTGTACGTTAGATTTTGATGTATGCATCTAATTATATGTATGTAATTTATTTGAGCAGTTGTACAAGAACTTTTATAGTATTATTTTGGGTATATAATTAAAATGCAAATTATTGTAATATTCAAATTTCTTTCTGTGTTTTGTAATGAATGTAATATCTAAATTTCTTCTTGAGTTTTGAAATCCATGTATGGTTTTTCTTATGAAAAGTATGGCTTGAAAATTGAATTGAGTTGATTGTGTTGAATTGGGAGATGAAAATGATTTGTCTTGGAGTTGTGGTTAAGTAAAAATATTGGGAGTGCTTTTTTTTACAGGTTTTAAAGAACTGTTTTCTCAAAATACAGCCGGCACTCTGCCAAAATTTTGAAAAATTTTCATAACATTAGATTTTAATCAAGGATTTGATCCACAACCAAAATTTCAATTAAAGGTTTTTTAAAAAATATTCAACGTTCCTACCACTATAAAAATGATCGTAAATTATTTTAAAATCCCTTGTAGTATATTTAATGGGTTACTGATAGATGAAGTACGATAATTTATTAGATATACTACGGGATCATGTTATGCCTTACGAAGGGGTAAGTTGTGACATGTTTAGTGGTATCAGAGCAATGGTTTTAAATTAAATTTTGAACTGTGAATTTGAAATATTTTGTCTGTAAATACAACTGCTCAAATTTTTGATACATATAGTACATCTACATCATAAATATGAACTAATGGAGAGAAATCTCCTTATGTAGGTTGTCCCAAGAAAAGAAGATTTTGTGAATAGAAATGGAAGAAGGAGATAAAACAGTAGAACAACCGATTCTGATTGAGGCACAAGGAGGCCACGACTTCTCAGTGTTGAAGACCCGATCAGAATAGCTCCACTGCAGACAGACATCGCACAAATGGCCCAGCAAATAGCCACTTTCTTTCAACAAATGACTGATAGTCTATCAGCTCAAGCCCAAGTATAGAACCAACCCCCACAAAGGCAACATGAAATAGAGAAGAGGGAGAAACCTATGGGTTAGAGCTCAAATAGTAATTTAGGGAAGAGAAAAGAATTTGAGGAACCCTGAGCTTCGGGATATGACAAAGGCGAATCATCAGAACAGAAGCCACCAAGGTATAGTCATCGAACAATTAGAAGTTCATATCCTCCTCGCATCTACAACTCTTGTGGCAAACTACATGGGGATATTTATCGTAAAGCCATTGGAGCCTACTATAATTGTGGTGAACACGGAAACTTCGCTAGAGATTGTACTAGAGCACATCGATATGCTCTCCGAAGTTCACAGACAGTCGGTCAGGCCCGAGATAGAAATAGAGTTGGTATTCCTCGCAATTATAGCACAGTAAATCAACCTGAATATAGTAGCGCACCAGTCAGAGCATCCATTATGCGCCAAGGAGAAAGAACAAAAACTTTGGATGTAGCTGCTGGTAAGTTTTTAATTTTTAGAGGAAATAATTAGTTATTATTTGATCCCAGCACTACTTATTTGTATGTTAGTGTTAGAATTATATGTTCTATTGCTATTCGTTTACATGGGAATAAATTTTGATGCATCAGTGATTAGTCCTTTAATATAGGGATTGTGATAATAAGTGTAATTGAAATTAATTTTGGAAGAGTTTGTCAGCGAAATGTATTTGGTAGCACACAATAATTTATAAAGCTAATTAGTTAGCCTATTTAATGTAAAGCAAGAGGACTTAAAAGTAAGTTACAGTCATAGAATTGCTCTAGATTAGGGCAAAGATGTTACTATTAGTAATTGTCAATGGATATGGTAATCAGAATAAGTTTTTGAAATTAATGAATACGAAAAGAATAAAATGTAGGAAAGTTTGATCTATTGGAATGTATCATAGTAACTATGCAATGTTCTTAATATTTGTACTGTAAGCTGCAGATTACAGTACTAACTTGAGATTATTGTGTAGAGCTGCGTACTACCCAATAGTACACCAAGATGAGAATAGTTGCCACAGCATCTGTTTTGGTACAATAATGCCAAGACAGAATTTTACTATTGGAAATGAGTTTGAAAATCCTAATATGGGATTTAAAACTCTAAAGTTAGAATATCTAAAGGTTATAGTTATAAGATAGCTAAAGTCATTGACTCAGTTATCTAACCCGAACTATGATACATTAGGAATTGCTATAAGACTAAAGATTTCGGTATAGTCATAAATTAGAGATAACATTGATAGTACAAGGTCATTCGGTCTCGGATATGGGATTGTAACACCCTTCCTATAGCAACTCCGTACATTCTACTGTTCCGGTGACCAGTGTCGGTCTGGACAGCTAGAACGTCCGAAAAAATATTTAAACTAAAGTGAGGAATCATAATTAACTAAAATATTAATAAGAAAATTTAGGAAAATTTTTAGAAATAAAATACAACCAAGTTAAATGAGCCGGTGCCCTAGCGATGGGTAATCCAGTGGGAAGTTGCGGTTCTCGCAACTAGGAGCCCTAGACCCGAGGGAAAATTCATAAAATAATTTTTGGGACTCCAGAGAAGGGTCATTGAGGTTCCTATGGCATTAGAATGCCAAGAAAATGCTTAGGAAAATTTTTCAATCGGTACAGACAATTTTGGTCTATTAAGCCAAACAGAGGGCATTTTGGTCATTTCGCCTTCAGATGTGATTTTTGGCCAACTTGTCCAGTTAAATAAATAATTTGTATAACATAAAATGTGAATAAATATTTCTAAAAATTGAATTAAAATTAAGTAAAAAAGAAAAGAAAAGAAAAATGAAAAAAATGGGACTTTTGACATCACATGAGGTAATTAAATAACTCTCCGCCAATCACAATTAAGCAAACTCATTAAAATGGGATAAATGAGACAAAAATGAACAAAAGAAATCTACATCCCTTACCCATTTTCTTCCTTGGCGTGACCATTCACCAAAGAGACTCCACCATTTCCATCCCAACCAAGCTTGCTTTCCCACCATTTTACACCATAAAATCCCTTACTCCTTTCATTAAAAATTTTCCTTACACCTAGAGCAAGTTTTGGGCAGTAAAAAGAAGGAGGAAAAGAGAAGTTCTCAAGCTTTGTAAATTATCTAAATCAAGGTTAGTGCCCAATTTATTCTCTCTCTCACTCAATTCATGTTTAAGAACATGATCTAAGTTGAAATTGTAAGTTTAATGCATAAATTAAACTTTGAGAACTTGGAGACCTTAACAAAATTAGGGTTTGCTCATGTAATGGTATATGAACATTGTAATGGTCAACTACTGACCATTTGAATGTGCATGAGGAGGAATTGAAGTGAGTAAGGATGTTGGAGTTGAACTTAGGCATGCTGTCCTTGGTAACCTGCAGGACTAGTTGTGAGTGCAGCAGGTTTGGGCAGCCATAAATGGTGTTGTATAGGTTCAATTGGTGCAAGGCCAATTAGACATGAAACTAGACACATAATGGCACAACTTTGGTGAAGAAACCTTACCTAGAAAACCAAACTAAGTTGGCCTAAAATTGCCCTAATCCAGGTGACTTGCATTCTGCCTGGGCAAAATGACAAAATGAACAGTGTTTATTCATTTGGTTATAACTCAGTGTTGAAAGGTCCAATTGACTTGAACTTTTACCAGAACAAATTTGAGACATAGGCCTACAACTTTTATGAAGAACATAAATCCAAATTCTGAACATAACCTAGTCCAATTGCCAACCAAACGTAGGTTACCAAATCTGGCAGAACCAGTTTTGCCCAAAATTTTGGATTCTGTCCAATCCGGCCAGTTATGGTTTTTAGGCCATAACTTGAGCTACAAAACTCCAAATGGAGTGATTCAAAAAAGGAAATGTAACTAGACAAAATAAGGAACAACTTTCATGAAGACAACTTTTCCAAATTCCTACTGTATAAATGACCAATGGAATAGTAAACATATGGTTTGAAATCTAAAAATTGTGAATAATTAACACTAAGCATAGAAATGGTATTGGCAACCAATACGCACAGCTGTAGAATGCAAAATGTGGTATGTTGAGAGTATTAGAACCAATGCACCTATTGTTTATGCAAAAGTCAACATTTTAGTTGACTAAGGAAATGAATAGTAGCACCTAAACCTAAATTTCAAGAATTTAAAATTTAAAAGTGAAACATGCCCTAGTACATCTAGCAAGATTGGCTTGGATAGGTTGGCATGCCAATAGGGTTCAGTTAGTAGTACTGCACATGGCATTACGCCATTCTGTGATTTTATGGTTTTTAGCCATTTTGACATTATGATGATACTTGGCCTTGTGCCTAATGTTTATTACAGCTTATTATCTGTTCTGTTACACACCGGGAGATACATATGTGACCGATGGTGTGACGGCCCGAGGTACTTGATACTCAGTGCCAGTTTACCCGTTTATCCAGTCCAATTATTCAGTATAGGTTACTTGGGCAACCAAAAATGAAAGTGGATAAATTTCATGAAATAATGAATATAACTAGTACAAAATTAATAAGGCTACAAATAATTATCAAAAATTTATTTTTAATGAGACATCAATACATTCACTGCATATTTATTTTCTGTTATTTCTTTTTATTTTATTATTGGCACTACTAAGGATTATTGCTTAGCGTGTTGCTTTTGCCACGCGTAGGTTCTGGAGAGACCGATTGAGAGCCCAGTAGACCACAGACTGGGTGAGACCTTTTGCAGCTATGCATAGTGTCCGTGTCACCTCACCGACGTCAGTGCATTGGTAAGACATAGGTTTCATTTTGGGTATTTTGTAATTAACTTTTATTTTCTCATATGTAATTGAAACTTATATAATGTATTTTAGTATTAATGTAAATTAAGGAAATTCTGTTTATGAATGAACAAGTGAATATTTATTTATGACATTTATATGAATTTCATATGAAATGAATGAATGAGAATGGGAGTATATATGAGAAATATTGGGATTTTGTTGATGAAATGGAGTTTGGGATTGATTGAAAATTTAGGAAGTGTTTTTCACAGGTTCCGAAGAACTGTTTTATCCATTTTTAGCTAGCATTCTACCGGATTTTCTATAAAATTTTCGGAACCTCAAATAAATTATAATTTCAATAAATGACTTAAATGAATGATATTTCACGAATTATACTTCATAACAATGAAAGAAATAAATTAGGAAGAATAAAAATAGTTGAATTAAAATAAGGTGTTCCGGTACACTGTGTGACATATCTTACTCGGCTATATAGTAGACGAGTAAGGGGTGTCACATTTAGTGGTATCAGAGCACGGTTTAGGCATTTATGGGCCTAGATCGAGTCCATACCATGCATTGCATTTGTAAGAGTCGAGGTGACAGTAATGCAGATATGTTTGTCTTTGTTAAATAGGATATGGACCCTACATCTCAGAGGGCAGTTGAGGAGGAAGTGGAGAGTCATGCTCCACCTGCAGCAGTTGAGACTGGGGGTAGGGGTGAAACTGCTCCGCCAGGTCCAGCAGAGCTTGCCCTCCGCCAGGTCCAGCAGAGCTTGCTCAGCCTCTACAGGCCATGTTCTAGCAAATGGCCAAATTCTTTAGACAAATGGCTGGGGTATTGCCACCACCACCGCCACCTCCACAGCAGAAACCACACCTGGAAAGACTAAGAAAATTTGGAGCAGTGGATTTCTTTGGCAAGAGAGAAGATGATTCTGTTGCAGCTGAAAATTGGTTGAACATAACAGGAAGGGTTTTAAAACAACTCCACTGCACTTTAGAATAAAATCTAGAAGCTGTTGTATCTTTGTTGCAAAATGATGTCTACCAATAGTGGGATACAGTGTCTAGTGAAGTACAGCCAGAAGTAATAACTTGAGATTTCTTCCTTTCAGAATTTAAGAAGAAGTATGTGGGTAGTGTATACCTAGAAGAAAGAAGAAGAGAATTCATTAACCTGAGGCAGAGACAGCTAACAGTGGCAGAGTATGAAAAAGAATTTATCAGACTAAGCCACTATTGAAGGGAGATAGTCCCTAATGAAGCTGAGGTGTAAGAGATTTGAAAAGGGATTAAATGATAACATAAAGATCATGATTACTGCTTTAGGAATCACAGACTTCACCAAGTTAGTAGAAGCTGCATTAAAAGTTGAAAAAGTTAGAATAAGTGAGCAGACCAGAAGGGAGAGACGGCAGAAAAGGGGTCCGGGTCAGTCTAGCTCATCTTCTGCACCAGGAAAAAAGTTCAAAGGTCCACCTGTACAGAGTTCAGGTCAACCACAAGGTCAGGGTCAGTCCCAAGGCCCCAGGCCATATTTCACCCCTATGAGAGGTTAGTCCACACCATCAGTGGACAGCTCTCCAGGGACGGGGTTCAGGGGACCAGCCCCAGCATCTTCTGCATGTCCACATTGCTTGAAGTGGCAGAAGGGGGAGTGTTGGAGAGTGATGGGTGCCTGTTTAAGGTGCGGGTCGATAGAGCATTAGCTGAGGAATTGTCCACGCAGAACTACTACAGCTGCTCTAACACAAGCAGATAGACCTACTCTTGCACGACAAAGGGGTAGGAAATCTGGCAAATCTGAGGCAATGGGACCATCACAGAGGCTTGCATCTGAGCCAGTAGAGAGGCTTGAGGGCAGACCACCTGCCAGAGCCTATGCCATGAGAGCTCAGGAGGAGCAAGATGCCCCGGACATCATCAGGGGTACATTCTCCCTCTACAATACATCTGTGCATGCATTGGTGGATCTAAGATCTACTCATTTATACATCTACATCAACCTACCCATAGAAAGGGGGATATTAGTAGGGGAGAGTGACCAAGACGTTCTGGTCACTAATCCATTGGGCCACAGTGTAATAGTGAACAAAGTGTACAAAGGTTGCCCGTTAAGGATTCAGGGGTATGAATTCTTAGCAGACCTGATGGAGTTACCTTTCCATGAGTTTGACGTGATTTTGGGAATGGACTAGTTGTCACGTTATCAGGCAATGGTTGATTGTAAACTGAAGAGGATTTCTTTGAAAACTCCTGAGGGTAATGAGATCACAGTTATAGGGGAAAGGACAGATTTCTTGTCCAATGTCATCTCAGCCACAATTGCAAGAAAACTGATGAGAAAAGGCTGTGAAGCCTTCCTAGCACATGTGGTAGATACTAGGCAAGCTAAGCCAGATCTGTGTGACATACCCACAGTAAAAGACTTCCTAGATGTGTTCCCTAAAGAATTGCTTAGCTTGCCACCAAAAAGGGAAGTTGAATTTACTATTGAGATACTGCTGGGTACAGCACCAATCTCTATTGCTCCTTATAGGATGGCGCCCATATAATTGAAGGAACTGAAAATCCAGTTACAGGAGTTACTGGATAAGGGGTTCATACGCCCTAGTGTGTCGCCATGGGGAGCTCCAGTGCTGTTTGTGAAAAAGAAGGATGGGACTTTGAGGTTGTGCATCGATTACCGGCAATTGAATAAAGTGATAGTGAAGAATAAATATTTGTTGCCTAGAATTGATGATTTGTTTAATAGTTGAAGGGAGCAGGAGTATTTTCAAAAATTGATCTCAGATCAGGGTATCATCAGTTAAGGTGAAGGATGCAGATGTGCCAAATACTGCATTCAGGACCCGGTATGGGCATTATGAGTTCCTGGTGATGCTCTTTGGCCTAATAAATGCACCAGCAGGATTCGTGGACCTTATGAACCGTATCTTCCATCCATACTTAGATCAGTTCGTAGTGGTCTTTATTGATGATATTTTGGTGTATTCCAAGACTAGGGAAGAACATGATGACCATTTGAGGATTGTTCTGCAAATCCTGCGAGAAAAGGAGCTGTATGATAAATTGTCCAAGTGTGACTTCTGGTTGAATAAAATTGCATTCCTTGGTCACATATTGTCAGCTGATGGGATTAGGTTGGATCCCAATAAAATAGAAGCGGTGATGGAATGGAAGCTTCCCATAAATACAACTGAGGTCAGAAGTTTCTTGGGGCTAGCTGGGTATTACAGAAGATTTGTGAAGGGATTTTCTTTAATAGTTGCTCCAATGATCAAGTTGTTATACAAGAATGTCATATTTGACTGGAATGACAAGTGTCAGGCCAATTTTGAGAAGTTGAAGGCTATGTTGACAGAGGTACTAGTGTTAACACAGCAAGTGTTGGGAAAGGACTTTGTGGTCTACAGTGATGCCTCTCATAATAGGTTATGGTGTGTATTGATGCAAGAGGGGAAGGTGGTCGCCTATGCTTCCAGGTAGCTAAGGCCACATGAACAGAATTGCCCTACCCATGATCTAGAGCTTGCAGCAATTATCTTCACACTGAAGATATGGAGGCACTACTTGTATGATGAAAAATGCTACATTTACACAGACCACAAAAGTCTGAAATGCTTGCTAAGCCAGAAAGAGCTCAACCTTAGATAGAGGAGATGGATTGAGTTCCTAAAGGACTATGATTGTATAATTGACTACCATCCTAGGAAGGCAAATGTAGCTGCAGATGCTTTGAGCAGAAAATCCATCACAACTTTGAGATCATTGAATGTCCGTCTATCCTTGGCTCGAGATGGAGCTATTTTGGCCGAGTTGCAAGTGAGGCCAAACCTGCTACAGCAAATTTTAGATGGGCAGAAGGTAGATAAAAAATTAATGACTACTGTGAGTAAAATCTTAGAGGGGAAAGCAATTGACTATGAGGTGAAAGCAAATGGGTGTCTGTACTACAAAGGAAGAGTATGTGTACCAGATGATGGGAAATTGAAAGCCGGTATCCTAAAAGAGGCACACACCAGTGTTTATGCTATGCATCCAGGAAGTACAAAAATGTATCATGACTTAAAGCTTCATTATTGGTGGCCTGGTATGAAGAAGTACATAGCTGACTATGTGACTAAATGCTTGACATGTCACAAGTCAAGGCAGAACATCAAGTTCCATCGGGTTTGCCACAGCCTATACACATACCTGAATGGAAATGGGATCGGGTCACCATGGGTTTTGTAAGTGGTCTACCTCTCACCCAGAAGAAGCATGATGCAGTATGGGTTATAGTAGATAGATTGACAAAGTCAGCACATTTTCTGCTAGTTAGGACTGACTACTCACTAGAGAAGTTAGCAGAATTGTATATCAGTAAGATAGTTAGACTGCATGGAATTTCACTTTCCATCATATCTGATCGAGACCCAAGGTTTACATCGAGATTCTGGAAGAAGTTGCATGAATCCTTGGGTACACAACTCCACTTCAGCACAGCTTTCCATCCTCAGACGGATAGGCAATCAGAAAGAGTAATCCAGGTAAACAATTGAAACTAATTGAACTAATGCAAATATTGAACTGAAATGATAATAATAACATGAAATATATGTCAGGTCCTTGAGGATATGCTGAGGAGTTGTGTCATTGAGTTTGAGGGAAGCTGGGATAGATACTTCCCACTAGCAGAATTTGCATAAAATAATAGCTACCAAGCTAGTATCCAAATGGCCCCGTATGAAGCACTGTATGGGAGGAAATGTAGAACTCCATTGTGCTGGACTAAATTGGGTGAAGATAAACTGGTAGGGCTAGACTTGGTGAAACAGACTGAGGAGAAGGTAAAGCTGATCAAAGCCAATCTGAGGGTTGCCTCAGACAGACAAAAATCCTATGCTGACTTGAAGAGAAAAGAAATAGAATATGCGGTTGGCGATAAAGTGTTCCTCAAGTTGTCACCATGGAAGAAGGTACTAAGGTTTGGAAGAAAAGGTAAGTTAAGCCCTAGGTTCATTGGCCCATATGAAGTCATTGAACGTGTGGGTCCAGTGCCCTACAGGCTAGCTTTACCACCAGAGCTGGACAAGATCCACAATGTGTTCCACGTATCTATGCTAAGAAGATACCGCTCAGATCCTTCACATGTCATCTCCATGGAAGAAATTGAAGTACAACTGGATTTGACATATGAAGAAGAACCCATACGGATCCTAGCTCGGGAAGTGAAAGAGTTGAGGAATAAGCAGATTCCACTGGTGAAAGTGCTTTGGAGGCACCACAACACCAAAGAGGCAACTTGGGAAAGTGAAGAGAATATGAGACAATAGTTATCTCAACTGTTTGCATTAGGTAAATTTCGAGGACGAAATTTAAATTAGAGGGGAAGAGTTGTAACACCCTTCCTATAGCAACTCTGTACATTCTACTGTTTCGGTGACCAGTGTCGGTCCGGACAACTAGAACGTCTGGAAAAATATGTAAACTAAAGTGAGGAACCATAATTAACTCAAATATTAATTAAAAAAATTTAGGAAAAATTTTTAGAAATAAAATACAACCAAGTTAAATGAGCTGGTGCCCTAGCGATGGGTAACCTGGTGGAAAGTTTCGGTTCTCGCAACTAGGAGCCCTAGACTCGAGGGAAAATTCATAAAATAATTTTTGGGACTCCAGAGAAGGGTTATTGAGGTTCCTATAGCATTAAAATGCCAAGAAAAAGCTTAGGAAATTTTTTCAATCGGTACAAACAATTTTGGTCTGTTAAGCCAAACGGAGGGCATTTTGGTCATTTCGCCTTCAGAGGTGATTTTTGTCTAACTTGTCTAGTTAAATAAATAATTTGTATAACATAAAATGTGAATAAATATTACTAAAAATTGAATTGAAATTAAGTAGTAAAGAAAAGAAAAGAAAAGAAAAATAAAAAAATGGGACTTTTGACATCACATGAGGTAATTAAATAACTCTCCGCCAATCACAATTAAGCAAACTCATTAAAATGGGATAAATGAGACAAAAATGAACAAAAGAAATCTGCATCCCTTACCCATCTTCTTCCTTGGCGTGACCATTCACCAAAGAGACTCCACCATTTCCATCTCAACCAAGCTTCCTTTCCCACCATTTTACACCGTAAAATCCCTTGCTCATTTCATTAAAAATTTTCCTCACACCTAGAGCAAGTTTTGGGCAGCAAAAAGAAGGAGGAAAAGAGAAGTTCTCAAGCTTTGGAAATTAGCTAAATCAAGGTTAGTGCCCAATTTATTCTCTCTCTCACTCAATTCATGTTTAAGAACATGATCTAAGTTGAAATTGTAAGTTTAATGCATAAATTAAACTTTGAGAACTTAGAGACTTAAACAAAATTAGGGTTTGCTCACGTAATGGTATATGAACATTGTAACGGTCAACTAGTGACCATTTGAATGTGTGTGAGGAGGAATTGAAGTGAGTAAGGATGTTGGAGTTGAACTTAGGCATGCTGCCCTGTGAGTCCAGTAAGTTTGGGCAGCCATAAATAGAGTTGTATAGGTTCAATTGGTGCAACGCCAATTAAAAATGAAACTAGACACATAATGGCACAACTTTGGTGAAGAAACCTTAACCAGAAAACCAAACCAAGTTGGCTTAAAAATTGCCCTAATCCGGGTGACTTGCATTCTGCCTGGGCAAAATGACCAAATGAACAATATTTATTCATTTGGTTATAACTCAGTGTAGAAAGGTCTAACTGACCTAAAATTTTACCAGCACAAATCTAAGACATAGATCTACAACTTTTATGAAGAACATAAATCCAAATTCTGACCATAAGCTAGTCAAATTGCCAACCAAACGTAGGTTACCAAATCTGGCAGAACCAGTTTTCCCTAGAATTTTGGATTCTGTCCAATCTAGCAAGTTATGGTTTTTAGGCCATAACTTTAGCTACAAAACTCCAAATGGAGTGATTCAAAAAAGGAAATACAACTAGACAAAATAAGGAACAACTTTCATGAAGACAACTTTGCCAAATTCCTACTGTATAAATAACCATTGGAACAGAAAATATATGGCTTGAAATATGAAAATTATGAATAATTAACACTAAGTATAAAAATGGTATTGGCAACCAATACCCACAACTTTAGAATGCAAAATGTGATATGTTGAGAGTATTAGAACCAATGTACCTATTGTCTATGCAAAAGTCAATATTTTAGTTGACTAAGGAAATTCATAGTAACACCTAAACCTAAATTTCAAGAATTGTAAAATTTAAAAGTGAAACATGCCCTAGTACACCTAGCAAGATTGGCTTGGATAGGTTGGCATGCCAATAGGGTTCAGTTAGTAGTACTGCACATGGCATTACACCATTCTGTGATTTCATGGCTTTTAGCCATTCTGACATTATGATGATACTTGGCCTTGTGCCTAATATTTATTACAGCTTATTATCTATTTTGTTGCACACCGGCAGATACATATGTGACCGATGGTGTGACGGCCCGAGGTACTTGATATCCAGTGCCAGTTTACCCATTTATCCATTCCAGTCATCCAGTATAGGTTACTTGGGCAACCAAAAATGAAAGTGGATAAATTTCATGAAATAATGAATATAACTAGTACAAAATTAATAAGACTACAAATAATTGTCAAAAATTTGTTTGCAATGAGACATCAATACATTCTTTGCATATTTATTTTCTATTATTTCTTTTTATTTTATTATTGTCACCACTAAGCATTATTGCTTAGCGCGCTGCTTTTGCCATGCGTAGGTTCTGGAGAGACCGACTGAGAGCCCAGTAAACCACAGACTGTGTGAGACCTTTTGCAGCTCTGCATAGTATCCGTGTCACCTCACCGACGTCAGTGCATTGGTAGGACACTAGGTTTCATTTTGGGTATTTTGTAATTAACTTTTATTTTCTCATATGTAATTGAAACTTATGTAATGTATTTTAGTATTGATATAAATTAACGAAATTGTGTTTATGAATGAACAAGTGAATATTTATTTATGACTTTTATATGAATTTCATATGAAATGAATGAATGAGAATGGGAGTATATATGAGAAATATTGGGATTTTGTTGATGAAATGGAGTTTGGGATTGATTGAAAATTTAGGAAGTGTTTTTCACAGGCTCCGAAGAACTGTTTTATCCATTTTTAGCTGGCATTCTACCGGATTTTCTATAAAATTTGTGAAACCTCAAATAAATTATAATTTCAATAAATGACTTAAATGAATGATATTTCATGAATTATACTTCATAAATATGAAAGAAATAAATTAGGAAGAATAAAAATAGTTGAATTAAAATAAGGTGTTCCGGTGCACTGTGTGACATATCTTACTCGACTATACAGTAGACGGGTAAAGGGTGTCACAGGGATTCACAATTATTTTGGTATTGTTATGGATTTTTCACCTAAAGTCTAGCGAAAAACAGTATTATAATAGTATAACAACAATGCACAAAGAAAAATTTTGTTCCCCTGAATGGGGCAGGATGCTATGGATGATCATCATAGCCTGTAAAATGATGTTCTAATTAAGACAAGGATAAGATAAGAATAATTGGCCAGGTATTTCTTAGAAAGAGCAAAATTCTATTGTACGGACCACAATGAATAGATTATGATTGGTACAGGACAAGAGAAAAAGGATAGTTCTGTATACTCCCTTCTTAAGGTATTAAAGGATAGGTTATAGTTCAGTACAAGAGGAAGTAATGATTGTAAATCGGTGAAAAATAAGCTATAGAATATTGATGGATAAAAGAAAGTTCTAAATGAAAATTGGAATAATTGGCTCAAATGTAACAAAGAAATATTATGAATATTAGTAAAAGTATTGACTAGAATAATTAAAGGACCAAATCAAAGTAATATTGAAGTATAGTAGATTTATTAGGGATGATAAGAGGTGTTAAATCATGACTTGACAGTCAAGTTAAGGAAGAAGATAAGATTGAGGAATAAAACAATTGAAGTTAAGTTTTAGAATGGAAAAAGAAATAAATAGAACAGTAAGAAATGAGTTAAACAAAAGCAAACAAGATGGTATAAAATGGCACATACACCTAGATTCAAAATAAAGTTGGCAAGATAATAGTTATGAATCTATGGCCAATGACTAGATAAGTAATTCGAATGCAACCACAATAGTCATTTAATAAGGAAATATGAATCGAAATATTAAATAGAACAATCGTAAGAGAAGATTAGTGTTATGCACACAAATTAAATGTTGTATTAGATTGTTAGAAGTCTTACATAGACTCAAAGAAAAGAAGATTATAAGGGAGAAAGACTAAGTTCTCACTTCATAGGATTATATGAAGTCCTAGAAAGAGTCGATTTGTTAGCACATAGATTTGTATACCTCTAAAATTGAAATGAATTCAAACTTAACTTATGACAAGAAGCTCATAAGAAACTTGGCACACGAGGTGAGCAATCGATGAGTAAATATTATTGGTTAAAGTGCTATGGACCATTATTCAGACTATGAAGCTACATAAAAATGTGAGAGAGACATGAAAAAAAGAAAATAAAATAACACGTACGGATGATTAAGGACTGACAGTAGGCAATATTTCGAGGTCAAATTTTCTTTTAAGGGAAGGAAAATTGTAACACCACTACATGCATAGTCCTGTGCAAATCACTGTTTCGGTGACCAATGTCGGTCCAGACAATTAAGAGGATTAAAAACATATTTAAGTCACCTAGAAAATCCCTAAACAAACATTAATAGTGATTACCCGAAGGTTAAATACAGATCAAAAAAATAGAACAAAAAAAGTTAAATGAGTTGGGGGCCACAGCAATGGGTGACTGCATAGGGAAGTAACTGCGAGATCAGTCAGAACCCTAATTTCGTATGGGGCATTGTGACACCGCAGGCCTAAGAAAAATTGCAAAGCTAGGGGAAATGTGAAAATCATAGAAATAGGTAGAACCAGATCAAATAATTAGGTCAGAGTTTCGAAAGAAATACAATATTATTGGCAAACATTATCATACCGGCGAGGGGCAAATTGGTCAATTCACCCCTAGAGGTGACTCATTACCTAACTGTCCAATAAAATGTGAGAAATTAAAATTGTGAAATATATAATTAAATTGAAGAAGTTATGGAAAAATAAAAGGAAAAGAAAAGAAATTAAAATAAAGTTTTATGATGTCACCATGACACAATAAATGATAATTTCTAAAATTTGAAAATTGGGAGATAATTTAACATAAAAAGGAGCCAATAAAAAATTTAAAGAAAAGAAATTCATTTTTTCTTCCTTCCTTCTTCTTCTTGCCAACTTCATCTCTCTCTCATCTTTCTCATTTTCTTCTTCCACCATGAAAGCTTATATTAAGCTTTCATAACCCTAAAATCCCCATTAATTCCACAACTCCCTTAAAAGAAAATTACCCTTGAGTTTTGATTTGAAGATTGAAGTAAAAAAAAAAAAAAGAAAAGGAAATTTGAGAGATTAATGCTTTGGAAATTCACAAATTGAGGGAAGTCCTCCTTTCCATTCAAATTGAGAATTATGCATGGAGATGTAGTTGAATGAGTAGGAATTTACTTGAGAAATTGAAAAATTCATGCATATATGAAATCCATAAATTTCGATCACCTTGAGTATGCTTAGGGTTTGATGAAATTTGTTGGAATTAAAAGTGTTCTTAAGCTTGATCGAGTATGTAAATGAGATTTATACACTTTGATTCCATGAATTATGACAATGGCATAATTAGGGTTCTTGACCCTTAGGGTTTTGGGGAGAAAATTTGAGAATTTAGTAAATTGATGTACTTTGACCTAAGTGAGGCTTAAAATGGTTAATTGGAGTCAATTGGCATGTGTTTGAATGTTTGGAATTGGATTGGAAATGGAATGTGATGCTGTTCCAAATTAGGCAGTTTGACATAGGTATTTTTCAGGGACGAAAATTGTAATTTTGCCATCCTAATTAGTGTGAGGCTAACTGGATATAAAATTAGACACATAATGTCACAATTTTTATGTAGAAACCATGCCGTGAAAATGACATTAAGATAGTGAACAATTAGGTCAAATTCGGGTAATGTGCACTGCCACTATACGAGACTGACCAAATGAATAGTGTTTGTTCATTTGGCTATAACTTGGTGTAGGAAGGTCCAAATGACCTAAATTTTATATCGTTGGAAAGCGAAGACATAGCATTACAACTTCTATGAAGAACACAAACCCAAATTCTGACCATACCCATCCAAAAAGTGCGCTGCAGTCAGCACACCAAAACTGCCAGAACTAAGAAAGTGCCCAGAATTCTGGGTTAAAACAAATCCGGCTAGCCTTAGGAAAATGGCCATATCTTGGACTACAAAACTCCAAATGGAGTGATTCAAAAAGAGAATTAAATCTAAGACATTAACGAACAACTTTAATGAAGGACATTTTGCCAAATTCCCACAGTAACCAGACCAATGGAACAGTAGAAAACAGGGGACCAAAATTGAAAAATTACAATTTCTCTTAGGAGACTTAGAAATTGAATTGGTAATCAATGCCAACAAAATTGACATCCAAAATGTGGTGTATGAGTGTAATTAGAATTAATAAACCTATTTAGTAGGAAAAAGTCAATATTTTGACTTGAATAGTGCAATGAATAGTGACCCAAAATGCAAAATTCAAATGATACCATTTTAAGTAAATTTAAGGCTACAATTGAGTAGGCATGAAATAAATTAATGGATTAATTATGAGATATGGTACTGAAACACTATAAATCGTATGTTTCAGTTGAAAAAGAGACTAGAAAGGGATCTTCGAGGAAAAATCGAACATTAGAATAAACTAGTCGAAAAAGAGGTTTGTGCACAACTAGTTTTTAATTGATTTTGTTCTGAATATTTCACATGATTAAATAACGTTATTTTCCTTATATATTATGTTTATCAAGTATTGGACTTATTTCAATGATTATTGAAATTATTATAGTATGTATGAATTTAGCTTTGTGAAATGGTATTTCCACAATTATTGAGCATTGTTGTGGATTGAATAAATTAGTTTTGAAAAAATTGTGATAAAATATGTTTTGAATTGTGATGAGCATAAAAATTATTGGATATTGGAATTGACATTGAATTGAGTTGTGTTGTGATATATGCTCACAAAAAAGACAAAGAGATTCATGATATTGTTTTATATCTCACTATAGATGCTTAACTAGGTTAATACCCATCTCTCTCATTTGTTGAGGAGATAATGGAGTTAGCTTTGTTTTGATTACCATGGTACGTGCACATGCTTTGATTCTCCTCTTATTAGAGGTTAGATCTAAGTTTTTCATTGACCCTTTTGGAAGTTACATTGTTGTGGTGTGTAATGTGCATGATGATTCGACATCCCCGACCATAGGGAGTTAGAATCGCTCTGAAGATGGCTCTTACGGATTAGTCTTGCATAGTTAGTGAGATAACCCGATTCGACCTCCCCGACCATAGGGAGTTAGAATCGCTTTGAAGATGGCCCTTACGAATTATTCTTGCATAGTTAGTGAGATAAAGAATAGTTTTTGAATAGTAAGGAATTGTGATTTTAAATGAGATTTGAGCATACTTAATTTGATTGAAATTAATATCTATTTCCATAAACTGCTGGAATTACTTTAAATGTCCAATTATGATTTGATAAATTGAATTTATTAATCAAGGTCATTTAAACAAATGATTTATATTATTAGCAATGAATATTTTGATTTTTGGAATTTTGATGAATTTCAAGATTTCTAAATTATTTGCTATAATTTTGTCAATGTATATTGTATTATATTTTAAATTATAGTTGTGCACCACTAAGTTCACCACTCAGCAATAACTTTGTATGCTGTCGCAGGTGAAAGGACTATAGAGCAGCTGAGTAAGATTCCTTGAAGACATTGGGATTGGCTTCGGGTATATCAAAGATATACCCTTGTACGTTAGAATTTGATGTATGTATGTAATTTATTTGAGTAGTTGTACAAGAACTTTTGTAATATTATTTTGGGTATGTAATTAAAATGCAAATTATTATAATATTTAAATTTATTTCTGAGTTTTGTAATAAATATAATATCTAAATTTCTTCCTGAGTTTTGAAATCCATGTATGATTTTCCTTATGAAAAGTATGGCTTGAAAATTGAATTGAGTTGATTTTGTTGAATTGGGAGATGAAAATAATTTGTATTGGAGTTATGGTTGAGTAAAAATATTGGGAGTGCTTTTCTTTACAGGTTTTGAAGAATTGATTTCTCAAAATATAGCCGACACTCTGCCGAAATTTTGAAAAATTTTCATAACACCAGATTTTAATCGAGGATTTTATATACGACCAAAATTTCAATTAAAGGCTTTTTAATAAATATTCAACGTTCCCACCACTATAAAAATGATTGTAAATTGTTTTAAAATCCCTTATAGTATATTTAATGGGTTACTGGTAGATGAAGTACGGTAATTTATTAGATATACTACGGGATCATGTTATGCCTTCGGCACCTATCTGCCCCTGTAGGCATCATTTCCCAAGCATACCTACTCAGTCGTACAAATTCTCTCTTGTACTCTGCCACCGTAAGCTTCCTCTATCTTAGGGCTATAAACTCTCCCCGTATGGCCTCTAAATAAATATGGTTGATATAATTCTTCTTGAATTCAACCAAGAAGAAGTCCCATGAAATCACTGTAGGCTGCACAACTCTGGACACCATAACCCACCACTAGTAGGCGTCCTCTTATAGTAATGAGAGAGCACATTCCAACTGCTGCTCGGGTGTACAGTGCAACTACTGTAATACTCTCTCAGTCCTCTCTAGCCATTGCTCTACAGCTGTTGGATCATCCTCCTTCTTACCCTTAAAATCGATGGCCCCATACTTCCTCAATTTCTCCAGTGGGGACCTCTGAATTGGCTATGCTTATGGCTATGGTTGTGGAATAGCTCTAGTAACCTGACAGTGCATCTAAGTCATTTGCTCTAAGAATGCTTGCTATGCCCTATCAACGGCACTCTATGATGACTCCTCTCTCTTGTCTCGATCCTAACTATGGGCAAGTACATGACCCTCAACCTCCTCTTCCACATGTCTAGGAGACCCATGTTCCGAAGGATCAAAAGCCATCTTACCTATAAAATAAATAGAAGAACAGATCTGCATTAGTGTCACCTTGACTCCTAATTAAAGGCCCATGCATGTCATGCTCACTATCTCTTTCTGTGACACCCCTTGCCCGTATACAGTGTAGCCGAGCAAGATATGCCACTCAGTGTGCCGGAGCACCAATTCATATTTCCATTATAATTTATCCCTTTTTATTCATTTATTTACAATTTTTGATAAATTTGAATTTTTTCGTAATTTTTATAGAAAATTCGGTAGAGTGCCGGCTATAAATTGAAAAAGCAGTTCTTCTTAACCTGTTTAAAAGACACTTCCAATATAATTTTCAAATCCAGAACTCCATTATACACATTTCAAATCAATCTCAAAATCTCAGTACTATTTTCAGAATTTTTTCCTGTTCACTTCATCACTTGAAGCACATTTATAAATATTTCTCAACATTTCATTCTTCAACATACATTATACAGAAAATTTCAGTAACATGAAATTTCATATATTTACATTATCAAATAATTTCAAGAGTTTATAGTTACAATCCAAAACTAATACAAAGTGCAAAATACAAAATGCTACCCAAAGTCCTAATGTCCTACCATGTGCACTGTAGATGTGAGGTAACTCTAGACTCAAGATGCAGCTCTGAAAGTTTACCCTGTCTGATGTCTGCTGGGCTCCCCAGCTACGTCTCCCGTACCTAGGCGTGGCAAAAGCGACGCGCTAAGCAATTCTGCTTAGTGGTGACAATATAAAATAATATAATATAAATATGCAGAATGTGTGTTTACATTTATGGTAGACTTAATTCCTGATATTTATTGCAGTATTATTCGATTAAAGTTTGGTAAGATTTATTATCATTGCCCGAGTAACCGATACTATTCGACTGGACTAGATAAATGGGTAAACTGGCATTGGGTACTAAGTAGCTCGGACCATCACACCATCGATCACATTGTGTCTCCCGGTGTGCAACAGAACAACTAATAAGCTGTAATAAATATCAAGGATAAAACCCAAGTATATTATCTTAATCAACATAGCCAAAGGCTATTTTATCGCAGAATGGCATGGAAGGCCATGAAACACAGAATGGCATGGAAGGCCATGAAACACAAAATGGCATGAAGCCATATGCAGTACTGCTAACAGAACCCTATTGGCATGCCAACCTATCCAAACCAATCTTGCTAGGTATACTAGGGCATATTACACTTTTAAGTTTCACAATTCTCGAAATTTAAGTTTTAGTGTTACTATTTATTTCATTAGTCAACTAAAATGTTGACTTTTGCATAGACAATAGGTACATTGGTTCTAATACTCCCAACATACCACATTTTACATTCTAAATTTGTTGGAATTAGTTGCCAATACCATTTCTAAGCTTAATGTTAATTGGACAGAATTCTCAGTTTTCAAGCTTTGTGTTTACTGTTCCATTAGTCATTTTTACAGTGGGAATTTGGCAAAATGATCAACATGAAAGTTGTTCCTTTTTTTTATCTAGTTGTATTTCCTTTTTTGAATCACTTTATTTGGAGTTTTGTAGCTGAAGTTATGGCCCAAAAACCACAATTTGCCGAATTATGATTTTTCCAGAATTTCTGGACTGACCAAATCTATAGTATTAGGAGCAGTGACTTCAGGTCACTTTTTGAATATGTTATGGTCATAATTTGGGTTAGGTTTCTTCATGAAATTTGTTGGTCTATATCTCAGGTTATTGTTAATAAAATTTCAAGTCACTTGGACCTTTCTACACTGAGTTATGGCCAAATGACTAAATACTGTTTATTTGGTCATTTTGCCCAGGCAGAATGCAGGTCACCTGGATTAGGGCAATCTTTTGGTCAACTTGGTTTGGTTTTCTGGGCATGGTTTCTTCACCAAAGTTGTGCCATTATGTGTCTAGTTTCATGTCCAATTGGCCTTGCACCAATTGAATCTCTACAATTCCAGTTATTGCTGCCCAAACCTGCTGGACTCATGCCCAGTCCTGCAGGTCACCAAGGGCAGCCACACCAAACTCAAATCCCACTACACAATCCACTTCATTTTTTATTCAAACAGAACCAAATGGTCACTAATTGACCATTAAAACCTAATTTCATCATCACATGATCAAAGTCTCATTTCCACCCTAAACCCTAACTCAAACATCATCAACCATGCATTAGCAATTGCATTTCATCAGTCCACTTAAGAGATGCATATTAAGGGCAGCCATACTACCATTTTAACTCCACAAAAATCATCACAATCTTACCCTAACCAAGGCTATTGAAATTATGGGATGGCATACAAATGGTATTTCATAAATTTCTTTGTAAATTGCACTCATTCATAGTCCTTAAACATGAATTTAAAGTGAAAACCAAGGTTAGGTCACAAACCTCTAATGGAGTAAGATTTCCAACTTGCTATGGTTCTTCTTTTTCTTTTCTTTTTGATCCCAAAAGACTCTCCAAGATGTAAGAACACTTTTTTGTGTTGGGAATATAGGATTTGGTTGGGTAAAAGCTAGGGAAATTAAGCTTTGAAAAGCTTGTTCATGGTTAGCTTTGGAGGGAGAGGTGACGGCAAGAAGAAGAATGAAGAAAGAGTTCTAATTTTTTTTCATTTTTCAACCCATCAAGTCTCTTTTAAGTAAACTTATGCCATGTGTCAACATTGGATTGGTTGGGAGAATTTTAATGACATCATTATGATGTCATAATTCCATTTTCTTTCATTTTCTATCCCTTTTCTTGTCTATTTAATTTCAATTAAATTTTTAACAATATTTATTCATATTTTATGTCATATAAATTATTTATTTAACTAGACAAGTTGGCCAAAAATCATCTCTGAAGACGAAATGACCAAAATGCCCTCCGTTTGGCTTAACAAGCCAAAATTGTGTGTATCGATAGAAAATTTTTTCTAAGCATTTTCTTGGCATTCTAATGCCACAAGAACCTCAATGACCCTTCTTTCGAGTCTCAATAATTATTTTATAATTTTTCCCCCGGGTCTAGGGTTGCTAACGGCCTTCACCGTCACTTCCCTTTCGGGTTACTTATCCCTGGTGTTTCGGCTCGTTTAACCTTAGTGTATTTCATTTCTAAAAATTTTTCCTTGATTGTTATGAGCTTTATTTAGTTTCTTTATAACTCCTCACTCTAGTCTATTTATAATTTCAAACATTCTAGCTGCCCGGACCGACATTGGTCCCCGGAACAGTAGACTGTATAGACTAGCTAAAGTGAGGATGTTACACTTTCTATCTATCTATGCCTAGGAACGCCTAAACCTGTACTCTAATACCACTAAATATAACACCCCTTACTCGATCTATAGTGTAGCCTAGCAAGGAACATCACATTCTATGCCGTAGCACCTTATCTTATCTTGCTTTGTTCATTAGTAATTTTAATTCTATTATTAATTAAATCATAATATTTAAATGGAGAAACTATCAGAGTTTCTCCTATTTTATTAACATTTGACCTGTTAAAATCAATTACCTATTTAAATAAATCCATATCAATCTCAATTTCCATCATCAATTTTCAAAAATTTCAAACCATATATCGTCTTCATTCATAGCATTTCCATCTTGTTCCATATCAAATTTGCAAACTCATTTCATACATGAAATTTACAAAATTTACTAACTTACATAATGTACAAAATTTGTTATACAAATTCAGAACTTACATTACAAACTTAATGATTAATTACAATGTACAGTGGCAAAATTTCCTATAGCTCATGGGCCCCACCAAACTGTAGAAATGAGGTGACACAACACTTCTGCAGATCAGATCTTCACTCTCAGTTCAATACCTCTACTGAACTTTGTCTCCAGTACCTACACAAGGAAAAATCTATCACGCTAAGCATATTGCTTAGTAGTGCAATAATAAAATGAAAATAAACTAAATAAATGAAAGTACATGTTTCATGTGTGTAATGCATTTTCATTAATTGTGAGTCATTGCACTTTTTTTTTTTGTTGATCTTTAGGAGCAATTTAGTTCATTTGGATCTTTTTAATTCATTACAATGCCCAAGTAACCTGTAACAGACTATTAAGACTAGATACACAAGAGTATACTAGTTAGACACCCCATATGCCTATTAGGTATATATCTATCAGGCATAAAGCCAATGGACAGGCATAAAAGCCAGTAAAACATGTCAGGCATAAAGCCAGCGGGCAGGCATAAAGCCAGAAGAATAACCATATCAGACATACATTATTTATCAATGATCTTTCATGAAGTGGGCTCGAAAGCCATGGGAAGTACTGCATCTATGGTCCCTAATTGGCATGCCAGTTGATCCAACCCATACATTAATGTCTAGACATGCATGGGCAATTTAATATCATTATACTCATTAATTCATTTCATGTGTTATTCATGCTCATAGCATTTTCATTCTATTCATGATGGGAACATAAGTCCAAATTACATGTTCATATGATATATGTGTTCACCAAACCATTTAGGCAAATAGAGTTAGAATTGGAGAATTCTGACCAACCAACAAATCAGATGGATATAAATCCATCTAGTCAACCTATACCCATTGATGAAACATCTACAGCTGTTCCTCGTAGAACAACCAGGGTATCTCACCCACCAGTGAGATATGGTTTTCTTCATGAAGAATAACAAGAGTTGTCTACTTATGAAGAAGTAGATCATGGAGATGATCCACTTACCTATGAAGAAGCTATATCAGATATAGACTCTTCAAAATGGATTGATGCTATGAAATCCGAGATTGATTCAATGTATAAGAATCAAGTTTGGGATCTTGTTGACCCACCTGAAGGTATTGTATCTATAGGGAACAAATGGGTTTTCAAGAAGAAAATTGGTTATGATGGAAAGGTAGAGACCTATAAGGCAAGGCTAGTAGCGAAAGAGTTTCGCCAAAGGCAAGGAATAGACTATGAGGAGACTTTCTTGCCTGTTGCCATGCTTAAATCAATTAGGATTTTATTAGCAATAGCTGCATACTATGATTATGAGATTTGGCAGATGGATGTCAAAACAGCTTTTCTCAATGGATACATTGAAGAAAACATTTTCATGGAACAACCTAGGGGATTTGAATCCCAAGATGGTTCCAAGGTATGCAAGCTAAAGCGATCCATTTATGGGTTAAAACAAGCTTCGAGGAGTTGGAACATCCGTTTTGATGAAGCCGTTAAATCCTTTAGTTTTATCAAAAATGAGGATGAGCCATGTGTATATAAGAAGGTTAGTGACAGTGCTATCACTTTCCTTGTCTTATATGTGGATGACATACTTTTGATGGTTAATGACACAGGTATGTTGATGACTATAAAAGTATGGTTGTCAAATACATTCTCCATGAAAGACTTAGGGGAGGTAATCTATATTCTTGGGATTCGCATCTATAGAGATAGAGCGAAAAGAATAATTGGTTTATCCCAAAGTCTATACTTGGAAAAGGTGTTAAAGAGGTTTAACATGCTTGATTCCAAGAGAGGATTGTTACCAGTGAGACATGGTATCCATCTTTCTAAAGAGATGTCTCCAAAGACACCCGAAGAAAGAGATAAGATGGCCAGGATTCCATATGCTTCGGCTATTGGAAGTTTAATGTATGCAATGTTGTGTACTAGGCCGGATATCGCATATGCTGTTAGTTTGACTAGCAGGTATCAATCCAATCCAGGTTTGGAACATCGATAGTCACAAGAATATCCTTAAGTACTTGAGAAGAACTAAGGATTTATTCTTGATTTATGGAGGTGGAGACTTGCAATTGGATGGTTATACTGATTCTGATTTCCAATCAGATATCGATGATAGAAAGTCTACCTCTGGATATGTGTTCATTTGTAATGGAGGTGCAGTCAGTTGGAAGAGTTCCAAACAGAGCACGACTGCAGATTCCACTACTGAGGCTGAGTATATTGCTGCATCAGATGTTGCAAAGGAAGCTGTTTGGATAAAGAAGTTCGTGACAGAACTTACAGTAGTTCCTTCCATTGAGTCAGCAGTTCCACTACACTGTGACAATAATGGAGCAGTCATACAGGCTAAGGAACTAAGGTCTCACCCAAAATCCAAACACATAGAAAGGCACTATCACATTATCAGAGATATAGTTGGGCAAGGCGATATAGTTATGCAGAAAAATAACATCAGCTGAAAATCCAGCTGATCCATTCACTAAGCCTATGTCACAGACTCAGTTAGACCGACATCTTGAGAAGATAGGTCTAAGATATTGTAATGAATGGCTCTAGTGCTAGTGGGAGATTGTTAGTAGTATGCCCTAGAGCATATCATTTAGTATGTATCTTGTACATAATTTTATTAATAAAAGGCATTTCCACTTTTCCGTTTACATAATATATTTATGTGTAATAGAAAAGGTCCATTGATATTTTGTTAGAAATATTATTCTTAAGTTGTTAAGAATATGAGTGACAATATTTCTAGCACAAAGTATCATAAATAGGTTCACAATCGAGGATACTTCATAATAAGGACATGACTTATCCAGAAAGATTGTATTCATGTTTGTTCCCAAGTTATTTATATGAGATATAAATAAGATGGAATGGTGAGTCTCATGCCATATAACAAACATGATAGGCACTTATAAATGATAAGTAGGCCGAACCAGTGACACTTATGACAAGCACATGGAGTTTACTCTTGTCAATGTTTTGTCATAAATCATATCGATGCATATAATCTTTAGACTGAGATAGCACGATTATCTTGTATATAGGTAGTTTGAGTTTGATATCGCTTTCATACTTGTACTATGTATGGGTATATGGGCATGTGTTGGCTCTCGCTAGTTATATATGGAGGTAGGTGTTGATCAAGATGGAATCTGTTCCTCTAAGTAAATAGAGATAAAATCCTATGTTCATTTAATTGTTCTTGATGTTTCAAGTTCCTGCCAGACAGATAGATTTATTCGTAAAAGAGTTTCGATGAGAAAAATCTTTTAATCAAGAACTGGAATTAAAATATAACATAATATTCATATAAAAAGGATATTGACATAAACCATGACTCAACAATGAGTAGGGATTTTGTAACAGAGATTCTAGTGCATGGTAACATATGATTATAGGTTCATTTAAGGTAAATCTTATTACTAATTGGGTGGCCACGGCATGCTATGCTAGGTGTTAACCATGGTCTATGAGGTTCATAAAATGATTTAGAGAAATCATTTATGGTAAGAAAGAGTTCTGATGATATTAAGAGTTGATATCATGTCTCATTGCCAATTAGTGATGAGCCTAGTAAGTCACACACATACACAAGTTATCACCTATTTAAATATGATTTAATTAATTAATTAATGAGTTTAATTGATTAATTAAATAGGTTTGGTTTGCAATTAAATTGCAAAGTCCCTAGCATGACTTGAAACCAAATCTAGATTATTGGATGTGTAGTATAAATTAAATTTATATTTAAAGTGTTTAAATATGAATTTAATTGATGAGAAATTAATTAATAGAGATTAATTAATTAATTTATATTTGATATAAATTAATTAGAAGAAGAAAATAATTATTTTGGGTTAAGAACTCAAAATTAAGACACAGGGGCATTTTGGTCATTTCACAGTGTGACATGTGGCACCATGAGATGGTGACACATGGGATTACACATAAGCTTGCCAAATGTTTTTTTAATCATGTAAGATGATTAAAATCAAGATTAAATATAGGTTTGACACTTGGCACAATGTGATTGGGTCACTTAAACCTAGAGCTAATCAAAAGGTGACATGTGGCTAGGGTTTAATGTGTTAACCTAGCTATTTAAGTGTGGTTATGAAAAGAAAAATAACCAGCAGCCTCTCCTCTCATTTGTCACGCCACTTTGAGCCTCTCCAGCTATTTCTCTTCATCTCTCATTAATTCAAAGAGATTAGCCATCAATCTCTTGAATTAAGAACACTAGAAATTGTTTCTAGTGTCCTGTTTACATCTCTAGTCTCTTAAAAGGTAGAACATGAATTTCTAATTAATAGAAAAAGCTTTAGAGGCTGTTCAAGGGCTACCATAGGTGTTCTTGGTGTGGACAAGCTAGAGGGACAACATTTGGTGTCCTGAAGACGAATCTCAAAGGCGCAGACACGCTGCAGTGTATCAAGAGGTTAGTGTAATCGTTCTTGATTTAATCTAGGGTTCTAAAATTAATCTGATTAATTTTAAAATTTTAAATGGCAAATACAGATCCAAAAACATATTAAAAGAGTTTTAATATGTTGTTTATCATTGAAATCAAATAGATAAAAATAAATCTTGCATGATGCATGTGACCCTAGGTGAAAATTTTTGAATTCAATGGTATAAACTTGTGTTTTTCACGCCTGCCTTCAATTGGTATCAGAGCCACTATATTTGCCATTTAGATTGTTGATTATATGATTTAATTGTGTGATTTGATCATGAGATGATTGATTCATTACTGGTTGGATCAAGAGGTGTGGCGGCACACATGGTGAAGCCACCATTGGTGGCGGCAACAATGGTTCCATGGGTGGTTCAAGGTTTGGCTTTTAATTCTGCAATTGTTGTATGATCTAAGGCCTATTCTTTGACTAATTAAAGTGTTTAATTAGTAGTTTTAATCACACAATTAATCACACAATTAAGGTAACTTATGGCCATTTTTTGGGTAGGCTCTCTTCATGAAAATTGTAGCATTATATCTTAGGTTTCATCTCCAATTAGGTTCACACCAATTGGAGCTATACAGCTCAACTTATGGCTAATTAACCATACTGGACTCAAGCTGTCCAAAATCAAGTTCACTACATAATTACACTTTCCATCAACCAATTTGATATCTTATCAACATACTCAAATAATTAACACATCCAAGAGTTATAATCAACATCCAATAGCATCAATTAGAGCATAAATAAAAAACTTCCTAATTATAGCAAACCTTAACAAAAATTCATAAAACTTCAAAATTGATAGGGACTTTTAGCACTAACCTTGTCTTCAAGCTCTCTTAGCCCAAATTAGCCTTCAATCCAGCCAAACTTTACTCCCCCTTATGGACCCTCTTTAGCTGAAATTTTCTCTTGCTCTAACTTCAAAATCCTTATGGTTTCTTAGTTGCTCTCTTCAATTTGAGCTTTAGTTTACAATGGGCTATAGTTTTTCTAAGGAAATTTTGATTGAGACTTAGGGTTTCAAGTTTTGGATTTTGAGTTTTAATGGAGAATTTTAGAAAGAGAGGGAAGAAAGTAAGTGGACGGGGAAAAGAAAGGAAGAAGATGTAGAATTTAGTTCAATAATTGACTTATATAATAATTAAATATTTAATGGCAATATGGCAAATAAGCAGAATTGCAATATGGTAAATAAATAATTTGACTTTTCAATAATTATTTTAATTTTCATAATCTCAATTAATTAAATTAATCTAGCTTCATTAAATTAAAAACTCTCATTTTTTGTCAATATTGGACCTTTAAATTTAATTGACAAAGTTTGACTCTTACCGGGTTTATGTGTGTCTTTTTCATATTACCCGATAATGCCTTATCTTTCTTTGCTTTGTGCTTATTTCCTTTCATTTTTTTGCCTTATCACTTCGTAGAAATTCCCTTAACTAAGTCTTCATTAAGGGTCTCATAGGATTCTGCTAGAATTTAGAGTTACACTGAACTCATTGTCATTTCTCAGTGAGGTCACCCATCACCGGAACTTATGCTCATTTAACCGATTCCTATTTCACTTCTTTCATTTTTTTACACCCTTAATTGATCTTTATTTGATTTAATTATGATTCCTCATTCTGATTTAAGTGTAGTTCTATACATTCTAGTTGTCTAAAAAAACCTTAGTCAATAGAACAGTAGAACATACATAACTGCGTACAGTGAGGATGCTACAGAATCTATCTTTAAGATGGTCAAATTGGCCTGTGAATAGGAACCATGAATTATGGTTGTATCCAGACCTGGTCAGGTAGAAACTGGAGAGTATGTAGAAAAATGAGCATAACTTGAGATCTAGACCTTGAAATGGGGTGATTCTTAATTTAAATGAAAGGTAAGACACCAGGCTATAAATTGTATGAAGACCCTATGAGCAAATTCTGTCTTTAGGGTGCCCAAAGAATTGATAGAAAATAGGGTACCAAATAGGTATCCCTCCTAAAATGATAACTCACCTTTTTGAACCCTTTGTGAATAAAGGGTTATAAATGAAATTCTACACGTATAAATGCTGATCAAATTGATTTTAGTGAAAGTTATGACACAAGGTTAAAACATTCATGAAGGAATGCTATCTAAAAATTGTGGGTAAGTAACCTTAAAATTAACTAGAATATAGGGCACAGAATTTAGAACCTGATAGGATGCATTCTGGACTGTCTAGAGTAAAAAGGATATAACTTACCCTAAGAAACTCCAAATGAGGTGATTCTTATTTTGTTGGAAAGTTAAGATCAAAGGGATCAACTTTCATGAAAAAAGAATTAGCAAAATCTGATTACAACTTGTTCAAATCTAGACTCCAAAATGTGTGCAAAATCTGCCCTTTAATTGGTGAAGTTGAAATTTTGCTTAAGGACAACTATTGATTAATTGACCATAACTTTTGATCCTTAAAACTAAATTAAGTGATTCAAAAAATATATTAAAGTTAAGACATAGATTTAAAAATCTCATGAAGAAAGTTGAATTTAAATCATGCAATTACTTAGTCAAAATGCTTGAGCAAAGTAATTCATAAAATTTGATTTTTGTTGGAATTTGATAATAGACATTATAGGTGTGAATTTTCTGTAAATGTATGAAATTTACATGCATGCAATATTTATGATAATGGCATAAGTTTATGTGCATATAAGTGTTGTTGATTACATCATGTGAAAAATAGAAATGATAATTACCTTATTAAGCCCGATAAACCTAGATAGTGAATTATAGTTTTGGATAGATTGGCATGCCAATAGGGGACATCATTAGTAGTACTGCATTAATTATTTTACTGGATTAATAAGTGCATAATTTATTAATTTTACTTCCATCACATTTTATGTTTCTACGGTATCTTTATGCCTAATTTAGTTGATTAAAGTATAATTATCTATTAGGCATATGTTTAGAGAGTTATTGAAATAACTGTGTTAAATGGAGAAATTTTTAGCATTTGTACTAATCTGACTCTTTCTGTATTTTCAGGGTTTTAGTGAAGTTTTAGAGCATAGAAGTGTGGATGGAAACTTGGAAAGGTCGAAGGATTGAGAAGCGATGTTGATACAAAATACACGGGTCGTGTAAGCACAACCATAGACCTGTGTAACATTCTGCCAGAAGAAATCCAAAGAACCGAGGAAGAAACAAAGTACACGGGCCATGTAACTTGACTAGTGTAAATCCTAGAGACCCATGTAACTTTTTGTGCCAATGCAAAACATAACCACTCAGCTCCAGTAAGTTACACGGCCTTGGGCCGTGTAGTGATACACGGGCCGTGTATCCGTCGACAATTAGTTTCCTGATTTTGCTCCAGTTGTAGTTTTTGGCAGAGACTCTAAAAAACCTAACCCTACACCATTTATTATAAATAGAGGAGGTAGCAGCCAACACAAGAGACCATTCAGCAACCTTTAAACACGCCTCCAACACCTTCGTTCTCCATTCTCTTTTTAGATTTCGTCTTTATCTTTCTTTATTTTTCTGTAAGCCATGAACATGAGTGGTTAAGTTTTTATTTCAGTTCAAGGGATTCAAGTTCTTTTGCTTGATTTGTGAGATCAGGTTCTTAATTTAATTTATGTCTTTTTGAATATCTATTGTTTTCTAATTTAATTATTTTTGATCTGTTGAATGATTTGCTAAAAAGGCCTATTAGTTAATTGTTTGATTTGATCAATTGCTAGTTCATCTTCATAATCCGCAATTGTTGTGTTAGATTGAACATGAGTAGCAATTAGGTTTTATTAATTATGATCCAAGTTTTTGATAATAACCTAAGGAAACAATAGGGTGGATTAAATGATTTATGCTTCATAAATTGTTGTTCAGCCTAACTACTTCCTTTTATTAAAGTAGTTATTAATTTGATGAGGATTGCATAATACCAATTCAGTTAATAATTAGAGTCAATAAGAGTGTTGGGCTCGATTTGATGAGTATAGGGAAGTCAGGGGTTTACCTCGCTGTTTGGTAAATATACGTTAAGTATTCAATAAGAGATAATTGTATTTCTTTTGTCTATGATCGAATCAATGCATTGGAATGAGAATTACCTTGGACTGAAGTTTGTTTAAATTGAGATTTTCATATTTAGTTCTTTAATATCTGATTTCTTCTGATTTTGTGTTACAAACCCCCCCCCCCCCCCCAACCCCCAATCTTGTTTATTTCTTTTTCCATTACACAAGTGCATGAAATTCTAGTAATTCAATCTCTAGGGTTTGACCTGGACTTACCACTTACTGCAGAAAATATTTTATTACCGGTAATTTCAATTAATTTAATTTATGGTGGGTTCGACAGCCATCAAGAATTTTAGTGCCGTTGCTGGGGACTGAAGTTTATTGGATTTCATGTTTTTGGTGTTAGATATTCTATTATTAATTTTGTTTGTTAAGTGTTGCTATTTTTAGGTTTTTGAAAAAAAAAATTTATGGTGTTACTATTCATTAAGAATTTTGGTTGAATTTGGAGGTGACCCATACCTATTTTGAAGGAAATGATGTTCTGATCAAGACCAATGAATCTATTAGATTCTTTGGCCCCACCCTCTTGAGGCCAAATTCGATTGTTTTCTAGAGTTTTGAGGCATTTTTCTGTTTTTACTTTGATTTCTTTTTGTTTATGACAAGAACTTCTCAATCTAGTGAGTTGATCATTGATCCAGAAGTAGAAAAAATAGCTAAATAGTTGAGAAAATTGGCTAAGCAGGCTAAGCAGATTCCGAGTACATCTGAAGGAGTCTAATCTCCAAGGGAGTTAAGTTTGGATTCGGATTTGGATTCAAATTCTGAAAACAAAACCATGGCTGCTAGAACCTTGAAAGAGTTGGCTGCTTCTAATCTAAACCAACAACCTTTGTGTATTCAATACCCTGTTTTAAATGTTGCTTTTGAGTTAAAATATGGCATAATCCATTTGTTGCCTAAGTTTCATGGTCTTGCAGTTGAGGATCCACATAAGCATTTAAAGGAATTTCATGTTGTGTGTTCCAGCATGAAACCTCAAGGAGTTTCAGAGGATCAAATCAAGCTTCAAGCTTTTTCCTTCTCACTAGAAGGCACAGTTAAGGATTGGTTGTATTACCTTCCTTCTGGATCCATTAACTCATAGAATGGGATGAAGCAGATATTTCTGGAGAAGTATTTTCCTGCTTCCCGTGCTGCCAACATAAGAAAAGAAATTTATGGCATCCAGCGGTACAATGGAGAGAGCTTGTATGAGTATTGGGAATGATTTAAGAAACTGTGTGCAAGCTGTAACACCCCTACTCGTATAGCTTGGTATATTTCACTGTTCCGATGACCGGAGTCGGTCCGGACAATTAAGGGGATTAGAACCTCACTTAAGACAACTAGATAAGCCATAAACACAAATAATTAGTAATTGTCAATTAGTTAAGAATAAATAAGAAGAACATAACATAAGAAGTTAAACGAGCCGAGAGTCACAGCGATGGGTGACCTTCCCGGGAACGACTGCGAAGTCGATTTAAACTCAAATTTTGAATCGTAAAATGTGACGCTACGGTCCTTAGGACCCTTACGAACAGAGTGGAAAAGAGAAAATCACGAAAAAGAACTATTAAGCAAATCAAATAATTAGGTCAGGGAGCCGGAAGAAATATTAAATTAATTATAAATCGGGTTGAACCGGCGAGGGGCAATTTGGTCAATTGATCCCGAGAGCTGACTCCTGACCTAACTGTCAAATAAAATTGGAGAAAAGAAAATTTCGGAGTCGAGAATTAAATTAAAGAACTAATAAAAAAATAAATAAAAAAAAGAAAAAGAAAAGTAAAAAAGGTAGTGACATCATCAAGGTGACATCACATATGAAGTCATAAATAAATTTTTATTTACTTGATATTTTGACTAAGTCAATTAAGGGATAAATATACAAAATAAATAAATAAAAGAAAGGAAAAGAAAAATAAATTCACTGTCTTATTCTTCTACCCATGTTGCCGCCTCACTCACCCTCACTTCTCCATTATTGATCCTCCATTAAAGCTTGCACTCAAGCTTAAACTTCTTCATTAAACCTTAATAGCTTCCATAAAAACCTCATTAGAGCTTGTTTTAGTCACTTGAGAAGAAGATTGAAAGTGGAAAGAAATACAAAAGATAGAGGTTTGAAGGAATTGAAATTCTAAGAAAGGTTAGTATGCTAACTTTTAATTTTCTACTGCAAATGCATGTTTAGTTATTTAAATGAGCTTAGAAACTAAAGAAATGAAAAGAAAAATTTGTTGAGGGACCATGAATGATTTTCGGCCAGCATGTATATGGGGGTGTTATTGCATGAATTGATTAACTTATATGGTGATATGAACTTTAAGTAGTTAAGTGGTTGTGATTAAAGGCTTGAATTAGCTAAATGCAAGGAAATTGTGAATTAGGGTTTTGGATATTAGGGTTTAGAGACCAAAAATGTGAGAAACTTGTAAATGTTGTCTTGGACCTAATTTGATGTGAGAAATGGTCAATGGTGACCAAATGAAGTGTGTTGGAATGGTTGGAGTTAAGGCCAAATTCGGATTGAGTATGCAGCATGACCAAGTTACCTTTGAAGGACCAAAAATGAAATTTTACAAGTCCAATTGGTATGAGGCCAATTGAGAATGAAAATAGACACTAAATGACACAATTTTCATTTAGGAAGCATGCCCAAAAAGTGACCAAAACCTAGTGAACAAATTGACCAAACTTGAAAAATCAGTCTGCCCTGTACAAACTGACCAAATAAACAGCGTTTGTTCATTTGGTCATAACTTGAGCTAGGCAGGTCAAAATGACCTGAAATTTTACCAGTGGACAGTTTAGATATAGACCTAAAACTTTCATGAAGAAAAAAACCCAAATTATGCCATTAACTAAGCCATTTGGCCACCTAAATTTGGTGACCTAAAACTGCTAGAACCAAAATTGCCCAGAATTCTGGGTTGAATCCAATCCGGCAGCCATGGTTCAAATGGCTATAACTTGAGCTACAAAACTCCAATTGGAGTGATTCAAAAAGGAGAGTTTATTTAAGACAATAGGGAACATTTTCTATTAAGGAAGTTCTGCCAAATTCTAACAAAAAAGTGACCAATGGAACAGTGCAACTTAAGACACCAAAACTGAAAATTTGCAAATTTGCCTAAAAGACTTAGAATTTGAGTAAATAACCAAAACCAACAAATCTAGTGACCAAAATGTGGTATGTGGGTGAAGTTGGAATTCTCATACCTATTAAGCCTTAGAAAGTCAACAAATTGACTTGAATAGTGTCATGAATAGTAACCCCGAAATACAAAATTGAAAGAATGTCAAGTTTAGCACATTAGAGCTAGGTATAAGTGAATGTAAATTTATTTTTGGACTAATGATGAGTTATGATACTGAAACACTGTAAAAATGTATGTTTCAGTTGAAAAGAACACCGGGAAAAAACCCAAGGAATGGAGTCAAGGCCAAGAGGCGACTCGTTTAAGGTTTATGCACAACTAACTCTTTTGTTATTTTTCAATTCCAAGTTGATTTGAAACAAATTTATTGTATGATTTATAATTTTTATTGTGTTGAGAATTTTAACTTATCGAATGAAATTGTACAATTTGAATATAAATTTTCTTATGCGTTCAAGGATTTATTGCATTATTTTGAGGATTGTAAATTTTAAGTTTGATGTGTTGCCAACCTTGAGCATGAATTTATGATAATTAAACATGTTGATGATTTGTAAACACTTTGAAAATAGAAATTGCTTTGAATATGATTTGAAACCACAGTTGACATGGCAAAATTTGTTGTGAATTCTCATTAGCTTGTTTAGTGAGATATCTCCTCCATTAGATGGGGTGAGTTACTTCCTCTCTGGCTTGCCAGTTGGGGAAGAATTTGAATGGCTACTCATATATACTAGCTAGCATTTGTTTTTCCCTTTTAACCTCGGTTATTGGGAGAATGTGAAATGTCGTGGTGTATAACAGGGCATCTATTTGAATTTTGGGCCATGAGATAAACTGTATGAATTGTTGGCAACGCTCTTTAAATTATGCATAATTTGATAAATTGTGATTGAAATGAATAAATTGTCAGTGAATCAAAATATTTTTGTATTATTTCGAAATTTAAAAGAAATGTAAATAAATAGCTACTATTTGATGAAAATGATATTCAAATGAATAATTTGCATAAAAGGAAATATTGATTTTTGAATGTTATAGATTTTGAAGAATTTAGAAATTTTAAATTCTTATTCATTATGAATTGTTAAGAATAATTTATATTAAGTTTTAAATTATTAGTTTGTGCACCACTGAGTTCACCACTCAGCGATAGCATTGTATGCTGTCGCAGATATAGAGACTAGAGGAGCAGCGGATTGAGCTACTGAGGACAGGAGAGCTACCTGCTTGAAGTTATCGAGTATAATTTATACCCTGACTATAAATATTCATTTTGATATATGTATTGCACGTAATTGTATTGACAAGTAAAATCGGTCTTGAGTAGCTTGTACAAAGTTTGTATAAAGTTGTAATAAATTTTAGTTTGGATTTTCTTAATGTAAGTTTCTAGTATGATGTATATATAAATTATTTTGTCATTAATGAAATATGATTTGTAGTATTTTATTTTAAATTGAATGAAATTCATTAATGGTATTTTGATAATTGTTGGATATTGGAGATGGTGAATTTGAATTTTGGAAGTTGATAAATGTGTTGAAATTGATTGAGATTGAGTATGAATTTGAAGTAGTGATTGAGAAATTATTAGAAGTGTTTTTTTTAGGTATTTGAAGAACTGTTTTCTCAAAATATAAACGGAACTCTATCAATATTTTGATAAAATTTGTGAAAAAATAAAATGGACAAAAAATTTTAACTAGTTTTCAACTTTAATTAAATGTTTTAATACCTATTAGAAAATGCTCACCACTTATCAAAAGTAAGAAAATTGTTTTAAAATCCCTTGTAGGGTACTTAATGAGTTATCGGTAGGTGAAGTTCGGTAGTTCATTAGATATTCTACGGGATCATATTGTGCCTTACAGAGGGGTAAGGTGTGACATGTTTTAGTAGTATCAAAGAAAAATTTTTGAAGTATGTTTTAAATTGAGAATTTGTGTCTTTCCTTATTAAGTACAACTGCTCAAAGTCCATATTTGTTACATACAGTACATTTACATCATAAATATGAACTAGCGGGGAGAAATCTCCTTGTGTTGGGTGTACAGGAAATAGATAAAAGAAGATATAGAAGTAAAAATTAGAACAGTTAGTGCGAATGTAATAAAGAAACATTATGAATATTAGTTAACGTGTTGACAAGAATGGTCAAAGGACCAAATCAAAGTAATATTGAAGTATAGTGGATTTATTAGGGACGATAAGAGGTGCTAAATTACGACTCGACAGTCGAGTTAAGGAAGAAGATTAAATTAAATTAAAAAAAAAATAAAATAAAATAATTAAAGTTAAGTTGTGGAATGAAAGAAGGAAACAAATAGAACATTAAAAAAATAAGAAAAACACTAGATGAGGAATTGCCACCAAGGCAAACAACTTACTTAAGGCGCGTAACGATATCCCAAACTATTTTATCAAAAAGGAAATAAGTTAAACAAAAGCAAACAAGATAGTGCAAAATGGCACATAGGCCTTGGTCATAAATGTAGATGGTAAGATAATGGTTATGGACCTATGGCCAAGAAAGAGATAAGCAGTTCATATATGACCAACAAGGTCATTTAAAAAAAAAAAGAAGACTACAAAGGAAAATAATTACTAAAATAATAGCAAGAAAAGACTAAAATATTATAAACTAAATTGAAGGTTACATCAAATGATCAGGAGATTTGATAAGAAAAGAGTAAAACTAAGATTTCACCCATAGGATCGTACGAGGTCCTAGAAAGAGTGGATCCACTAACACACATATTTGCTTACCTCTAAAATTGAAATGAATTTGAATCTAACTTATGACAGAAGCTCATAAGAAACTTGGCACATGAGGTGAGCAATCGATGAGTAAATAGTATTGATTAAAGTGCTAAGAGACCATCATTCAGGCCAGGAAGCTATTTAGGAGCGTGAATAGGACATGAGGAGACAGCACCCACAGCTGTTCAGAGATTGATACCAGATAAAATTTCGAGATGAAATTTATTTTAAGGGAGGGAGAATTGTAACACCCCTACTCGTATAGCTTGGTATATTTCACTGTTCCGATGACCGGAGTCGGTCCGGACAATTAAAGGGATTAGAACCACACTTAAGATAACTAGATAAGCCATAAACACAAATAATTAGTAATTTTCAATTAGTTAAGTATAAATAAGAAGAACAGAACATAAGAAGTTAAACGAGCCGAGAGTCATAGCGATGGGTGACCTTCTCGAGAACGACTGCGAAGTCGATTTAAACTCAAATTTTGAATCGTAAAATGTGACGCTGCAGTCCTTAGGACCCTTACGAACACAGTAGAAAAGAGAAAATCACGAAAAAGAACTGTTAAGCAAGTCAAATAATTAGGTCAGGGAGCCGGAAGAAATATTAAATTAATTACAAACCAGGTTGAACCAGCGAGGGGCAATTTGGTCAATTGACCCCAAGAGCTGACTCCTGACCTAACTGTCAAATAAAATCGAAGAAAAGAAAATATCGGAGACGGCAATTAAATTAAAGAACTAATAAAAAAATAAATTAAAAAAAAGAAAAAGAAAAGTAAAAAAGGTAGTGACATCATCAAGGTGACATCACATATGAAGTCATAAATAAATTTTTATTTACTTGATATTTTGACTAAGTCAATTAAGGGATAAATATACAAAATAAATAAATAAAAGAAAGGAAAAGAAAAATAAATTCATTGTCTTCTTCTTCTACCCATGTTGCCGCCTCACTCACCCTCACTTCTCCATTGTTGATCCTCCATTAACGCTTGCACTCAAGCTTAAACTTCTTCATTAAACCTTAATAGCTTCCATAAAAACCTCATTAGAGCTTGTTTCTGTCACTTGAGAAGAAGATTGAAAGTGGAAAGAAATACAAAAGATAGAGGTTTGAAGGAATTGAAATTCTAAGAAAGGTTAGTATGCTAACTTTTAATTTTCTACTTCAAATGCATGTTTAGTTATTTAAATGAGCTTAGAAACTAAAGAAATGAAAAGAAAAATTTGTTGAGGGACCATGAATGATTTTCGGCCAGCATGTATATGGGGGTGTTATTGCATGAATTGATTAACTTAGATGGTGATATGAACTTTAAGTAGTTAAATGGTTGTGATTAAAGGCTTGAATTAGCTAAATGCAAGGAAATTGTGAATTAGGGTTTTGGATATTAGGGTTTAGAGACCAAAAATGTGAAAAACTTGTAAATGATGTCTTGGACCTAATTTGAAGTGAGAAATGGTCAATGGTGACCAAATGAAGTGTGTTGGAATGGTTGGAGTTAAGGCCAAATTCGGATTGAGTATGCAGCATGACCAAGTTACCTTTGAATGACCAAAAATGAAATTTTACAAGTCCAATTGGTATGAGACCAATTGGGAATGAAAATAGACATTAATGACACAATTTTAATTTAGGAAGCATGCCCAAAAAGTGACCAAAACCTAGTGAACAAATTGACCAAACTTGAAAAATCAGTCTGCCCTGTAAAAACTGACCAAATGAATAGTGTTTGTTCTTTTGGTCATAACTTGAGCTAGGCAGGTCAAAATGACATGAAATTTTACCAGTGGACAGCTTAGATATAGACCTAAAACTTTTATGAAGAACACAAATCCAAATTATGCCATTAACCAAGTCATTTGGCCACCAAAATTTGGTGACCTAAAACTGCCAGAACCAAAATTGCCCAGAATTCTGGGTTGAATCCAATCCGGCAGCCATGGTTCAAATGGCTATAACTTGAGCTACAAAACTCCAATTGGAGTGATTCAAAAAGGAGAATTTAGTTAAGACAATAGGGAACATTTTGTATGAAGGAAGTTCTGCCAAATTCTAACAGAAAAGTGACCAATGGAATAGTGCAACTTAAGATACCAAAACTGAAAATTTGCAAATTTGACTAAAAGACTTAGAATTTGAGTAAATAACCAAAACCAACAAATTTAGTGACCAAATTGTGGTATGTGGCTGAAGTTGGAATTCTCATACCTATTAAGCCTTAGAAAGTCAACAAATTGACTTGAATAGTATTATGAATAGAAACCCCAAAATATAAAATTTAAAGAATGTCAAGTTTAGCATATTAGAGCTTGGTATAAGTGAATGTAAATTTATTTTTGGACTAATGATGAGTTATGATACTGAAACACTGCGAAACTGTGTGTTTTAGTTGAAAAAAACACCGGGAAAAAAGCCGAGGAATGGAGTCAAGGCCAAGAGGCGACTCGTTTAAGGTTTGTGCACAACTAACTCTTTTGTTATTTATCAATTCCAAGTTGATTTGAAATAAATTTATTGTATGATTTATAATTTTTTTTGTGTTGAGAATTTTAACTTATCGAATGAAATTGTACAATTTGAATATAAATTTTCTTATGCATTTAAGGATTTATTGTATTATTTTGTGGATTGTAAATTTTAAGTCTGATGTCTTGCCAACCTTGAGCATGAATTTATGATGATTAAATATGTTGATGATTTGTAAACACTTTGTAAATAGAAATTGCTTTGAATATGATTTGAAACCACAGTTGACATGGCAAAATTTATTGTGAATTCTCATTAGCTTGTCTAGTGAGATATCTCCTCCACTAGATGGGGCGAGTTACTTCCTCTCTGGCTTGCCAGTTGAGGAAGAATTTGAATGAGTACTCATATATACTAGCTAGTCTTTGTTTCTCTCTTTTAACCTCGGTTATTGGGAGAATGTGAAATGTCGTGGTGTAGAACACGACATCTATTTGAATTTTGGGCCATGAGATAAACTGTGTGAATTGTTGGCAACGCCCTTTAAATTATGCATAATTTCATAAATTGTGATTGAAATGAATAAATTGTCAGTGAATCAAAATATTTTTGTATTATTTCGGAATTTAGAAGAAATGTAAATAAATAGTTACTATTTGATGAAAATGATATTCAAATGAATAATTTGCATAAAAGGAAATATTGATTTTTGAATGTTATGGATTTTGAAGAATTTAGAAATTTTAAATTCTTATTCATTATGAATTGTTAAGAATTAATTGTATTAAGTTTTAAATTATTAGTTTGTGCACCACTGAGTTCACCACTCAGCGATAGCTTTGTATGCTGTCGCAGATATAGAGACTAGAGGAGCAGCAGATTGAACTGCTGAGGATAGGAGAGCTACCTGCTTGAAGTTATCGGGTATAATTTATACCCTGACTGTAAATATTCATTTTGATGTATGTATTGCACATAATTGTATGGACATGTAAAATCGGTCTTGAGCAGCTTGTACAAAGTTTGTATAAAGTTGTAATAAATTTTAGTTTAGATTTTCTTAATGTAAGTTTCTAGTATGTTGTATATATAAATTATTTTGTCATTAATGAAATATGATTGGTAGTATTTTATTTTAAATTGAATGAAATTCATTAATGGTATTTTGATAATTGTTGGATATTGGAAATGGTGAATTTGAATTTTGGAAGTTGATAAATGTGTTAAAATTGATTGAGATTGAGTATGAATTTGAAGCAGTGGTTGAAAAATTATTATAAGTGCTTTTTTTTTTCAAGTATTTAAAGAACTATTTTCTCAAAATATAAACGAAACTCTGTCAATATTTTTATAAAATTTGTGAAAAAATAAAATATACCAAAAATTTTAACTAGTTTTCAACTTTAATTAAATATTTTAATACCTATTAGAAAATGCTCACCACTTATCAAAAGTAAGAAAATTATTTTAAAATCCCTTGTAGGGTACTTAATGAGTTATCGATAGCTAAAGTTCGGTAGTTCATTAGGTATTCTACGAGATCATGTTATGCCTTACAGAGGGGTAAGGTGTGACACAAGCTGTCCCCATCATCAAATAAGTGAGCAGCTTCTGATTCAGTATTTCTATGAAGGACTTTTACCAATGGACTGCAATATGATAGATGCTGCTAGCGGAGGAGCTTTGGTTGACAAGACACCAAAGAAGCAAGGAGGCTGATTACTAACATGGCAGCAAATTCTCAACAGTTTGGAATGAGAATGGATCACACACCTATGAAGGTTAATGAGGTAAGTACATCTAACCTTGAGAAACAAATTTCTGATTTAACTTCTTTGGTGAGGCAGTTGGCTGTAGGGAACATGCAAACTGTTAAGGTTTGTGGAATTTGTTCGGGTGCGGGTCATGTTACTGAAATGTGTCCTACATTGTAAGAGGATGAATCAATGCAACATGCTAATGCAGTAGGACATTATGGACAGCCACAATGCAGGTATGATCCCTTTTCTAATACTTATAATCTAGGATGGTGAGATCATCCCAATCTGAGTTATGGGAATCAACCGATACCAGCAGCAAAGACCATAAGTGAATCAACCACAACTACTTCCACCTCCACTTCCCTTAAATCAAGGTATGTCACTTGATGAAATTGTTAAGGCTTTAACTAACAATAGCCAATAGTTTCAATAGGAGACTAGAAATAGCATTAAAAACATAGAGAGGTAGATTGGTCAGTTAGCTTCATCTGTAAGCAAGCTTGAAGCTCAAGGTTCTGAAAAGCTCCCTTCACAAACAGTCATGAACCCCAGAGAAAATGCAAGTGCTATAGTGTTGCGGAGTGGGAAAGAAGTTAACAATCAGACTTCACATGAGTCAACGAAAAAGAAGAAGCAAGGAGAAAAAGAGTCTGAAGTTCCTGAAGTCGAGGTAAATACTGAACCTAAACTGAATAAGGTTAATAATTCTGTTCTTCCTCCATTCCCATGCAGGTTGGCTAAAAATAAGAAAGAAGAACAAGAGAAAGAAATTTTGGAAACTTTTAGAAAGGTGGAGGTGAATATACCTTTACTTGATGTGATCAAACAAGTTCCCAAGTATGCTAAATTTCTTAAGGAACTATGCACTACAAAGCGCAAGCTGAGGAATAATGAGAAGATCAGTGTGGGGGACAATGTGTTGGCATTAATTCAGCAAAAATTGCCCCCTAAGTGTAAGGATCCAGGTTCGTTTTCTATTCCTTACATAATAGGTGATTCTACATTTGAACGTGCAATGGCAAATTTAGGAGCATCTATTAATGTTATGTCAAATTTAATTTTTCAAACTTTGAATTTGGGTCCTTTGAAAGAAACCAGTGTCATTATTTAGTTAGCTGATCATTCTAATGCTTATCCATTGGGCGTAGTTGAGGATGTGTTGGTGCAGGTTAGAGAATTGATTTTTCCTGTAGATTTTTACATTCTGGATATGGAGGATAGTGTTACCACATCAAAGTCAGCTTTGATTTTATTTGGAAGACCTTTTCTAAAAACTGCCAAGACAAAAATTGATGTAGATAATGGTACCTTAACTATGGAGTTTGATGGAGAGACTATTGAATTTAATATCTTTGATTCCATGAAGTATCCTGCTGATGATCATTCCATCTTTTCTATTGATGTTGTTGATACAATTGTGCAGGATGTTTTTGAGTTAAGCATGGAGGATGAGTTAGAAGTGGTGATTAGTCAAGGATTTCAAGAAGTCAGTGCCAATCAACCATTAAGTGTAGAGGTTCAAGAGGCAGTAATGGCATTGCAGTCATTACCTCCTGTTCCAAAAAGGTATGGAGTATCAAGGATTGACTTACCTATATCTCACACAAAATTATTACCTTCTGTGGTGCAGGCACCAGTTCTTGAACACAAGCCTTTACCTGAGAATTTGAAGTGTGTTTACTTGGGAGACAATGAGACACTTTCAGTTATCATCTCAAGTAATTTAACAAAGATTCAAGAAGACAGATTGATTAGAGTGCTGAGAATATACAAGGAAGCAATTGGATGGACAATAGCTGACATCAAAGGTATAAGTCCATCAGTGTGCATGCACAGGATTTTAATGGAGGATGGGGCTAAACCAAGTAGAGAAGCTCAAAGAAGATTGAACCCATAGATGATGGAGGTTGTGAAGAAGGAGATTTAAAGCTACTAGACGTAGGAGTTATTTACCCAATTTCAGACAGCAAATGGGTAAGTCCAGTCCAAGTAGTGCCAAAAAAATTAGGAGTCACTGTGGTAGCAAATCAAGATAATGAACTTGTTCCAACAAGGATTCAGAGTGGATGGCGAATATGCATAGACTACTGCAAGCTGAATTCAACAACAAGGAAGGACCACTTTCCACTGCCATTCATTAATCAGATGCTTGAGCGGTTAGCAGGTAAGTCTTATTTCTGCTTTCTCGATGGCTTTTCTGGATATAATCAAATTGTGATTACACCAGAGGATCAAGAGAAAACTACCTTCACTTGCCCTTTTGGAACTTTTGCTTTTAGAAGGATGCCCTTCGGGCTTTGTAATGCACCTACCACATTTCAAAGATGCATGATGAGCATATTTTCATATTTCATTGATACTTGCATTGAGGTGTTCATGGATGATTTCGCTGTGTATGGTGATTCATTTGATGCATGTTTACATCATTTGACTTTTGTTCTTGAGAGATGCATTGAGAAAAATCTTATTTTGAATGATGAAAAGTGTCATTTTATTGTGGAACAGGGGATTGTTTTGGGTCATGTTGTCTCTAATAGGGGTATTGAGGTGGATAAATCTAAAATTGATTTAATTGTGAACTTACCTTACCCTACAACTGTGAGGGAAGTATGCTCTTTTCTTGGTCATGCAGGTTTCTATCACAGGTTCATTAAGGATTTCTCTAAGATAGCATTGCCTTTGTCTAGACTCTTGCAAAAAAATGTTCCTTTTGAGTTAAGTGAAGACTGCAAGGAGGCTTTTGACAAATTAAAATCTGCATTGACATCACCCCCTATTATCCAGGCTCCTGATTGGACAATACCATTTAAAATTATGTGTGACGCAAGTAATTATACAGTGGGAGCAGTTTTAGGGAAGCTTTTTCATGTGATTTATTATGCATCTAGAACACTCAATTCAGCTCAACACAATTATTCTATGACTGAAAAAGAGTTTTTGGCTATAGTTTTTGCTTTAGATAAATTTTGATCGTATTTGCTTGGTTCTAAAATAATTTGCTTGGTTCTAAAATAATTATCTTCTCTAATCATGCAACGTTGAGTATCTCTTAGCAAAGAAGGAAGCAAAACCAAGATTGATTAGACAGATCCTTCTGCTGCAAGAATTTGATCTTTAAATCAAAGATAAGAAAGGAGCTGAGAACCTGGTAGCAAACTATTTGAGCAGGTTAGTGACACAAGAAGATCCACTTACTTTGCAAGAACTTTTTCCTGATGAGTAGTTATTTAAATTGCAAGGTATGATCCCTTGGAATGTTGATTTGGTGATTTATTTGGTTACTAAGGTTGTGCCATTTGATTTGAGTAGAGCTAAGAAAGAGAAATTGAAAAGTGAGGCTAAGTATTATGTGTGGGATGACCCATATTTGTGGAAATTTTATTCAGATCAAATTATTAGGAGATGTGTTCCTAATAATGAGATTCACTATATTCTTGCATTTTGTCATACTTATGCATGTGGAGGTCATTTTGGACACAAGAGAACAGGTAGAAAAATATTAGATTGTGGTTTTTACTGGCCCACTATATTTTGCAAAAATTGTGAACAATGTCAAAGAATAGGAAGTTTAACCCATATGAATGAGATGATTCAGAATCCAATACTTGTTTGTGAGATTTTTTATGTGTGGGGTATTGATTTTATGGGTCCATTTCCTTCTTCTTTTGGCTTTGTTTATATACTACTTGCTGTTGATTATGTTTCGAAATGGGTGGAAGCAAAAGCCACCAGGACTGATGATTCTAAAGCTATCATAGGTTTTATCAAGTCAAACATTTTTAGCAGGTTTGGAGATCCTAGAGCTTTGATTAGTGACCGGGGCACACATTTTTGTAATAGAATTGTTGAGGCATTGTTAAGGAGATATGGTGTTTTCCATAGAGTATCTACAGCTTATCATCCTCAAACAAGTGGGCAAGCAAAGGTGTCTAACAGAGAGATCAAGTCCATTTTGGAAAAAACAGTGAAGCCAAATAGAAAAGATTGGAGCCTTAGACTTGATGATGCATTGTGGGCTTATAGGACTACTTATAAAACACCCATAGGTATGTCCCCCTTCAGATTGGTATTTGGTAAGTTGTGTCACCTTCCTGTGGAGTTAGAACATAAGGCTTATTGGGCTGTTAGACAATGTAATTTGGATTTGGATACTGCTGGTGTGGAAAGAAAATTACAATTGCAGGAATTAGAGGAAATTTGACTTTAGGCGTATGAGAACTCTAAGATCTATAAAGAAAAGACCAAGACATTCCATGACAAACTAATTTTAAGGAAGCAGTTTGTGGTTGGACAAAAAAATTTTTTGTATAATTCCATATTGAAGCTGATGGCTGGTAAGTTGCGTTCTCGTTGGATTGGACCCTTTGTTGTTACTAATGTGTTTCCTTATGGTGCAGTTAAAATTCAAAGTTTAGGAACTAATAAGGTGTTCAAGGTCAACGGTCATAGACTCAAGCCATTTTATGAAGGGTTTCAGGAGCATATAGTGGAGGAGCTCAAATTGAGTAACCCAATTTATGTGGATTAAGGAGCTTTACCATGTCGAGCTAACGACGATAAACAAAAGTGCTACTTGGGAGGCAACCCATGGGTGGCTTCTTAGCCACAATCAGATTTGTTTTCTTTCCCTTGTTTTATTTTATTTTCTACCATTTTTTTTCCTTTTCTTTTGCATTTGGGCATTACATTGGGGACAATGTAAGTTTTAAGTGTGGGAGAGGAGAAATTTGTTGCTTTAAAATAAATAAATAAATTTGTTCTTATAAGCTTGATTCATTATTTTATATTAACTCTCGAAGAGAAGTGCTTTGTCCTTGAAATGACTTCTCTATTTAGGTTGAATTTTTGAAATTTTAGGCAAGGTAATAGTAACTTTAATGATGGATTTTCCCTCTTCTCCATACCATAAATTAATTTTTTTCTGCACAAATCATTTAGGCTTGATTTAATGGTGAAATGATTAGTTATGTGTGCTTTAAACTAGTGTCATGCATATTTCAGAACTTTGTTTAATCTATCAGGGCACTTTATAATATGTAGATGCATAAATTGGGGGAAATAAAAGGTTGAAATTGAAAATTGCTCCGCTATTTTAGTTAAGCAAACTAACCAGGGGTCTTCATGAACCCCATGTCGATTCTCAGGCCAAAAGCTAGCTAGGATATGAGCAAGGTACTTTTCTGAAAGTGACGATTAAAAAAAAAATATATATATATATATGAATGTGACAAGAGAGAAGTAACAATTTTAAATATAAAAAAATATAAAAAAAGGGCATTTCTATTTCCCCTAACATTTGCAAAGAGCTATAATTGTTGTGCCTTGATAAATTAGCCTTTTGTTTTGGTATGTATTGATTTAAAATTTCATGGAACTTTAATTGTGTGAGCTTAATTGATTTCAAGCTTTTGTTTTATGTTGGAAAATTATTAATATATTGGTATGGTGTTGATGGAATTTGTTGTGATGGTTATTACCTTACTTACCTCTTTTTTAAAGCTTTTAATCTTTTATTAGAGAATGTTGTGATAGGGTGAAGTTAAGGAACTTTTAAGTGGACTTGATTGAGAATTTAAGTCATGCTTGAGGACAAGTATGGAATAAGTGGGGGGGAATTTGATAAGTGCATAATTTATTAATTTTACTTCTATCACATTTTATGTTTCTAGGGTATCTTTATGCCTAATTCAGTTAATTAAAGTATAATTATCTATTAGGCATATGTTTAGAGAGTTGTTGAAATAATTATGTTAAATGGAGAAATTTTTAGCATTTGCGTTAATTTAACTCTTTCTGTATTTTTCAGGGTTTTGGTGAAGTTCTAAAGCATAGAAGTGTGGAAGGAAACTTGGAAAGGTCGAAGGATAGAGAAGCAATGTTGATACAAAGTACACGGGTCGTGCAAGCACAACCACAGACCCGTGTAACATTTTTCCAGAAGAAATCCAGAGAACCGAGGAAGAAACAAAGTACACGGGCCATGTAACTTGACTCGTGTAAATCCTGGAGACCCATGTAACTTTTTGTGCCAAGGCAAAACATACCCACTCAGCTCCAGTAAGTTACACGGCCCTGGGCCATGTATCCGTCTACAATTAGTTTCCTGATTTTGCTCCAGTTGCAGTTTTTGACAGAGACTCTAAAAAACCTAACCCTAGACCATTTATTATAAATAGAGGAGGCAGCAGCCAACACAAGAGACCATTCAGCAGCCTCTCAACACGCCTCTAACACCTTCATTCTCCATTCTCTTTTTAGATGTCTTATTTATCTTTCTATATTTTTCTATAAGCCATGAACATGAGTGGCTAAGTTTTTAATTTAGTTCAAGAGATTCAAGTTCTTTTGCTTGATTTGTGAGACTAGGTTCTTAATTTAATTTATATCTTTTTGAATATCTATTGTTTTCTGATTTAATTGTTTTTGATCTATTGAATGATTTACTAAAAAGGCCTATTAGTTAATTGTTTGATTTAATCAATTGCTAGTTCATCTTCATAATCTGTAATTGTTATATAAGATTGAACATGAGTAGCAATTAGGTTTTATTGATTATGATCCAAGTTTTCGATAATAACCTAAGGAAATAATAGGGTGGATTAAATAATTTATGCTTGATAAATTATTATTCAGCCTAACTACTTCCTTTTCTTAAAGCAGTTATTAATTTGATGAGGATTGCTTAATACCAATTCAGTTAATAATTAGAGTTAATAAGAGTGCTGGGCTCGAATTGATGAGTATAGGGAAGTCAGGGGTTTACCTCGCTGTTTGGTAAATCTACGTTAAGTATTCAATAAGAGATAATTGTATTTCTTTTGTCTATGATCGAATCAATGCATTAGAATGAGAATTACCTTGTACTAAAGTTTGTTTAAATTGAGATTTTCATATTTAGTTCTTTAATTTCTGATTTTTTCTGATTTTGTGTTACAAAACCCCCCCAATCTTATTTCTTTCTTTTTCCATTACACAAGTGCACGAAATTCTAGTAATTCAGTCTCTAGGGTTCGACTTAGACTTACCACTTACTGCATAAAATATTTCATTACTGGTAATTTCAATTAATTTAATTTCTAGTGGATTCAACAGCCATCATGGATTGATGAATGTTTATTAGAAGCACCAAGTGCCCATTGTTGAACCGGTCAGAGACACCGAGTATTCAATACCAGGAGCTCCATATCCAGATAGTTATATAGAGGCACCGAGTGCGTATTGTTAAACCTGTCAGAGGTACCGAGTGTTCAGTACCGGGAGTCTCATATCCAATCCATATAGTTCTATCATAAGTTACTGTGGGCACATGACAAATCTTAAAATGTGATTTTAATTAAGAAAATGCACATAAATATAGTAAGAACTATGTTAAACCTTGAACATTATTTATAAAATCTCTTTTAATATATATACAAGTTTTGCTTTTATTCTTTTTAAATTATTAGTGCACCACTAAGTTGTGAGACTTAGCGCGTAGGCTTTTCCTCACGTAAGCGTAGAAGGTAAAGAGTAGATAATCAGAGACAAGAGAGGAGGGAGTGGATCTGCAGGAAAGTTTGAAGTCACCTCATACTTAGACTTTGTGGTAGATGCACTACCAACACTGGATGCAATTTTGGTCACTAATTTCTGTATTCCAATTGTCATGTATCAAAATACTTGATATAAATTTATTTTGGATGACTATAAATTAAGTATAAACATACTTTGTCACATTTATAAATTTATGTATGAATATAAGTTATGTAAATATTTACATATGATGAGGAAATGAATTTGATTACAAGTATGATGAGAGTTAATTAGCAATATTGTTGAAATTGAAAATATGATTATTAACAGGTGTTATTAACAGATGAATGTTAAAAGTTTTGGAGAAACTCTTATAGTTTTTCCCTTTGAAATTTATAATTAAAAATTAAAAGTAATCATTAAGGAAGAAAATTATTCAAATACAAGTTTAAGTGCTCTGCGCACAGAATGTGGCATTCCTTGCTTGGTTTCACTGTAGATCGGATACGGGACGTTACAGAAACGGTGAATCTAGCCTTAATCTTGACTTCTAGAGCAAAATGCTTAGTTTAGGAAGTAAATAGATTAAAAAAGTAAGTAAAAAAAAATTAGGTAGAAATCTCCCCTAGTTGAAAATGAGAGGGGAAGAGTGAAAGGGGTTGGGGGGGGGGGGGGGGGGTTGTAGGGAAAGAGTCTCACAATTTGGGAAGTTAAATCACCTAGTTAGGAATGTTGGTAAAAAAGTTAAGACTCTTCCTAATTAGGCTAGGATTTGGTCTTCCTAATTAGTAAACTCTCTATAAATACCTCTCTTAAAGTCCTAAACAAGACATCTATACACATTTAAAGACTCTTTAGTGTGAAGGAAGCCAAATCAAACTCCCAAACAGCCTCCCACATGCCATTTTCTCGTACATACTCACACCATATGCCACACACTCCCAACCCTAGTCTGTTATTCTTCTTTTTTCTTTTTATTTTCAAAGGTAAGAACACTTAATGGACATAGAATAAATATGCAGCACATATCATTCACATCTCTTTTAGTTATTGGTAATTTTCTTTGAGTCATACATGTTAATTGAATTGAAAATAATTTGAGGACAAGCTCACACACTCTATGTAAATTAATGGGTTTAGCCATTTCTTGGTTTAAAGCTCATAATTAGGCCACTTTTCTCATCCCAAAAATATCTTTCCCAAATTCTACATGAAAAACCATGCAACTTCATGTTTGGCTCATCTTGATCTGATTTATGGTTTCTGAGTTATGATTTTTCAAATTTTTACATTTGATTGTACATTATTCTACACATATCCAAACTTTGCAGGAGCATAACTCAATGAATCTTTCATCTTTTTGTTTGCTGGTTTACAACCCCCCAAGTGCACAGATCATTAATAAGTAATAAAGTGGTAAGTAGAGTATTGTTCTTATAAGTATTGTGTTGAGTAGCAAACTATAGTGATTTTAATTATCTAGACGATTAAATTATATAGAAATGTTAATTAAATCTAAATTAAAAGAACTAAAATCTAAAATAATTAACTAAACTTGAATATTAATTAATAAAAATATTTTAGAGCTAGGGGTTCACACTTCAATCAATTATAGAATCAATCTAATTTATTCAATAAATGTGAGATTATTATTTTTAAGGAAATTATTCCTAAGCAATCTTAAGTCTTCTTTCAAGGCACTCAAGGTATATTTTAATTAGCCTAAACTCTACTTTCATTGCGATTAAAATAATTAAAACCCATTATGTTTTTTGATTAATTGTTAGATCTACATAGAATTTTAGCTTATCTCTAGATCAAGAATCCTAAGTTCAAAATCTTAATTTTCTAATATTAATATTCACCTTCAGTTCTTTAATTAATATCTAAAATCAATACTAAGTGAGTGCCAACACATAACATGCATTAAGAATACAAGAGATTGAATCAAACAACAAAATACCCAATATATTAAATAAAATAAAACTAAATCCATAATTAAATTGAGAGTGTTATATCCCTAATCTTATAATAAAAGAATTACTCACACATGGTGAGTTTTACAATCAAGTTTATAAAATAAAGAAAAAACATCAAAAGAAATAGAATAAAAGAACCCAAATAGAGAATTGCAACCTTGGACTTTTGAAATTTCAGCAGAAAATCTCTTCTAACAATCTTGCAGATCTTGTTTCTCCTTTGCCTTTCTTGAATTTAATGTGCACTCTTGAATGTAAATTGGTTCCCCCTTCCTTAATTCTTGAATTATATTTATATCTAATGTAAAAACCCTTGTTTCAGAGTCCTAAACGCCTTAGAAGTCCATCTGGATCAAGTTGGAAGGAAAAAAAGTCGAGTAAAAATTGCTATCTGGGGACAGTCACACCCTACCCCTCCATAAGATGTGGTATGATCCCGTAGTATACCTAATAAATTACTTTATTTCGCCTACCAATAATCCATTAAATATACTACAAGGGATTTTGGTAGAATAATTCCATTTAGTAATCTGGCGTGGTGATAAAAACTTAAACTAAGTGTTTTCAAATCAATTATATGTCATAAATCTTATTTAGGAATAATTAAGCATTTTCAAAATTTTGCAGAAAATCTACGTGGTTACTGCTAAAATTATATGAAATCAGTTATTCATAACCTGTTAAAAAAAATAATTTACAAAAATATATCACGTCCAATTGGAACTCAATCAACTGATTCTCAATAATTCTCATCATATAGAAAATAATTTATCATTTACAATACTCGAGAAAAAAGTTAAATGTTTGCATTCATTGAGATAACAAAACTAATATTATAAAAATTTACATTTGATTACAATCCCAAAATAATATTACAAGTGATTCTGTACAACTGCTCGAATGAAATTTCATACATATAACTATATGAGTATATCAAAACTTAATATACAAGGGTATACCTATGATATACCCATAGACAACTTTAATTCACAGCTTCAAGTGTCCTCACTCAGCTGTTATATCTTCTCTTTCACCTGCGATAACATACGAAGCTATTGCTGAGTGGTGAACTCAGTGGTGCACAACAAATAAATTAAAACTCAATATAAAGCATAATTTATCAAAACATATCAAATCACATTTTATTGATCCATAAAAAAAATCCAATATTTATCAATAAAAAAAATCCTTTATTTTTAATCACGTGTTATTTAAATTCTTCTATTTCCAGGAAATCATCATAATAAATTACAGTCATTGACAAAACATTTATCATATAATCACAGTTTAAGGGTGTTGCCAACAATTCTCACAGTTGGACTCATGACACAAAATTTTACGATTAATGCCGCTTTGTACACCACGAAAAAGCAAACTCTCCCAATAACCGAGGCTAAAGGGAGGAACAAATACTAACTAGTATATATGAGTACTCATCCAAACTCTTTCTCAACTAGCAAGCCAGAGAGAAAGGAACTCAACCCCAACAAGTGGAGGAGATATCTCACTAGACAAGCTAATGAGAACACAAAGCACATTACCATGTCAACTGTGGTTTCAAAACATATTTAAAGAAATTTCATTCACAAAATACATTTATAAAATAAATAAACACACTCAATTATAGTAAACTCATGCACAAGGTTGGCAACACATCAAGTGTACAATTCACAATTTTCAAACAATATAATAAATTCTTAAGTACACAAAGGTATTTGTATTTAAATCATACAAAGTCAATTCCACATTTTTAAAGTCCATAATTGCAAAGAAAAACAAAATTCATTCATCTAAAGTTCATTCAAATAAAATCCAATTTTTAAAATGAAGAAAATATAATAGTTGTGCATAAATCTTATTTGACTTTCCTATTCTTGACTTAATCCTTCCCTTCCTTGGGAGGCTCCCTTCCAACTGAAACACATAATTAAAGTATTTCAATAGCTTTTCAAACTATTGCTAATAATAAATCCAACAATTGAATTTTTGCATACTTAATTTTACTTATAAAATCTCCTAAGAGTTAAGTTCTTTGTATTTGGTGTGTTTATGGTTACTATTCATGTTACTATTCATTCAAAATGTTGACTTTTTCATAATTAGTAGGTATAAAATTCTAAACACATGATCCTACCACATTTTGGGTTACAATTTTGCTGGTACTGGTTGCCAATTGCAATTCAAGGCTTATTAGTATTAATTTTGAAATTTTAGTTTTTATCTCTAATGTTTACTGTTTTATTAGACCAATCTATAGAAGAAATTTGGCTAAACTTTCTTCATCAAAGTTGTTCCTTAATGTGTTTAGTTTAATTTCCTTTTTGAATCACTCAATTTGGAGATTTTTAGCTCAAGTTATGACATTTTTACTATAACTGGTCAGATTGGTCATTTCCAGATTTTCTGGACAAATTTTGATTCTGGCAGATTGAGTGAGCTAATTTTGGTTTGCAATTTGAATAGGTTATGGTTAGAATTTGGGTTTACATTCTTCATGGAAGTTTTTCTACTATGTCTAAGCTTTCCAATAGTTTAAAAATCAGGTCATTTGAACCTCTCTACACAAAGTTATGACCATTTGAATATGTACTATTCATTTAGTCAATTCTGTCTGGCAACAAGGTACCAAATCCGGATTCAAACAGATTTTAGGTCCACTTGGGGTTAGTTTTTAAGCAAGATTTCTTCATCAAAATTGTAGCATTATGACTCTATTTTTCATCTCCAATTGGTCTCACACCAATTGGAGCAACATAATTCAACTTATAGCCTTTTAAATGGATAGAGGTTAGGCTATCCAGAATCTAACCATTCCACATTCATAACCTATCTCAATTCCAACCATCAATTCACAATCATATGCACACCAATTGACCAAAATTGAGCATTAAAACATCAATTGGTCAAAAGTCCTCAAAACCCTAATTTATTCACCAAAACCTTAATTTCCATCTTCCTAATTCATGCCACCCATACAAATTACAATATACACATCATCATCTAAGCTCAATTTCATATTTAATTTCATCAAAACACATCAATTTTTCAAATCTTTATGTTGACTAAATTCTACCATTCCCCAAATCATACATGATTTCATCTTTCTTAGGTCAATCATCCCATATTCAAATTCAATCCTAAGCACACATCATCAATTTAACTAGAGAGAGAACTTACCTTAAGTGGAGCTTTTAAATATTGAATTTCCTCCTTTCTTTCTTGTCTTTCTTTCTTCAAACCTTCAATTCAAGACTTAACTCGGGGTTTTCTACTAATTTAGTGGAAGTTTTATGGAGAGAAAGTAAGGTTTCAAGCTTAAATTTTGGGTGAAAATGGAAAAAATGGCAGAAAATGAGAGAGAGGAAGTGGGGCAGCACAACTAGAAGAAGAAGATGAAATGAATTTCTTTTTTTTTTCCTTTTAATTTGTATTTATTCCCTTCTTAACCTATCCAAAATAATTAATTAAATAATAAATTTTTTTTATTATGTCATGCTTACTTATACGTGATGTCATAATTCACTTTGATTTGAATTTCTCCTTTTCTTTTTCCTTTTCTTTCACACACCTCTTCACTTTTAATAAATCTTTCATAATTTTAATTTCCTACATTTTAGTGGAATTTTAGGCCAAGAGTCACCTTTAAGGGTTAATTGACTATATTGCCCCTTATCGGTTTGAATAAATTTTCCAATAGCACTAGGTTACTTCTTAAACTCTGATTCAATTATTTGAGCTGGTTCTATATTCTTTTCTATGGTTTTCACAATACCATTAGCTTCACAATTATCCCTAGGCCTAGGGTGTCATAAGGTCTCACACAAAATTAGGGTAACAACTGAGCTTGTAGTTACTTCCCGGTATGGTCACCCATCACCGGGACCTTCAGCACATTTAACCTTTTATGCTTTGTTTTTCTTATTTCTATTTCACTTTCATGTGACTTCTATTATTTTTTATTTATGGCTTTTCTGGGTGGCTTAGGTATGGTTCTAGACATCTTGAGTGTCACTGGAATAGTAGAATGTATGGAGCGTTCCAATGGGAGGGTGTTACAATTCTCCCCTCCTTAAAATAATTTTGTCCTCGAAATTTGCCTAATGTCAGTCTCTAAATAATCGTGGGTGTTGTCTTCTTATGTTCTTCTCATATTTCTATGCAGCTTTCTAGCTTAGATGATGGTTCCATAGCACTTCAACCAAAGGTATACATTTATTTCAATTCTAGAGGTAAGCAAATCTATGTGCTAATGGACCCACTCTTTCTAGGACCCCGTATGGTCCTATGAAGTGAGGACTTAGTTTTCCCCCTTTCTCCATAATCTCATAATCTTCTTTTAGGGGGGAAAAACCTTTAAAACACTTTATTATACACAATATCTTCAATATCTCTTTTCTTTAAGTCTATGTTGGACTTCTAACAATCTAATGCAACTTTTAATTTATTTGTATAATTTTAATATTCTCTTACTGTTATTCTATCTAATATTTCGATTCATGTTTCCTTATAAAGTGACCATTGTAGTCATATTATAATTACTTATCTAATCATTGGCCATAGACCCATAACTGCTATCTCACCATCTTTATTTATGACCTAGGCCTATGTGCCTTTTTGCACCATCTTGTTCATTTTTATTTAAATTACTACTTACTAATTCACTCCCTTGTCTCCCTTCACAATTCAACTTTGGTTATATTATTCTCTAGTCTTATTCTCTTTCTTGACTCGACTGTCGGGTCAAGAGCTAGTACCTTTTATTATTTTTAATAAATCCTCTACACTTCGATATCATTTTAGAGTTAGACCTCTAACCATTCTGGCTAACACTTCCACTAGTTTTCGTGGTATCTCATTATTACATTTAAATTAACTATTCAATTTTTTTTTTCACTTCTATGTTTTCTTTTATTTACCAATATTCTATAACTTAGTTTTCACTTATTTGCAATCATTGCCTTCTCTTTTACTGAACTATAAAACTACACTCTAATACCATAAGAAGGGAGTCCACAGAACTCTCCTTTTTCACATGCTATTCAAAAGTCTTACACCAATTATAATCTAATCCTTATCATCCGCACAATAAAATTATGCTCTTTGTAAGGAATACTTGGCCAACTATTTCCTATCACACTACTATCCCAATTAGAACATCGTTTCACAATCACTTTATAAGTTATGATTTAAAGGAGTGGAAGCGTGATTATTGGGCATTAGAGCATTGAATTTCAAAAATTATTTGTAAGGTTACATGCACCATACCAAGTTTCTTATGAACCTAATCAATTTCCAATGCCCAATTGCATACCACAAATATATTTTAGCATGCATTAAAATTTCATTTGCCATTAAAGATTATGAATTAACATTTAATTCAATTAAACTCTAACTACAAGAGGGATTTTTAGGTACTAACCTCTTGATGCATAATTAATGCAATCTTAGGAAGTTCTTAGGACCCCAAATGTTGTCCCTCTAGTTTGTCCACCACAAGCACACACCCAGATAGCAATGGCAGCTCCTAGATTTGCTTCTCAAGCCTTGTCAAACAATTATGAGATGGGGATTATGCTTTGTGAAAGTTTTATGAATGTATTGAGTGTTAGAAACACTTTCTAATAATTTAATTTAAGAGGAAATCTAAGTTTTTCCCTTTGAATCAATTGAGAAATTGAAGAGGAGAGGGAGACACTATGTTGCCGTCCCATATGAGAGAAAAGAGAGGTGGGCTGAATTTTTCTTTATTACTTCTCTTTATTTACTTAAGTCAAACCCTAACTCCCTTGCCACATGTCATCATAAGATCCCATCTTGTTATTATTTGATTTTATCCTATAGAGCCAAGTGTCAAGCTCCATTTAAATCATGATATGTGGTCTTTCATCATAGGAAGATAAGTGGCAAGATCATATGGTGCCATGTGTCACCATCTCATGGTGCCACATGTCACCATGTAAAAAGACCAATTTTCCCTTACATTTTCAATTTGAGTTCTCAAACCAAAATTATAATTTCTCCTCTCTAAATCAATTTATATCAAATATAAATATATTAATTAATTAATCTCCATTAATTAATTTCTCATAATTAAATTCATATTTAACCAAATTAAATATAAATTTAATTTATACTATACATCTAATAACCTAGATTTAGTTTCAAGTAATGCTAGGGACTTTGCAATTTTATTGCAAATCAAACCTCTTTAATTAATTAATTAAACTCTTTAATTAATCAATTAAATCACATTTTAAATGGTGATTAGCTTGTGTAGATGTGTGACTTACTAGGCTCAATACTTATTGGCAATGAGAAATGATATTAACTCTTAATATCACTAGAACTCTTTCTTATCGTAAATGATTTCTCTAAATCATTTTAGGCATATCATAGACCATGGTTGATATCTAGCATACTATGACATGGCCACCCAATCAGTAATAAGGAATACATTAATGAACCTTTAATCATATGTTACCATGCACTAGAATCTCTCCGTTACAAAATCCCAATTCGAGATGGAGTCATGGTTAATGTCAAACCCCATTTGCTATGAATATTATATTCTCTTTTAATTCCAATTCTTGATTAATTAGATTTTTTTTGTCAGAAACTCTTTTCTAACTAAATATATCTATCCTGGCCAGGAACTTGAAACATCAAGAACAATTAAATGAATATAGGATTTTATCCATAGTTACTTAAGGTAACGGATTCCATCTTGATCAACACCTATCTCCATATATAACTAGTAGGAGCCAACACATGCCCATATACCCATACACAGTACAAGTATGAAAGCAGTATCAAACTCAAACCACTTATATACAAGATAATTGTGTTATCTTAGATCTAAAGATTATATGCACTGATATGATATATGACAATGCATTGACAAGAGTAAACTCCATGTGCTTGTCATAAGCGTCACTAGTTCGACCTACTTATCATGTATAAGTGCCTATTATATTTATTATTTGGCATGAGACTCACCACTCCATCTTATTTATATCTCATATAAATACCTTAGGAACAAACATGATTATAATCTTTCTGGATAAGTCATATCCTTTGTGAAGTATCCTCGATTGTGAACCAATTTATGATACATTGTGCTAGAAATACTATCACTTATATTCTTAACAACATAAGAATAGAATTTCTAACAAAATATCAATAGACCTTTTCTATTCCACATCAATATATTATGTAAACGGAAAAGTGAAATTGCCTTTTATTAATAAAATATGTATAAGATACATACAAAATGATATGCTCTAGGGCATACTACTAACAATCTCCCATTAGCACTAGAGCCATTCATTACAATATCTTAGACCCATCTTCTCAAGATGTCGGTCTAACTGAGTTTGTGACATAGGCTTTTTAAACGGATCAGCTGGATGTTCAGCTGATGCTATTTTCTACATGGCCTTGCCTCGCCCAACTATCTCTCTGATAATGTGATAGCGCCTTTCTATGTGTTTGGATTTCTGATGAGACTGGGGTTCCTTAGCCTGTATGATCGCTCCATTATTGTCACAATAGAGAGGAATTGCTGACTCAATGGAAGGAACTACTGCAAGTTTTGCCACGAACTTTTTTATCTAAACAGCTTCTTTTACAGCATCAGATGCAGCAATGTACTCTGCCTTTGTAGTAGAATCAGCAGTCGTACTCTATTTGAAACTCTTCCAACTGACTGCACCTCCATTACAAATGAAAACAAACCCAGAGGTAGACTTTCTATCATCGATATCTGATTGAAAGACAGAATCAGTATAACCATCCAATTGCAAGTCACCACTTCTATAAATCAAGAATAAATCCGTAGTTCTTCTCAAGTACTTAAGGATATTCTTGACAGCTATCCAGTGTTCCAAACCTAGATTGGATTGAAACCTGCTAGTCAAACTAACATCATATATGATATCCGGCCTAATACACATCATTGCATACATCAAACTTTCAATAGTCGAAGCATATGGAATCCTGGCCATTTTATCTCTTTCTTCTGGTGTCTTTGGAGACATATCTTTAGAAAGGTGGATACCATGTCTCACTGGTAATAATCTTCTCTTGGAATCAAGTATGTTAAACCTCTTTAATACCTTTTCCAAGTATAGGCTTTAGGATAAACCAATTATTCTTTTTGCTCTATCTCCATAGATGCGAATCCCAAGAATATAGGTTGCCTCCCCTAAGTCTTTCATGGAGAATGTATTTGACAACCATACATTTACAGTTGTCAACATACCTGTGTCATTACCTATCAACATAATGTCATCCACATATAAGACAAGGAAAGTGATAGCACTATCTCTAACCTTCTTATATACACATGGCTCATCCTCATTTTTGATAAAACCAAATGACTTAATGGCTTCATCAAAACAGATGTTCCAACTCCTCGAAGCTTGTTTCAACCCATAAATGGATCGCTTTAGCTTGCATACCTTGGAACCATCTTGGGATTCAAAACCCCTAGGTTGTTCCATGAAAATGTTTTCTTCAATGTATCCATTGAGAAAAGCTGTTTAGACATCCATCTACCAAATCTCATAATTATAGTATGCAGCTATTACTAATAGAATCCTAATTGATTTAAGCATGGCAACAAGCGAGAAAGTCTCCTCATAGTCGATTCCTTGCCTTTCGCGAAACCCTTTCACTACTAGCCTTGCCTTATAGGTCTCTACCTTTTCATAAGAACCAATTTTCTTCTTGAAAACCCATTTGTTCCTTATAGGTACAATACCTTCAAGTGGATCAATAAGATCCCAAACTTGATTCTTATACATGGAATCAATTTCGGATTTTAGAGCATCAATCCATTTTGAAGAATCTATATCTGATACAGCTTCTTCATAAGTAAGTGGATCATCTCCATGATCTACTTCTTCATGAGTAGACAACTCTTGTTCTTCTTCATAAAGGAAACCATAACTCACTAGTGAGTGAGATACCCTGGTTGTTCTATGAGGAACAGCTGTAGATGTTTCATCAACATGTGTAGGTTGACTAGATGGATTTATATCCATCTGATCTGTTGGTTGGTCAGAATTCTCCAATTCTAACTCTATTTGCCTTCCTTTGGCTCCTTCTTGAACAAACTGTTGTTCAAGAAATGTGGCATCTCTACTTACCACAACCTTTTTGTAATGTAGGCAAATAAAAATAATATCCAAAACTATCTTTTGGATATGCAACAAATTGACCCTTTTCTGATCTGGTTTTCAATTTATCTGTATTAAGCTTTTTGACATAAGCTGGACAATCCCAAATCTTAACATGCTCAAGACTTGGTTTTCTTCCATGCCATATCTCATAAGGTGTGGAAGATACTAATTTTGATGGAATCCTATTCAGAATATGCAAAGCTGATTCTAATGCAAATCCCCAAAAGGAGATTGGCATATCAGTATAGCTCATCATACTATGTACCATATCTAATAGGGTACGATTTCTTCTTTCAGATTCACCATTCAACTGTGGTGTTCCTGGAGGAGTCAGCTAGAAAATAATGTCGTGTTCTCTCAAGTATTCATCAAATTTAGATGTCACACCTTACCCCTCCGTAAGGCATAACATGATCCCGTAGTATACCTAATGAATTACCAACTTCGTCTACCGATAACCCATTAAATACACTACAAGGGATTTTTAAACTTTTCTTACTTCTTTTTACAGTGGTGAGCACTATTGACAGGTGTTAAAAAAATTTTTAACTGAAGTGAAACTAAATAACACATTTGAAGTATTAATAATTTCTGTAAAAATTTTGGCAGAATGCCATCTGTATTTTGAATAAAATAGTTCTTCAAAAACCTATAAAAAGCACTTCAAATATATATATCCTCAATCCCAAACTCTAATAATTTGTTCAAGATAATAAATTTCTCAACATTATCAACTCAGTTCAACAATCAATTTTCTAGTGTTTCCAAAAGCTGAGATAAGACAAATTTATCACAATATTTTTACAAGCCAAAATAATTTACAATTTTAGTTTACAACTGCTCCAGACTAAGTACAATATATACATACAGTGCACATACATTACAACAAAAACTACACAATATGGTATACTCGATATACCCGGCGAAATCTCAAAATGTGGTACAAGCAGCCTACTCTGGTGCTTTGTTCTTCTGTTTACCTGCGACAGCAATGAAAAAGCTATCGCTGAGTAAAATTTACTCAGTGGTGCACAATAACAATTTAAAATGTGGTATATAAAACTTTTATTGACAATTTACAATCCATACGATTCACAATTTTTCAAAGCTCATATAATGCAAATTTGGTCAAACAATTAAATAACATAGTGTTGCTAATCGACAACACAATTTAGGTCATGACATAAATTTTTCCGAACATGCCATGTGTACATCATGACAAGGCACACTCACCCCAATAATCGAAATCAATGAGGGAGGAAGCTAGCTAGATAATGAGAACTCATCCACACTCACCTCAGACTGATAAGTCAAAGAGGGAGGAATATAATCACACTCACCCCATAAATGGAGGAGGAACATAGCAATATTGTCATGCCAGGTGTGAATCAAAACAATTCCAAATCACAATATTTAAATATTTCATACAAACTACAAATCATTTTGAGATTTCGCTGGGTATATCGAGTATACCATATTGTGTAGTTTTTGTTGTAATGTATGTGCACTGTATGTATAGTCTTGAGCTGTTGTAAACTAAAACTGTAAACTATTTTGGCATATAAAAGTATTGTGCTAAATTTATCTTATCTCAGCTTTTGGAAACATTGGAAAATTGATTGTTGAACTAAGTTGATAATGTTGAGAAATTTATTGTGTTGAACAAATTATTGGAGTTTGGGATTGAGGATATATATATTTGAAGCTCTTTTTACAGGTTTTTGAAGAAATGTTTTATTCAAAATATAGATGGCATTCTGCCAAAATTTTTACAAAAATTACTAATACTTCAAATGTGTTATTTGGTTTCACTTTATTTAAAAAAAAAAAAAATTAACACTTGTCAATAGTGCTCACCACTGTAAAAAGAAGAAAGAAATGTTTTAAAATCCCTTGCAGTGTATTTAATGGGTTATTATTAAAGACAAAGTTGGTAATTCATTAGGTATACTACGGGATCATGTTATGCCTTACGGAGGGGTAGGGTGTGACATATTTTTATGGAATCAGAGCTAGTTTTTAAATTCTATTTTGACATGTAATTTGAATATTCTTTCTTCATAGTACAACTGCTCAATGTCATTGTTTGATACATACAGTACATTATATTATAAATATGCACTAACATGAGGAAATCTCCTTGTGTTATTTGTTCAGGAGGTGTAATATCCTCTAATTGACAATGGGAGAAGGGGGCTGTTTAGTCGATCAATCAATAGAGGCTGTACAAGGGGATGCCCCAGCCCCTCACAGAGTCGGAAGCTCGACTTTACCAGCCCCACCTATACAAATTACTGCACAAATAGCCCAACAAATGGCTACTTTCATTCAACAAATGGCTGATAATCTGTCAGCGCAAGCTCAAGTACAAACCCAACCCCCACAAGGGCAATGTGAAATAGAGAAAAGGGAGAAACCTATGGGTCAGAGCTCGAGCAGTAATTTGCGGAAGAGAAAAGAATTTGAGGAGTCCCGAGCTCAGGAATATGATAGAGACGGATCATCAGGGCAGAGACCACCAAGGTCCAGTCGTCGAACAACTAGAATTTCCTACCCTCCTCACCAATGTGAAACTTGTGGTAGAAATTGTAACACCCTCCCTGTAGCAACTCCGTACATTCTACTGTTCAGATGACCAGTGTGGGTCTGGATAGCTAAAACGTCCGAAAAAATATTTAAACTAAAGTGAGAAACCATAATTAACTCAAATATTAATAAGAAAAATTTAGGAAAAATTTAAGAAATAAAATACAACTAAGTTAAATGAGCCAATGCCCTAGCGATGGGTAACCTAGTGGGAAGTTGCGGTTCTCGCAACTAGGAGCCCTAGACCTGAGGAAAAATTCATAAAATAATTTTTGGGACTCCAAAGAAGGGGTATTGAGGTTCTTATGGCATTAGAATGCCAAGAAAAAGCTTAGAAAAATTTCTCATTCAGTACAGACAATTTTGGTCTGTTAAGCTAAATGGAGGGCATTTTGATCATTTCGCCTTTAGAGTTGATTTTTGGCCGACTTGTCTAGTTAAGTAAATAATTATTATGACACAAAATGTGAATAAATATTACTAAAAATTAAATTGAAATTAAGTAGATAAGAAAAGGAAAGAAAATGAAAGAAATTTGAATTATGACATCATTATGATGTCATTAAACATCCACCCAACCAAATTTTGACACATCATTATAAACTACTTAAAAATGAATAAAAGAAGATAAAAATTAAAGAACTAAACAGCTATTTTCAACCTTTGGGGTAGCAAAAAACGTAGAGAGAGAGAGAGAGGAAGGAAAACTCCATTAAAGCTTCACCAAGCTTGAGTTCACCACCCAAATTACCCCAAAACCCTAGCTTCCCTTCACAAATATTTACCCTTACACCTAGAGCAAGTCTTGGGCAGCAAAAAGAGAGAGAAAAAAAGGAGTTCTCAAGCTTTGGGAATTAGCTAAATCAAGGTTAATGTCCAAACTTTTACTATTTTGATTAAATTCATGTTTAATGGCATGAAGTAAGTAGGAAATGTAAGAAAACAAGATAAAAATATGTGTGTGTGCACTCTCAAAATTTTGGCAGCTAGGGCTAGCTAGGGTTTGCTCATGTAATGGTTTATTAACCTTGTAATGGTCAATTAGTGACCATTTGAATGTGCGTGAGAAGGAATTTAAGTGAGTAAGGATGTTGGATTTGAGTTTAGGTGAGCTGCCTTGGCTGACCTGCAGGGCTGAGTCTGAGTCCAACAGGTTTGGGCAGCAATAACTGGAGTTGTAAAGGTTCAATTAGTGCAAGGCTAATTGGACATGAAACTAAACACATAATGGCACAATTTTGGTCAAGAAACCTTTTCCAGAAAACCAAACCAAGTTGACCTAAAAATTACCCTAATCCGGGTGACTTGCATTCTGCCTGGGCAAAATAACCAAATGAACAGTGCTTATTCATTTAGTCATAAAACAGTGTAGAAAGGTCCAATTGATCTGAAATTTTTCCAGAAGAAATCTGAGACATAGACCTACAACTTTCATGAAGAAAACAAATCCAAATTCTGACCATAACCTAGTCAAATTACCAACCAAACTTAGGTTACCAAATCTGGTAGAACCAGTTTTGCCCATAATTTTGGATTCAATCCAATCCGGCCAGTTATGGTGTTTAGGCCGTAGATTTAGCTACAAAACTCCAAATGGAGTGATTCAAAAAAGAAAATGTAACTAGACAAAATAAGGAACAACTTTCATGAAGATAATTTTGCCAAATTCCTACTGTAAAAATGACCAATAGAACAGTAAACACAAGGCTTGAAATCTGAAAATTTTGAACAACTAGCACTAAGCATAGAAATGGTATTGGCAACCAATACCAACAATTTTAGAATGCAAAATGTGGTCTGTTGGGAGTATTAGAACTAAAGTACCTATGGTCTATTCAAAAGTCAACATTTTAGTTGACTAATGAAATGAATAGTACCACCTAAACTTAAATTTCAAGAATTGTAAAGTATAAAAGTCTAACATGCCCTAGTACACCTAGCAAGATTGGTTTGGATAGGTTGGCATGCAAATAGAGTTCAGTTAGCAGTACTGCACATGGAATTGTGCCATTCTGTGATTTCATGGCTTTTAGCCATTCTGACATTGTGTTGAGATGTGGCCTTGTGCCTAATGTTATTATAGCTTATTAGCTGTTCTGTTGCACACCGGAAGACACACATGTGACCGATGGTGTGACGGCCTGAGGTACTTGATACGCAGTGCCAGTTTACCAGTTTATCCAGTCTAGTCATCCAGTATAGGTTACTTGGGCAACCAAAAATGAAAGTTGATAAATTTAATGAAATAATGAATATAACAAGTACCAAAAAAATAAGATTACTAATAAATATAAAAAATTTGTCTGCATGAGACATCAATACACTCACTGCATATTTATTTTTTTTATTAGTTCTTTTTATTTTATTATTGGCACCACTAAGCATTATTGCTTAGCATGTCGCATTTTACCACTCGTAGGTTTTGGAGAGACAGACAGAGAGCCCAACAGACCACAGACTGGGTGAGGTCACAGATCTGCCTAGCGTCAGAATCACCTCTCATCTATAGTGCATCAGTGGTAGGACCTTTAGGTCCCTTTTGAAATTTGTTTTTGCATTTTGTATTAGATAGTAGTTTGTGATTTGTAAATTATGAACTCATGTAAATAGTTAATTTATGTAATCATATGTTGATGTACATATTTGGAAGAATTTTGTTAATTAATATAATTTGAGAATATCTTCATGAAATTTTAGTTGATTTTGAATTCGAATGAAGTTGTGGATTAATGTTGAGAACTTGAAATGATTGCTAATGTTGAGACCATGTTGATGGTTATTGGAGTTTGAGAATGATTGGAAATGATTATTGGAAGTGTTTTTCATAGGTTCGAAGAACTATTTTCTCCATTTTTAGCCGGTACTCTGCCGGATTTTCTATAAAATTTTTGGAACCTCAAATAAATTATAATTTCAATAAATGACTTAAATAAAATATATTTCATAATTGTACTTCATAACTATAAAAAAATTAAATTAGGAAGAATAAAAAAATGATTGAATTAAAATAGGGTATTCCGGTACATTGCGTGGCATATCTTGCTCGGTTACACTGTAGATGAGTAAGAGGTGTCACATTTAGTGGTATCAGAGCACGGTTTAGGCGTTTCTAGGCCTAGATAGAGTCCATACCATGCATTGCATTTGTAAGAGTCTAGGTGACACTAATGCAGATCTGTTTGTCTTTGTTATTTTGATTAGGATATGGACCCCACATCTTAGAGGGCAGTTGAGGAGGAAGTGGAGAGTCATGCTTCACCTGCAGCAGCTGAGACTGGGGGTAGGGGAGAACCTGCTCCGCCAGCTCCAGCAGAGCCTACTCAGCCTCCACAGGCCATGTTCTAGCAAATGGCTAAATTCTTCAGACAAATGGCTAGGGTAATGCCACCACTACCACCACCTCCATAGCAGAAATCACACCTGGAAATACTGAGAAAATTTAGAGCAGTGGACTTCTTTGGCAAGAGAGAAGATGATTCTGTTGCAGTCGAGAACTGGTTGAACAGAGCAGGAAGGGTTTTAAAACAACTCCACTGCACTCCAAAGCAAAATCTAGAAGCTGTTGTATCTCTATTGCAAGATGATGCCTACCAATGGTAGGATACGGTGTCTAGTGAAGTGCAACCAGAAGTAATAACTTGGGACTTCTTTCTCTTAGAATTCAAGAAGAAATATGTGGGTTGAGATTTGAAGAGGGATTAAATGACAATATAAAAATCATGATCACTGCCTTGAGAATCACAAACTTCACCAAGTTAGTGGAAGCTACAATAAAAGTTGAAAAGGTTAGAATAAGTGAGCAGACCAGAAGAGAGAGACCGCAGAAGAGGGGCCCGGGTTAGTCTAGTTCATCTCCTGCACTTGGAAAGAAGTTCAAAGGTCCACCTGCATAGAGTTCAGGTCAACCACAAGGTCAGGGTCAGTCTCAGGGGCCCAGGCCATAGTTCACCCCTAGGAGAGGTCAGTCCACACGATCAATGGGGAGCTCTCCAAGGACGGGGTTTAGGGGACCAACCCTAGCATCTTCTGCATGTTTGCATTGCCTGAAGTGGCATATGAGGGAGTGTTGGAGAGTGAATGGTGCCTGCTTAAGGTATGGGTCGACAAAGCATCAGTTAAGGAACTGTCCATGCAGAACTACTACAGCTGCTCCAACACAAGCAGACAGACCTGCTCCTGCACCACAAAGGGGCAGGAAATCTGGTAAATCTGAGGCAGTGGGACCATCACAGAGGCTTGCATCTGAGCCAGCAGAGAGGCCTGAGGCCAAACCACCTGCCAGAGCCTATGCCATAAGAGCTCAGGAGGAGCAAGATGCCCCGGACATCATCAGGGGTACATTCTCCCTCTACAATACATCTGTGCATTGATTGATGGATCCAGAGTCCACTCATTCATACATCTGCATCAACTTACCTGTAGAAAGGGGGATACTAGTAGGGGAGAGTGACAAAGACATCCTAGTCACTAATCCATTGGGCCACAGTGTAGTGGTGAACAAAGTGTACAAAGGTTGCCCGTTAAGGATTCAGGGGTATGAATTCTTAGCAGACCTGATTGAGTTGCCTTTCCATGAGTTTGACGTGACTTTGGGAATGGAATAGTTGTCACGTCATCAGGTAATGGTTGATTGTAAATTGAAGAGAATTTCTTTGAAAACTCCTGAGGGTAATGAGATCACAGTTGTGTGGGGAAGGACATATTTCTTGTCCAATGTCATCTCTGCCACAGTTGCAAGAAAACTGATTAGAAAAGGTTGTGAAGCCTAACTAGCGCATGTGGTGGATACTAGGCAGGCTAAGCCAGATCTGTGTGACACACCCACAGTCAGAGACTTCCCAGATATGTTCCCTGAAGAATTGCCTAGATTGCCACCAGCAAGGGAAGTCGAATTTGCTATTGAAATACTGCCGGGTACAACACCAATCTCTATTACTCCTTATAGGATGGCACCCACAGAATTGAAGGAACTGAAAATCCAGTTATAGGAGTTGCTGGATAAGGGGTTCATACGCCCTAGTGTGTCACCATAGGGAGCTCCAGTGCTGTTTGTGAAAAGAAGGATGGGACTTTGAGGTTGTGCATCAATTACCGGCAGCTGAATAAAGTGACAGTGAGGAAAAAATATCCGTTGCCTAAAATTGGCTATTTGTTTGATCAGTTGAAGGGAGAAGCAGTATTTTCCAAAATTGATCTCAGATCAGGGTATCATCAGTTGAGGGTGAAGGATGCAGATGTGCCAAAGACTGCATTCAGGACCCAGTATGGGCATTATGAGTTTCTGGTGAAGCCCTTTGGCCTAATAAATGCACCAGCAGCATTCATGGACCTTATGAACCGTATCTTTCATCCATTCCTATAGTGGTCTTTATTGATGATATTTTGGTATATTCCAAGACTAGTGAAGAACATGATGAGCATTTGAGGATTGTTTTGCAAACCCTGAGAGAAAAGAAGTTGTATGCTAAGTTGTCCAAGTGTGACTTTTGGTTGAATGATATTGCATTCCTTGGACACATAGTGTCAGCTGATGGGATTAGAGTGGATCCCAAGAAAATAGAAGCAGTGATGGAATGGAAGCCTCCCAGGAATACAACTAAGGTCATAAGTTTCTTGGGGCTAGCTGGGTATTACAGAAGATTTGTGAAGGGTTTTTCCTTAATAGCTGCTCCAATGACCAAGTTTTTTCACAAGAATGTTAGATTTGACTGGAATGACAAGTGTCAGACTAGTTTTGAGAAGTTGAAAGCTATGTTGACAGAGGCACCAGTGTTAACACAGCTAGTGTCGGGAAAGGACTTTGCGGTCTATAGTGATACCTCTCATAATGGGTTAAGGTGTGTATTGATGTAAGAAGGGAAGGTGGTCGCTTATGCTTCCAGGCAGCTAAGGCCACATGAACATAATTACCCTACCCATGATCTAGAACTTGCAGCAATTATCTTCACACTGAAGATATGGAGGCATTACTTGTATAGTGAAAAGTGCTACATTTACACAGACCATAAGAGTCTAAAATACTTGCCAATCCAGAAAAAACTCAACCTCAGACAGAGGCGATGGATTGAGTTCCTGAAGGACTATGATTGCGTTATTGACTATCATCCTGGGAAGGCAAATGTAGTTGTTGATGCTTTGAGCAGAAAATCCATCACAGCTTTGAAATTATTGAATACCCGTCAATCTTTGGTTCGAGATGGAGCTATTTTGGCTGAGTTGCAAGTGAGGCCAAACCTGTTACAGCAGATTTTAGATGGGCAGAAGGTAGATGATAAGCTAAAGGCTATTATGAGAAAAATCCTAGAAGGGAAAGAAACTGACTATGAATTGAAAACAGATGGGTGTCTGTACTACAAAGGAAGATTATGTGTACCAGATGATAGGGAATTAAAGGCCAGTATTCTAAAGGAGGCACACACCAGTGTTTATGCTATGCACCCAGGAAGTACAAAAATGTATCATGATCTGAAACTTCAGTATTGGTGGCCTGGTATGAAGAAGGACATAGCTGACTATGTGACTAAATGCTTAACATGTCAACAAGTCAAGGCAGAATATTAAGTTCCATCGGGTTTGCTACAGCCTATACGCATACCTGAATGGAAATGGGATCGGGTCACCATGGATTTTGTAAGTGGTCTACCTCTAACCCAGAAGAAGCATGATGCAGTATGGGTGATAATAGATAGATTGATGAACTCAGCACACTTTCTGCCAGTAAGGACTGACTACTCATTGGAGAAGTTAGCAGAATTGTATATCAGTGAGATAGTTAGGCTGCATGGAATTCCACTTTCCATCATATCTGATCAAGACCCAAGGTTTACATCGAGATTTTGGAAGAAGTTGCATGAATCCTTGGGTACACAACTCCACTTCAGCACAGCTTTCCATCCTCAGACGGATGGGCAATCAGAAAGAGTAATCCAGGTAAATAATTGAAACCAATTGAACTAATACAAATATTGAACTGAAATGATAATAATAACATGAAATATTTGGTAGGTCCTTGAGGATATGCTGAGGATTTGTGTCATTGAGTTTGAGGGAAGTTGGGATAGATACCTCCCATTGGCAGAATTTGCATACAACAATAGCTACCAAGCTAGTATCCAAATGGCCCCGTATGAAGCACTGTATGGGAGGAAATATAGAACTCCAATGTGCTGGACTGAATTAGGAGAAGATAAACTGGTAGGGCCAGACTTGGTGAAACAGACTGAGGATAAGGTAAAGCTAATCAAAGCCAATCTGAAGGTTACCTCAGACAGACAAAAATCTTATGCCGACCTGAAGAGAAAAGAAATAGAATATATGGTTGGCAACAAATTGTTTCTCAAGGTGTCATCATGAAAGAGGGTACTGAGGTTTAAAAGAAAAGGTAAGCTAAGCCCTAGGTTCATTGGCCCATATGAAGTCATTGAACGTATGGATCCAGTGGCCTATAGGCTAGCTTTACCACCAGAGCTGGACAAGATCCACAATGTATTCCACGTATCAATGCTAAGAAGATACAGCTCATATCCTTCACATGTCATCTCCATGGAAGAAATTAAAGTACAACCGGATTTGACATATGAAGAAGAACCCATACGGATCCTGGCTCGAGAAGAGAAAGAGTTGAGGAATAAGCATATTCCACTGGTGAAAGTGCTTTGGAGGCACCACAACACCAAGGAGGCAACTTGGAAAAGTGAAGAGACGATGAGACAACAGTTCCCTCAATTGTTTGCATCAGGTAAATTTCGAGGACGAAATTTAAATTAGAGAGGAAGATTTGTAACACCCTCCCTGTAGCAACTCCATACATTCTACTGTTCCGGTGGCTAGTGTGGGTCCAGACAGCTAGAACGTCTGAAAAAATATTTAAACTAAAGTGAGGAACCATAATTAACTCAAATATTAATAAGAAAAATTTAGAAAAAATTTTAGAAATAAAATACAATTAAGTTAAATGAGCTGGTGCCCTAGCGATGGGTAACCTAGTGGGAAGTTGTGGTTCTCGCAACTAGGAGCCCTAGACCTGAGGGAAAATTCATAAAATAATTTTTTGGGACTCCAGAGAAGGGTCATTGAGGTTCCTATGGCATTAGAATGCCAAGAAAATGCTTAGAAAAATTTTTCAATCGATACAGACAATTTTGGTTTGTTAAGCCAAATGGAGGGCATTTTGGTCATTTCGCCTTCAGAGGTGATTTTTGGCCGACTTGTCCAGTTAAGTAAATAATTATTATGACACAAAATGTGAATAAATATTGCTAAAAATTAAATTGAAATTAAGTAGACAAGAAAAGGAAAGAAAATGAAAGAAATTTGAATTATGACATCATTATGATGTCATTAAACATCCTCCCACCCAACGAAATTTTGACACATCATTATAAACTACTTAAAAATGAATAAGAGGAGATAAAAATTAAAGAACTAAACAACTATCTTCAACCTTTGGGGCAGCCAAAAACGTAGAGAGAGAGAGAGAGGAAGGAAAACTCCATTAAAGCTTCACCAAGCTTAAGTTCACCACCCAAATCACCCCAAAACCCTAGCTTCCCTTCACAAATATTTACCCTTACACCTAGAGCAAGTTTTGGGCAGCAAAAAGAAAGAGAAAAAGAGGAGTTCTCAAGCTTTGGGAATTAGCTAAATCAATGTTAGTGTCCAAACTTTTGCTATTTTGATTAAATTCATGTTTAATGGCATGAAGTAGGAAATGTAAGAAAACAAGATAAAAATGTGTGCGTGTGCACTCTAAAAATTTTGGCAGCTAGGTTTAGCTAGGGTTTGCTCATGTAATGGTTTATTAACCTTGTAATGGTCAATTAGTGACCATTTGAATGTGTGTGAGAAGGAATTGAAGTGAGTAGGGATGTTCGATTTTAGTTTAGGTGAGCTGCCTTGGCTGACCTGCAGGACTAAGTATGAGTCCAGCAAGTTTGGGTAGCAATAGCTGGAGTGGTACAGGTTCAATTAGTGCAAGGCCAATTGGACATGAAACTAGACACATAATGGAACAATTTTGGTTAATAAACTTTTCCCAGAAAACCAAATCAAGTTGACCTAAAAATTTCCCTAATCCGGGTGACTTGCATTCTGCCTGGGCAAAATGACCCAACGAACAGTGCTTATTCATTTAGTCATAACTCAGTGTAGAAAGCTCCAATTGATATGACATTTTACCAGAAGAAGTCTGAGACATAGACCTACAACTTTCACGAAGAAAATAAATCCAAATTCTGACCATAACCTAGTCAAATTGCCAACCAAACTTATGTTACCAAATCTGGCAGAACCAGTTTTGCCCAGAATTTTGGATTCTGTCCAATTCGGCCAGTTATGGTGTTTAGGCCATAAATTGAGCTACAAAACTCCAAATGGAGTTACTCAAAAAAGGAAATGTAACTAGACAAAATAAGGAACAACTTTCATGAAGACAAATTTGCCAAATTCCTACTATAAAAATGACCAATGGAATAGTAAACATAAGACTTGAAATCTGAAAATTTTGAACAACTAGCACTAACCTTAGAAATGGTATTGGCAACCAATACCAATAATTTTAGAATGCCAAAATGTGGTATGTTGGGAGTATTAGAACCAATGTACCTATGGTCTATACAAAAGTCAACATTTTAGTTGACTAATGAAATGAATAGTAACACCTAAACTTAAATTTCAAGAATTGTAAAGTTTAAAAGTGTAACATGCCCTAGTACACCTAGCAAAATTGGTTTGGATAGGTTGGCATGCCAATAGGTTTCAGTTAGCAGTACTGCACATGGCATTGTGCCATTCTGTGATTTCATGGCTTTTATCCATTCTGACATTGTATTGAGATGTGGCCTTGTGCCTAATGTTATTACAGCTTATTAGCTGTTCTGTTGCACACTGGGAGACACACATGTGATCGATGGTGTGACGGCCCGAGGTACTTAATACCCAGTGCTAGTTTACTCATTTATCCAGTCCAGTCATCCAGTATAGGTTACTTGGGCAACCAAAAAATGAAAGTTGATAAATTTAATGAAATAATGAATATAACAAGTACCAAATAAATAAGGTTACCAATAATTATAAAAAATTTGTCTGTATGAGACATCAATACACTCACTGGATATTTATTTTTTTTATTAGTTCTTTTTATTTTATTATTGGCACCACTAAGCATTATTGCTTAGCGTGTCGCTTTTTTCCACTCGTAGGTTCTGGAGAGACAGACAGAGAGCCCAGCAAACCACAGATTGGGTGAGGTCACAGATTTGCCTAGCGTTAGAGTCATCTCTCATCTACAGTGCATCAGAGGTAGGACCTTTAGGTCCCTTTTGAAATTATGTTTTTGCATTTTGTATTAGGTAGCAGTTTGTGATTTGTAAATTATGAACTCATGTAAATAGTAAATTTATGTAATCATATGTTGATGTACATATTTTGAAGAATTTTGTTAATTGATATATTTTGAGAATATCTTCATGAAATTTTAGTTGATTTTAAATTTGAATGAAGTTGTGGATTGATGTTGAGAACTTGAAATGATTGCTAATGTTGAGACCATTTTGATGGTTTTTAGAGTTTGAGAATGATTGGAAGTGATTATTGGAAGTGTTTTTCACAGGTTCCGAAGAACTGTTTTCTCCATTTTTAGCCGGTACTCTGTCGGATTTTCTATAAAATTTTTGGAACCTCAAATAAATTATAATTTCAATAAATGACTTAAATGAATTATATTTCGTAAATTGTACTTCATAACTATGAAAAAAAATAAATTAGGAAGAACAAAAAAATGATTGCATTAAAATAGCGTATTCCGATACACTGCGTGGCATATCTTGCTCGGCTACACTGTAGACGGGTAAGGGGTGCCACAGAAATCATGGTGGGATATGCTACAAGGCTATAGGAGCCTGTTATAACTGTGGAGGCACATGACACTTTGCTAAGGACTGCACTAGTGCCCGTAGAGTTGGGCCACCTCCTACTACTGCTGAAGGGTCAATTCAGAATCCTGTCACCAGAGGTTCACAACCACCTAGCAGAGGTAGAGGCAGGGGTAGAGGTAGTCCATCAAACAACTAAGGCACAGTGAATCAGTCAGAGCAAGGCAGTGCTCCGGTCAGAGTCTATGCAATGAGACAGAGAGAAGAGGCTGAGACTTTTGACATTGTTGCTGGTACTTTCTTGATTAGTAACTAAGATATATATATATATATATATATATATATATATATATATATATATATGTATTGTTTGACTTGGGGTCTGCATACTTTTATGTTAGTGCCATTATTGTTTGCCTTCCTACTGTCCCTCGTATAAAAAAAAAAATTCAGTTATCTAAAAGTAAGTTACAGTAATGGAATTACTCTAGATAAGGACAAAGATGTTACAGTTAGTAATTGTCAATGGATATTGTAATCAGAATAAGATTCGAATATCAGTAAATTCGAAAAGGATAAAATATAAGAAAATTTGATCTATTGGGATGTATCATAGTAACTATACAATGTTCTTGATGTTTATACTGTGAGCTGCAGATTACAGTACTGACTTGAGATTATTGTGTAGAGCTACGTACTACTGATAGTGCACCAAGATGAGAATAGTTGCCAACGGCATCTGTATTGGTATAGTTATGTTAGGACAAAATTTTATTGTTGAAAATGACTTTGGAAATCCTACTTAAGGAGTTAAAACTCAAAAGTTAGAATATCAAAAGGTTATAGTTTAGTACAAAAGGAAGTAAGTTATAGAATATTAATAGATAAAAAGAGTTATGGAAGTAAAAATTTGAACTGTTGATTCAGATATAACAAAGAAACATTACGAATGTGAGTAAGATTATTGACTAGAATGGTCAAAGGACCCATGATTATATAAGTAATTCTAACATGACCTCAATGGTCTTTCAAAAAGGGAACATGAATCGAAGTATTAGATGGAACGATAGTAAGAAAAGATTATTGTTATATAAACAAAGTAAATGTTACATTAGAATGTTAAAAGTTGTACACAAATTCAGAGGAAAGAAGATTATACGATCATATAGAAAGGAGAAAATAAACGTGTGAATATTGTAAGACGACCATTGGGTAAAATTTTACAGACAAAATTTATTTTAAGGGGGGGAGAATTGTAACACCCCTATGTTCGGTAGTGTGTTCTACTGTTCCGGTGACAGTGTCTGTCCGGATAGCTAGGATGCCAGGAATTATATTTAAATATTAGTGTGGAGATATAAGGTATTGAAATACAATAGATAAAAACAAAGAAAAAAATAATAGCAATGAAATGAAACTAAGTTAAACGAGCCAGCACCACAGCGATGAGTGACCGCACGGGGAAGTTATAGCACAGGCAATAGCCTACCCCAGGACCGCGGATAACCCTCGAAATTAAGTTTCGAGACATAATTAAAGACTTATTGAAGTATAATTGACATTAGAAATGTTAAAGAAAATTAAAGAATTAGTACAAAGAAAAACGAAAAATTTAAGAAATTGATAAAAATCGGTGTTACCGAAAAGTCAAGAATACAACCCGAATAGGGGAATTTTAGTAAATTGACACCCCGAGTTGTCTTTTGACCTAAATGTCCATTAAAAATAAATGATATTAAACTTTGAAAATGTCATAAAAAAATTAAATTGGGGTACATAATGTAAATAGTGGAAGAATGATGATAAAATTGCAAAATTGGAAACTTTGGATTATTAAATCATTAACCAAAGTTTAGTGCTCCACTAACTACATTATGAGAGACATAAAATAAGTTTTAGTGGGCAGAAGTTGATCATCTTAAACCTTCACAAAAAACCAGCCGAACCCATTTTCCTCTCAAAACTCCATGGGACTCCATGGCCAAAGCTTAACCAAGCTCCATGCAACCATGATTTAGCCATATTTTTCATTAGGTTCCTTCACTAAACCTTACCTACACACCTCGGGCAGCAATAAGGGAGCAAGAAAGATAAGTTTTGGTGAGGTTTTGAAGAAGTCCAAAAGAGGTGAGTGGTTATTTTCAATCCTTGTTTCATTAAAAGTGTAACTAAGGTTGTGACAGTTTGAATTATGGAAGAAGTTTGAGGTTTGATGAATTGTTGGGGATGGAGCATTTCGGTAGCCATGGAACCTCACCATGAACAGCTTGTCTTTACATGTAAATGGTTGTTTGGATATTGATTTAAATGTTTAATTGTATTAAAGTTGAATTCCATGTGTGAAGTTTGAATATTAAGCATGAAAAGTGAAAATGGAAGTTGATGTGTATGTGTAATTTTTGGGCAGCCTCAAAATGGAAATTGGTAAGGTTCAAATTCATGAAATGTTGTTGAAATATTGTACAAAAATTTGGCAGCATATATGTGTGTGGAATAGTAGTGATAGGTATATAATTTGATGATGGAAGTTTGTGTGATAATTAGATGTATTTATGTGTATACATTGTTGGGATTGAACTTTGTGAATGGTGACGGCATTTGGTGTATTTGAAGTGGTTATATTCTACCCAAGTTGACCTATAATGTAGAAAATTGAATGCTTTTGGTTAGTGCCAAATGAAGAATGGTATGGGAAGCGAAAATATAATTAGTAAACATGTGTTTGGTTTGGTGTTTGAAAAGCATGTAGAGGGCAGTATGCAAATGGACCTATGACCCTAAGTGTGTGACTCCAATTGGTATGAGGCCAATTGGAGGTGAAACTAGGCACAAAATGTGCCAACTTTTATGAAGAAAGCTTACCTAAATTCTGTCCAAAAACTGATGTGAAAAATGACCAAATCCGTATTAGTGACTTGAAAGCCTGAAAATTGACTATTTGGGCAGCAGTTAGTGTTTTGGCCATAACTCACTCAAAACAGGTCCAATTGACCTGAAATTCTTACCATGAATTTTAGACATCGATCTACAATTCTTATGAAGACACCAAAGCCCAGAAATGGCCAGAACCAAGCCAAATAGCTTGCATAAGTTCAGGTACCAAAACTAGCCGAACCAAAAGTGACCTAAAAATGACCTAAGCCTACCATTTTAGTGCATTATGTCCAGCATTGGTAAATTGACCATATCTTGGTCTATACAACTTAGAATGATCTGAAATTTTGCCCTGCGTGTAATAAAACATAGACCTACAAGTTTGTAGTTTGGACCAAAACCTAAAAATCGAGGGAACTAGGTCATCTAGCTAGGTCAAAATAGTATACCGAAATCCGGTAAATTGCAATAAAATACAATACACTTGAAAATGAAATTGGTAACATATACCAACACTAAAGGGCTATAAAATGTGACATATTGGTAACATTAGAATTGACTCACTTAGAGTGCATCAAAGGTCAACATTATAGGTTGACTAATGAAATGAATTGAAGGGAATAGTACCAAAAAAATTTAGAAACAAATTCATTGAGTACTGAAACACTTTAAATTGTGTGTTTCAATTGAAAAGGATATTGAAAAGCATAAAGAACACTGAGTCAAGGCCAAGAGGCATATATTAGAGATCTGTGCACAATACTTTTTATATTCACTACTTTTACTAGAAAATTTATTTAGAGAAATGAGTTATAAATAATTTTTTATTGTTTTGGCTTTGGGAATATTATTTGGAAATTATTGTGTTGCCTACTTTGCAAATGAAAATTTTGAGATAAAATGTGATTTGTGGTTTGTATAAAATATTGTGATTTGGAATTATTTTGATTCACACTTGGCATGACAATATTACTATGTTCCTCCTCCATTTATGGGATGAGTGTGATTATATTCCTCCCTCTTTGACTTGCCAGTCTGAGGTGAGTGTGGATGAGCACTCATTATCTAGCTAGCTACCCCTCTCATTGATTTCGATTAGTGGGGTGAGTGTGCCTTGTCATGGTGTATAACACGGCATATTCGAAAAAGTTTGTGTCATGACCTATGTTGTGTTATTGATTGGCAACACTGTGTTATTCAATTGTTTAATCAAATTTGTGTTATATGAGCTTGGAAAATTGTGACATGAAATTGTGAATTATTTGAATTGTAAATTGTCAATAAAAGTTTTACATACCGTATTTTAAATTGTTATTGTGCACCACTAAGTAAATTTTACTCAGCGATAGCTTTTTCATTGTTGTCACAGATAGACAGACGGACAGAGCAGCAGAGTAGGCTGCTTGTAACATCCTCACTTTAGCTAGTCCTTACTCTCTACTGTTCCGGTGACCAATGTCAGTCTGGGCAGTTAGAATGTTTGAAATTATAAATAGACTAGAGTCAGAAGTTATAAAGAAACTAAATAATACTCATAACAATCAAGGAAAATTTTTAGAAACCAAATACACTAAGGTTGAACGAGCCGAAACCCTAGGGATGAGTAACTCGAAGGGGAAGTGACGATGAAGGCCGTTAGCAACCCTAGACCCGAGGGAAAAATTATAAAATGATTATTGGGACTCCATAGACGGGTCATTGAGGTTCTTATGGCATTATAATGCCAAGAAAATGCTTAGAAAAATTTTTCTATCGGTACATACAATTTTGGCTCGTTAAGCTAAACGGAGGGCATTTTGGTCATTTCGTCTTCAGAGATGATTTTTGGCCAACTTGTCCAGTTAAATAAATAATTTATATGACATAAAATATGAATAAATATTATTAAAAACTTAATTGAAATTAAGTAAACAAGAAAAGAAAAGAAAATGGAATTATGACATCATCATGATGTCATTAAAATTCTCCCATCCAATCCAATGTTGACACATGGCATAAACTTATTTAAAAGAGACTAAATGGGCTGAAAAATGAAAAAAAAAATCAGAAACTTCTCTCCCATCTTCTTCTTGCCATCACCCTCCCACCATTGCCAACCTTGAGCAAGCTGTTCAAACCTTGATTTCACTAGCTTTTGTCCCACTAAACCCTATATTCCCAACACAAAAAAGCGTTCTTACACCTTGGAGAGTCTTTTGGGAGCAAAAAAAAAGGAAAAAGAAGAACCTTAGCAAGTGGAAAATCTCACTCCATTAGAGGTTTGTGACCTAACCTTGAATTTCACTTTAAATTCATGTTTAGGGATTATGAATGGGTGCAAATGACAAAGAAATTGATGAAATACCATTTGTATGCCATCCCTAAATTTCGGCAGCCTTGGTTGGGGTATGATTGTGATGAGTTTTATGGAGTTAAAATGGTAGTATGGCTGTCCTCCATATGCATCTCTTGAGTGAAGTGATGTAATGCAAGTGATAATGCATGATTGATGATGTTTGAGTTAGGGTTTGGGGTGAAAAATGAGACTTTGATCATGTGATAATGAAAGTAGGTTTTAATGGCCAATTAGTTACCATTTGGTTCTGTTTGAATAAAAAATGGAGTGAATTGTGTAGTGGGATTTGAGTTTGGTGTGGCTGCCCTTGGTGACCTGCAGGACTGGGCATGAGTCCAGCAGGTTTGGGCAGCAATAACTGGAATTGTAGAGGTTCAATTGGCACAAGGCCAATTGGACATGAAACTAGACACATAATGGCACAACTTTGGTGAAGAAACCATGCCTAGAAATGTGACAACCCTTACCCGTCTACAGTGTAGCCGAGCAAGTTATGCCACTCAGTGTGCTGGAGCACCAATTCATGTTTCAATTACAATTTATCCCTTTTAATTCATTTACTTACAATTTTTGATAAATCTGAATTTTTTCGCAAATTTTATAGAAAATTCGGTAGAGTGCCGGCTGTAAATTGAAAAAATAGTTCTTCTGAACTTGCATAAAAACACTTCCAATATAATTTCTAAATCCAAACTCCATTATACACACACTTCTCAACTCAATCTCAAAATCTCAATACTATTTTCAGAAACTTTTCTTTTCTGTTTACATCATCACTGAAAGAACATTTATATTTCTCAACATTTCATTTATCAACATACATTATACAGAAAATTTTAATAACATGAAATTTCATATATTTACATTGTTACATAATTTCAAGAGTTTATAGTTACAAACTAAAATTAATACAAAATGCAAAATACAAAGTGCTACCCCGAAATCCTAATGTCCTACCATATGCACTGCAGATGTGAGGTGACTCTGGACTCCGGATGCAAATATGAAGACTCACCCGGTCTGATGTTTGCTGGGCTCACCAGCTAGGTCTCCAGTATCTGCACGTGGCAAAAGCGACGCGCTAAGCAATTATGCTTAGTGGTGACAATATAAAATAATATAAAATAGGAATAAAAATAAGTGTGCAGAATGTATGTTAACATTTTTTTGGTAAACTTAATTCCTGATATTTTTTTTGTAGTATTATTTGATTCAAATTTGGTAAAAGTTATTATCATTGCCCGAGTAACCCATACTAGTCGACTGGACTGGATAAACGGGTAAACTGGCACTAGGTATTAAGTGAAGGAACGGAAGCGTGAAAAACACAAGATTATCCCATTGAAATTCAAAATTTCACCTAGGGTCACATGCACCATGCAAGATTTATTTTTATCTATTTGATTTCAATGATAAACAACATATTAAAACTCTTTTAATATGTTTTTGGATCTGTATTTGCCATTTAAGATTTTAAAATTAATCAGATTAATTTTAGAACCCTAGATTAAATCAAGAACGATTACACTAACCTCTTGATGTGCTGCAGCGTGTCTGCGCCTTTGAGATTCGTCTTCAGGACACCAAATGTTGTCCCTCTAGCTTGTCCACACCAAGAACACCTATGGCAGCCCTTGAACAGCTTCTAAAGCCTTTTCTATTAATTAGAAATTCAAGTTCTGCCTTTTAAGAGATTAGAGATGCAAACAGGACACTAGAAACAATTTCTAGTGTTTTTAATTCAAGAGATTGATGGCTAATCTCTTTGAATTGATGAGAGATGAAGAGAAATAGCTGGAGAGGCTCAAAGTGGCGTGACATATGAGAGGAGAGGCTGCTGGTTGTGTTTTCTTTTCATAACCCCACTTAAATAGCTAGGTTAACACATTAAACCCTAGCCACATGTCACCTTTTGATTAGCTCTAGGTTTAAGTGACTCAATCACATTGTGCCAAGTGTCAAACCTATATTTAATCTTGATTTTAATCATCTTACATGATTAAAAATATTTGGCAAGCTTATGTGTTATGCCATGTGTCACCATCTCATGGTGCCACGTGTCACACTGCAAAATGACCAAAATGCCCCCGTGTCTTAATTTTGAGTTCTTAACCCAAAATAATTATTTTCTTCTTCTAATTAATTTATATCAAATATAAATTAATTAATTAATCTCTATTAATTAATTTCTCATCAATTAAATTCATATTTAAACACTTTAAATATAAATTTAATTTATACTACACATCCAATAATCTAGATTTGGTTTCAAGTCATGCTAGGGACTTTGCAATTTAATTGCAAACCAAATCTATTTAATTAATCAATTAAACTCTTTAATTAATTAATTAAATCATATTTAAATAGGTGATAACTTGTGTATGTGTGTGACTTACTAGGCTCATCACTAATTGGCAATGAGACATGATATCAACTCTTAATATCATCGAACTCTTTCTTACCATAAATGATTTCTCTAAATCATTTTATGAACCTCATAGACCATGGTTAACACCTAGCATAGCATGCCATGGCCACCCAATTAGTAATAAGATTTACCTTAAATGAACCTATAATCATATGTTACCATGCACTAGAATCTCTCTGTTACAAAATCCCAACTCAAGCCGAGTCATGGTTTATGTCAAACTCCATTTGCTATGAATATTATGTTCTCTTTTAATTCCAGTTCTTGATTAAAAGATTTTCTCATCGAAACTCTTTCGAATAAATCTATCTGTCCTGGCCAGGAACTTGAAACATCAAGAACAATTAAATGAACATAGGATTTTATCTCTATTTACTTAGAGGAACAGATTCCATCTTGATCAACACCTACCTCCATATATAACTAGCAGGAGCCAACACATGCCCATATACCCATACATAGTACAAGTATGAAAGCGAGATCAAACTCAAACTACCTATATACAAGATAAGCGTGCTATCTCAGTCTAAAGATTATATGCATCGATATGATTTATGACAAAACATTGACAAGAGTAAACTCCATGTGCTTGTCATAAGTGTCACTGGTTCGGCCTACTTATCATTTATAAGTGCCTATCATATTTGTTATATGGCATGAGACTCACCATTCCATCTTATTTATATCTCATATAAATAACTTGGGAACAAATATGAATACAATCTTTCTGGATAAGTCATGTCCTTATTATGAAGTATCCTCGATTGTGAACCTATTTATGATACTTTGTGCTAGAAATATTGTCACTCATATTCTTAACAACTTAAGAATAATATTTCTAACAAAATATCAATGGACCTTTTCTATTACACATAAATATATTATGTAAACGGAAAAGTGGAAATGCCTTTTATTATTAAAAATATGTACAAGATACATACTAAATGATATGCTCTAGGGCATACTACTAACAATCTCCCACTAGCACTAGAGCCATTCATTACAATACCTTAGACCCATCTTCTCAAGATGTCAGTCTAACTGAGCTTGTGACAAAGGCTTAGTGAATGGATCAGCTGAATTTTTCAGCTGATGTTATTTTTCTGCATGGCTATATCGCCTCGCCCAACTATTTCTCTGATAATGTGGTAGCGCCTTTCTATGTGTTTGGATTTTAGGTGAGACCTTAGTTCCTTTAGCCTGTATGACTACTCCATTATTGTCACAGTGTAGTGGAACCGACTCAATGGAAGGAACTATCGTAAGTTCTCACTACGAACTTCTTTATCCAAACAGACTTCTTTTGCGAGATTCGATGCGAGAATATACTCGACCTCGAGTGGAATCTGCGATGCGTGCTCGTTTGGAACTCTTCCAACCGGCTGCACCTCCATTACAAATGAACACATATCCGAGGTAGACTTTCTATCATCGATATCCGATTGGAAATCGAATCGATAACCATCCAATTGCAAGTCTCCACCTCCATAAATCAAGAATAAATCCTTAGTTCTTCTCAAGTACTTAAGGATATTCTTGATACTATCGATGTTCCAAACTGGATTGGATTGATACCGCTAGTCAAACTAACGGATATGCGATATCCGCCTAGTACACAACATTGCATACATTAAACTTCCAATAGCCAAGCATATGGAATCTGGTCATCTTATCTCTTTCTTCAGGTGTCTTTAGAGACATCTCTTTAGAAAGATGGATACCATGTCTCACTGGTAACAATCCTCTCTTGGAATCAAGCATGTTAAACCTCTTTAACACCTTTTCCAAGTATAGACTTTGGGATAAACCAATTATTCTTTTTGCTCTATCTCTATAGATGCGAATCCCAAGAATATAGGTTGCCTCCCCTAAGTATTACATGGAGAATGTATTAGACAACCAAACATTTATAGTCTACAACATACCCGTATCATTACCCATCAACAAGATGTCATCCACATATAAGACAAGGAAAGTGATAGCACTGTCACTAACCTTCTTATATACACATGGCTCATCCTCATTTTTGATAAAACCAAAAGATTTAATGGCTTCATCAAAACGGATGTTCCAACTCCTCGAAGCTTGTTTCAACCCATAAATGGATCGCTTTAGCATGCATACCTTGGAACCATCTTGGTATTCAAATCCCTTAGGTTGTTCCATGAAAATGTTTTCTTCAATGTATCCATTGAGAAAAGCTGTTTTGACATCCATCTGCCAAATCTCATAATCATAGTATGTAGCTATTGCTAATAAAATCCTAATTGATTTAAGCATGGCAACAAAGTAGAAAGTCACCTCATACTCTATTCCTTGCCTATGGCGAAAACCTTTCGCTACTATCCTTGCCTTATAGGTCTCTACCTTTCCATCAAAACCAATTTTCTTCTTGAAAACCCATTTGTTCCCTATAGGTACAATACCTTTAGGTGGGTCAACAAGATCCCAAACTTGATTCTTATACATGGAATCAATCTCGGATTTCATAGCATCAATCCATTTTGAAGAGTCTATATCTGATATACCTTCTTCATAGGTAAGTGGATCATCTCCATGATCTACTTCTTCATGAGTAGACAACTCTTGTTCTTCTTAATGAAGAAAACCATCTCTCAGTGGGTGTTGAGATACCCTGGTTGTTCTACGAGGAACAGCTGTAGATGTTTCATCAATGGGTATAGGTTGACTAGATGGATCTATATCCATCTGATCTGTTGGTTGGTCAGAATTCTCCAATTCTAACTCTATTTGCCTTCCTTTGCCTCCTTCTTGAACAAACTGTTGTTCAAGAAATGTGGCATCTCTACTTATTACAACCTTTTGTGAAGTAGGCAAATAAAAATAATATCCAAAACTATCTTTTGGATATCCAACAAATCGACCTTTTTCTGATCTGGTCTCCAATTTATCAGTGTTCAGCTTTTTGATATAAGCTGGACAACCCCAAATCATAACATGCATAAGACTTCGTTTTATTCCAAGCCATATCTCATAAGGTGTGGAAGAAACCGATTTTGATGGAATCCTATTCGAATATATAAAGTGATTCTAATGCAAATCCCCAAAAGGAGATTGGCATATCAAGATAGCTCATCATACTACGTACCATATCCAATAGGGTACGATTTCTCCTTCAGATACACCATTCACCCGTATGGCGTTCTGGAGGAGTCACCGAGAAACAATGACATGCTCTCTAAAGTATTCATCAAATTCAAGACTCAAATATTCACCTCCACGATCTGATCGAAGAGCTTTAATATTTTTTCTGTTTGATTTTCTACTTCAGACTTAAATTCTTTGAACTTTTCAAAGGATTCATGTTTGTATTTCATCAAATACAAATACCCAAACCTTGATTTATCATCAGTAAAGGTAATAAAATAATGAAAGCCCCCTCTAGCCATTTCTTTAAACGGACCACATACATCACTATGTATTAGTTCCAAAATATTTTCAGCTATTAGCCCTTGTCCAACAAAGGGTGATCTAGTCATTTTGCCTTGAAGGCAAGATTCACAAGTTGGAGTAGGCTCAGAGCCCAATGAGGATAGAATCCCCATTTTCTCCAATTTTGCAATCCTATCTTCTGCAACATGACATAACCTTAAGTGCCAAATATATTTTGAACTTGAGTTGGTTTTCACCATGGCATTGTATTCTTTTAGATCACTTGCATTCATTTTGTGTTTGTCATTATTATCCAAATAATAAAGACCATCATTCATATAACCCGAACCAACATATTTATTTCCAAAATAAATATTGCAAACATCATCTGTGAACTGAAATTCATAGCCATTTCTAGTCAAACTAGATATAGAAATGATGTTCTTAAAAGCATCAGGTACATATAAAATATTATCCAAACACAAAACATGTCCAAACATGTAAAAAGATTTAGATCCTATGGCTAAAACTTCAACAGTTGAGCCATTGCCAATCCGACTCTAATATCTTGAGAATGCAAGTCGCCATCGCTTGCTAGTTCCTGCATATCATTAGAAATGTGAGAACCGCACCATATCTAAAACCCAAGCTGTAGATGAACTATAAGTATCATCGAATCTAAATAACAAGATATGGACATACCTTCCAAGGTGTATCCTTCTTGTCCTTCAGAGAAGCAAGATACTCGGCGCCTTTTCCGTGCCCATCCATTTGGCAGTGGAAACACTATCCTTTGCCTTCATCAGCTATAGTCTTCCATTTCTGTTTAGCTATTTTCTTGGAAGGACCAGAATCGAGGTTTCTTTTTCTTATTGCCTTTCTTCTTGTTGGACCTTCCACAGTAAGAAGATGCAACCAAAGCTACCTCTTTTCCATTATTGACTGGCATATTCTTTAGGGCAAAAACCAGCAATTTCAGTAATTCAGCTAAGGTGCATTCATGTTTAGTCATATGGAAATTTGTAACAAAAATCCCAAAAGACTCAGGAAGGGACTGAAGGATCAAATCCGTTTGTAGTTGGAAATCCATGTTGAAGTCAAGATGTTCCAACTGCTCAATCAGCCGAATCATCTTGTGGACATGATCCCCAACATTCTGTCCCTCAGACATCCTCATACGGAATAACTGTCTAGATATCTCATACCTAGCATTCCTGCTGTGCTCACCATACAACTCTTGTAGGTGAAGGAGGATCTCACTAGCACTCTGCATGTTCTCATGTTGCTTCTGTAACTCATTACTCATGGAAGCAAGCATGTAACACTTAGCTCTCATATCATGCTCCTTCCACTTGTCCAAAGTATCATGTTCCTCTTGTGTGGCCTCTGGAGGTAAGGGACCAGGAACATTTGAATCTAGAACATATCCTATATGTTCAAGGTTCAGGACAAGTTTCAAATTTCTTAGCCAATCAGACAGATTAGGTCCTGTCAACCTGTTGTGATCAAGTATGCTTGCAAGGATATTGGATGGTGGTGGTTGTTTTGTGCTCATTTTTATCAGAAAATTAACTGCAGAAAATAACCAGATTAATTAATAAATGTATCATGTAATTAACCAAAATGATTATGGTCTTTTAATCAAATTGGTCCTCCCACTAACTTAGCGAATCCTACACTTCCAAAGTAGAAAACGGAAATCCTAGTTGGATGGATTTCTAGTGGGTGATTGAATTCTTATAATTCTATTGATCATCCTCAGGTACATCCATTATTGGAATTACAATAAACTATAAGTGAGCAACTCCTTGCCCATCACATCTCATGTGAGGTTCAATCCTTTACTAGCCCCTAATGCTCAAAATCTCAGGTACATCCAATATTGACTTATCTTGCATTAGTTAAGTTGATCCCATTGAGCCAGTAATTATGCAAATAATTTTAATGTCCTCAGGTACATCCAATATTGGCCACCAAACCATTTACATATTTACAACATCTCATGCTTAACAATTATTCTTAAGAAAATCTCTTAAATTAATTGCATCTCATGCAACTATTTAAAATTTCTTAAAATAATTGCCCCAATGGAGGGCTTATGTTATAATTACTTTAATTATAGCATTTCCAACTTAATCATTTGTTTGGAAGATTTTATAGCCAACCTAATTACTATTAAGGTCTCACTTTGCACATTATCCATTTAGCATGCATATATCATATAATTGCATACATTCCCATACATCTCATGCATTCATGGATAAGCAGTAAATATGGTATGATCATGGACTTTCTAAGGGATTCAATTATGAGCCACCAAGAATTGAATCAGGGCATTCCTAGGTGCATTTCATTCATTCATTTTACAAGAGTTGCTGAAGGAGTACATAATCAACACTTGATATTGAATTCCTCCCACTGGTCCCACCAATGCTCTTGACCTCCTTGAACTTCTTGCAATCCAATATTACATAGTAATCCTTGGCATACCAAGGCGAATTTACAAGAGCTTAAATAAATGAAATTACAACCCAAAAATATTACAAACTTAATAATACATGCCCAAAATAAATTAAAATAAATTAATTAATTTACAATCCCAAAGAAACATAAAAGAAATAAATCCAATCACATTGGTCTTTTATAGTCCATGATCATCCATCATGCATATCACTATTTAACAATTAAATAAAATATACATTCTTAAATTAAATTGAATATCTCATATTCAACTTAAAATTCCAGATTTGAATATGATTCAAATAAATTTAAAAATTCAGATTTGAATCTCATTCAAACAAATTTAAAAATTCAGATTTGAATCACATTCAAACAACTTCAAAAATTCAGATTTGAATCACATTCAAACATTTTTTTAAAAAATCAGATTTGAATCACATTCAAATATTTTTTAAAAAAATCAGATCTGAATTTTATTGAATCAATTTTAAAAAATCAGATTTAAATATGATTCAAACAACTTTAAAAATTCAGATTTGAATCTCATTCAAACAACTTTTAAAATTCAGATTTGAATCACATTCAAACATTTTTTAAAATTCTGATTTGAATCATAATTTAATTGTGTGATTAAAACAACTAATTAAACACTTTAATTAGTCAAAGAATAGGCCTTAGATCATACAACAATTGCAGAATTAAAAGCCAAACCTTAAATCACCCATGGAACCATTGTTGCCGCCACCAATGGTGGCTTCTCCATGTGTGACGCCACATCTCATGATCCAACCAGCAATGAATCTCTTGATCTCATGATCAAACACACAATTAAATTATATAATCAACAATCTAAATGGCAAATATAGTGGCTCTGATACCAATTGAAGGAACGAAAGCGTGAAAAACACAAGATTATCCCATTGAAATTCAAAAATTTCACCTAGGGTCACATGCACCATGCAAGATTTATTTTTATCTATTTGATTTCAATGATAAACAACATATTAAAACTCTTTTAATATGTTTTTGGATCTGTATTTGCCATTTAAGATTTTAAAATTAATCAGATTAATTTTAGAACCCTAGATTAAATCAAGAACGATTACACTAACCTCTTGATGTCTTTGCAGTGTCTGCGCCTTTGAGATTTGTCTTGAGGACACGGATGTTGTCCCTCTAGCTTGTCCACACCAAGAACACCTATGGCAGCCCTTGAACAGCTTCTAAAGCCTTTTCTATTAATTAGAAATTCAAGTTCTGCCTTTTAAGAGATTAGAGATGCAAACAGGACACTAGAAACAATTTCTAGTGTTTTTAATTCAAGAGATTGATGGCTAATCTCTTTGAATTGATGAGAGATGAAGAGAAATAGCTGGAGAGGCTCAAAGTGGCGTGACATATGAGAGGAGAGGCTGCTGGTTGTGTTTTCTTTTCATAACCCCACTTAAATAGCTAGGTTAACACATTAAACCCTAGCCACATGTCACCTTTTGATTAGCTCTAGGTTTAAGTGACTCAATCACATTGTGCCAAGTGTCAAACCTATATTTAATCTTGATTTTAATCATCTTACATGATTAAAAATATTTGGCAAGCTTATGTGTTATGCCATGTGTCACCATCTCATGGTGCCACGTGTCACACTGCAAAATGACCAAAATGCCCCTGTGTCTTAATTTTGAGTTCTTAACCCAAAATAATTATTTTCTTCTTCTAATTAATTTATATCAAATATAAATTAATTAATTTATCTCTATTAATTAATTTCTCATCAATTAAATTCATATTTAAACACTTTAAATATAAATTTAATTTATACTACACATCCAATAATCTAGATTTGGTTTCAAGTCATGCTAGGGACTTTGCAATTTAATTGCAAACCAAATCTATTTAATTAATCAATTAAACTCTTTAATTAATTAATTAAATCATATTTAAATAGGTGATAACTTGTGTATGTGTGTGACTTACTAGGCTCATCACTAATTGGCAATGAGACATGATATCAACTCTTAATATCATCAGAACTCTTTCTTACCATAAATGATTTCTCTAAATCATTTTATGAACCTCATAGACCATGGTTAACACCTAGCATAGCATGCCATGGCCACCCAATTAGTAATAAGATTTACCTTAAATGAACCTATAATCATATGTTACCATGCACTAGAATCTCTCTGTTACAAAATCCCAACTCAAGATGGAGTCATGGTTTATGTCAAACTCCATTTGCTATGAATATTATGTTCTCTTTTAATTCCAGTTCTTGATTAAAAGATTTTCTCATCGAAACTCTTTTACGAATAAATCTATCTGTCTGGCAAGGAACTTGCAACATCAAGAACAATTAAATGAACATAGGATTTTAACTCTATTTACTTAGATGAACAGATTCCATCTTGATCAACACCTACCTCCATATATAACTAGCAGGAGCCAACACATGCCCATATACCCATACATAGTACAAGTATGAAAGCAGTATCAAACTCAAACTACCTATATACAAGATAACTGTGCTATCTCAGGTCTAAAGATTATATGCACGGATATGATTTATGACAAAACATTGACAAGAGTAAACTCCATGTGCTTGTCATAAGTGTCACTGGTTCGGCCTACTTATCATTTATAAGTGCCTATCATATTTGTTATATGGCATGAGACTCACCATTCCATCTTATTTATATCTCATATAAATAACTTGGGAACAAATATGAATACAATCTTTCTGGATAAGTCATGTCCTTATTATGAAGTATCCTCGATTGTGAACCTATTTATGATACTTTGTGCTAGAAATATTGTCACTCATATTCTTAACAACTTAAGAATAATATTTCTAACAAAATATCAATGGACCTTTTCTATTACACATAAATATATTATGTAAACGGAAAAGTGGAAATGCCTTTTATTATTAAAAATATGTACAAGATACATACTAAATGATATGCTCTAGGGCATACTACTAACATTAAGTACCTCGGACCATCACACCATCGGTCACATTGTGTCTCCCGGTGTGCAACAGAACAACAAATAAGCTGTAATAATTATCAGGGATTAAACCCGAGTGTAACAACTGAATAACATAGCCAAAGGCTATTATGTCACAGAATGGCATGGGAAGCCATGAAACACAGAATGGCATGAAGCCATATGCAGTACTGCTAACAGAACCCTATTGGCATGCCAAGCTATCCAAACCAATCTTGTTAGGTATACTAGGGCATATTGCACTTTTAAATTTCACAAGTTTTGAATTTCAAGTTTGAATGCTACTATTCATTTTATTAGTCAACTAAAATGTTGAATTTTGCATAGAAAATAGGTACATTAGTTTTAATACTCCCAACATACCACATTTTGCATTCAAAATTTGTTGGTATTGGTTGCCAATACCATTTCTAAGCTTAGTTTTAATTGGGCAGAATTTTCAGTTTTCATGCCTTGTTTTTACTATTCCATTGGTCATTTTTGCATTCGGAATTTGGCAAAATGATCAACATGAAAGTTGTTCCTTATTTTGTCTAGTTGAATTTCCTTTTTTTAATCACTTCATTTGGAGTTTTGTAGCTCAAGTTATGGCTCAAAAACCACGACTGGCCGGATTGAAATTTTGTCCAGAATTTCTGGACTGACCATATCTATAGTGTAATGAACAGTGATTGCAACTCACTTGTTGAATATGTTCTGGTCATAATTTGGGTTAGGTTTCTTCATGAAAGTTGTTGGTCTATATCTCAGCTTGTTGATGGCAAAAGTTCAGGTCAATTGGACATTTCTACACTGATTTATGGCAAATGAACAAATACTGTTCATTTAGTCATTTTGCTCAGGCAGACTGCAGGTCACCCGGATTAGGGCAAGCTTTTGGTCCACTTGGTTTGGTTTTATGGGCATGGTTTCTTCACCAAAGTTGTGCCATTATGTGTCTATTTTCATGTCCAATTGGCCATGCACCAATTGAACCTCTACAATTTAGGTTATGGTTGCCCAAACCTACTGGACTCATATCCAATTTTGCAGGTCAGCCAAGGCAGCAACACTAACTGCAATTCCCACTAATCAAACCACCTCATTTCTTGTTTACACATAACCAAATGGTCACTAATTGACTATTAAAACTTACTTTCATCATTACATAATCAAATCCTCCATTTTATACCAAAACCCTAACCCTAACATCTCAAATCATGCATTTAACTTCGATTTCATCATCCTAAACAATAGGTTAGTGTTAAGGGCAGCTAGGGTACCATTTTAATTCAAGAAAATCTTCAAAACCCTACCAAGCCCAAGGCTGCTGGAATTTTAAGAAAAGTTTACACATGGTATATTTTTAATTTTTATGTAAATTTACATTCCACTCCACTCCTTTAACATGAATCGAAAGAGAATGAGTGAGTTTAGTCACTAACCTATAATGAAGTAAATTCCAAGCTTATCAAAGCTCCTCCTTTCTATTTCTTTTTGCTGTCTTTAGCTTGCCCAAGATGTATGAATAATTTTTTATAAAGACAAAGTTGAGTTTCAAGGTAATTTAGTGAGTGATTTCAAGCTTTCCTAAGCTTCCATGGAGTTTCTCTTCTCTTTCTCTTTCTCTAATATTCCCGTTGGTTTTGGAAAGAAAATGGCTGCTAGAATTTTCTTCTTTGTTTTTATCTTATTTTGTGTCCCTTTTATCTCTTTAGTTATTTTTTTAAGTGGTGATTGAGTGGAAACTCCTAATTACAGAAGCATGACATCATAATTCCCAATTTAACTCTTTTTTGCTTTCTTTTCTTTTCTACCAAATTTCAATTTAATTTTTAGCACTATTTATTCATATATTGTTTCATAATAATTATTTACTTAACTGGACAAGTCGGCCAAAAATCACCTCTGAAGGTGAAATGACCAAAATGCTCTCCGTTTGGCTTAACAGACTAAAGTTGTCTGTACCGATTGAAAATTTTTTCTAAGCATTTTCTTGACTTTCTAATGCCATAGGAACCTCAATGACCCTTCTCTAGAGTCCCAATAATTATTTTATAATTTTTCCCTCGGGTCTAGGGCTCCTAGTTGCGAGAACCACAACTTCTCACTAGGTTACCAATCGCTAGGGCACCGGCTCATTTAACTTGGTTGTATTTTATTTCTAAAATTTTTCCTAAATTTTTCTTATTAATATTTGAGTTAATTATGGTTCCTCACTTTAGTTTAAATATTTTTTCAGACGTTCTAGTTTTTCTGAACCGACACTGGTCACCGGAACAGTAGACTGTACGGACTAGCTAAAGTGAGGATGTTACAACTCTTCCCCTCTAATAAAAATTTCGTCCTCGAAATTTACTTGACTTAAGTAATCATGGAGTTGCTACCTCCTTGTTTCTTCACTTCCTTGTATCGTCTCATCAGTGTCTGGATTTAGTTCTTCCTGAGCTTCCATAGCATATACTTGTGGTGCCACCCTGACTTCGGGATTTTCAACTGTCTCAGAAACAATCTTCTGTGAAATGTCAGCCATTTCTGCTCTACCCGATCTTTTACCCCTTTGAACTATAGGGGAAGGTCTATCAACTTGTACCGGAGCTATTGAACCACTCCTCTGAGGGCAATCTCTTGTGAAATGATCCGTAGCCCCACACTTGAAACACTCTCCAGTTAACAGTCGACACTCCCCTCTGTGTCTCCTACCACAATGCATACATTCAGGCACTGGGCCTGATCCCCTTGTTATTGTGCCTGGGGAGCTAGCTATAGATATTCCAATCTGGCCTCTGTTGCCCTGTACCTGATTTTGTGAACCAGAACCCTTAAACTTCTTACTATCTGTCGGTATACTTGACTGTCCTGGTCTAAATTCCCTCTTACGCTGCCTATCTTTCCTATTTTGTTCATTTATTCGGACCCTTTCAACTTTTAATGCAGCATCAACTAGTTTAGCAAAATCTGTGATCTCCAATACTATTATCATAACTTTCATATTATCATTGAGCCCTTCTTCAAACCTTCTGCACCTCTCTGCCTTAGTAGGGACTATCTCCCTCCCATATCTACTCAGTCTGACAAACTCACGCTCATACTCAACCACTGACAACTGCCTCTGTCTCAGACTGATAAATTCTCTTCTTCGCTCTTCTAAATACACTTTGCTAACATATTTCTTCCTGAACTCTGTGAGGATGAATTCTTAGGTGATCCGTTCAGGTTGCACCTCACTGGTTACTGTGTCCCACCACTGATATGCATCATCCTAAAGTAGGGACACAGCACCCAGCAGGTTCTGCTCGGGGGTGCAGTTTAGCTATTTCAACACTCTGATGTTTCTATCCAACCAGTTCTCTACGGTCATGGGATCATCCTCCCTCTTCCCAAAGAAGTCTACAGCCCCTTGCTTTCTCAATTTCTCCAGATGGGACTTCTGTGGTACTGGTGGAGGTTGTGGTGGTGGTATTGCCCCCATCATTTGCCGGTAGAATTTAGTCATTTGCTGAAATAGAGCAAACTGAGGTTGGATAGGTGCCTTAGCTGCTGGTGGAGCAGATTCTCCCCTGCCCCCAGAATCAGCCCTTGGAGGAGCACGACTCTCCAGCTCCTCATCAACTGCTCTTTGAGAAGTAGGATCCATATCCTATTCAAAATAAGAAAACAAACAGATCTGCATCAGTGTCACCTGAACACTTACAAATGCAATGCAATGGTATGCAATCTATCTAGGCTCAGAAATTCCTAAATCGATGCTCTGATACCATTAAATGTGACACCCCTTACCCGTCTACAGTGTAACTGAGCAAGTTATGCCACTTAGTGTGCCGGAGCACCAATTCATGTTTCAATTACAATTTATCCCTTTTAATTCATTTATTTACAATTTTTGATAAATCTAAATTTTTTTGCAAATTTTATAGAAAATTCGGCAGAGTGCCGGCTATAAATTAGAAAAACAGTTCTTCTGAACCTGCTTAAAAACACTTCCAATATAATTTCCAAATACAAACTCCATTATACACACATTTCTCAACTCAATCTCAAAATCTCAATACTATTTTCAGAAACTTTTCTTTTCCGTTCACATCATCACTGAAAGTACATTTATATTTCTCAACATTTCATTTATCAATATACATTGTGACACCCCTTACCCGTCTACAGTATATCTGAGTAAGATATGTCACACAGTGTACCGAAACACTCTATTTTATCTCAATCATTTTTATTCTTCTTTAATTTATTTTTATCATAGTTTTGAATATAATTTGTGAAATATAATTCATTTAAGTCATTTATTGAAATTATAATTTATTTGAGGTTCCGAAAATTTTATAGAAAATCCGTGATCTGGCTAAAAATGGAGAAAACAGTTCTTCGAAACCTGTGAAAAACACTTCCAATAATCATTTCCAATCATTCTCAAACTCCAATAATCATCAAAATCTCAATATTTTTCAACAACATTTTCATTTCTCAATCATTCATTTCTCATGGTATTCATATATATAAGCAATAAATAAATACTCAATTTTCCATTCATAAATACAATTTTCACTATTTACATTAACATCAAAATATATGCCATAAATCTCAATTACACATAAGAAAATAAAAGTTAGTTACAAAATACCAAAATGAAACCTAGTGTCCTACCAATGCACTGAAGATGTTGAGGTGACATGGATACTATGCAGAGCTGCAGAAGGTCTCACCCAGTCTGTGGTCTACTGGGGTCTCGGTCAGTATCTCTAGAACCTACGCGTGGCAAAAGCAACGTGCTAAGCAATAATGCTTAGTGGTGCCAATAATAAAATAAAAAGAAATAACAGAAAATAAATATGCAGTGAATGTATCGATGTCTCATTGCAAATAAATTTTCGTTGAGTATTTGTAGTCTTACTTATTGCTAAAAATTAAATTGAAAATGAGTAGAGAAGAAAGGAAAAGAAAATGAAAGAATATGCCAATTTTGACATCATATGATGTCATTAAACCCTTCTCCACCAATCACATTTAACCAAGCCACTTGAAACAAATAAAAAGAGGTAAAACGAGGTAAAAAATAAACAAAAGCCATCTGCTTTCTTCCTCAAGAAAAACCAGGCGTCACCCTTCCCACCCCAACCACCATGAAAGCTTAAGGTTAGCTTGAAATCACCCTCCAAACCACCTCTAAACCCTAGTCTCCCTTCACAAAAACTCATCCTTACACCTAGAACAAGCTTTGGACAGCAAAAAGAAAGGAAGAAAGTGAAGTTGTGAAGCTTTGGAAACTGCCTAAGTCAATGTTAGAGTCAAATTCTTCTAAAGATTTTGTGTATGGCTGCCATTGAACATGATTTTGGTGTTGTAAACCATGGATTGTATGTGTATGAAAATTTTAATTGTTGGAGTTAGGGTTTGAGCATGAAATTGAGACTTTGATCATATAATGATGAAAGTGAGTTTTAATGGTCAATTAGTGACCATTTGGTTATTGGTAAACAAGAAATGAAGTGTGTTTAGTGATGACATTTAGGTTTAGTGTGGCTGCCCTAGGTAACCTGCAGAATTGGACATGAGTCCAGCAGGTTTGGGCAGCCATAACTTGAATTGTAGAGGTTCAATTGGTGTTTGGCTAATTGGACATGAAACTAGACACAAAATGGCACAACTTTGGTGAAGAAACCATGCCCATAAGACCAAACCAAGTGGACCAAAAGCTTGCTTCAATCCGGGTGACCTGCAGTCTGTTTCTGTAGAATGACCAAATGAAAAGTATTTGGTCATTTGGCCATAACTCAGTGTAGAATGGTCCAATTGACCTGAAATGTTACCCACAATAAGCTGAGATATAGACCAACAACTTTTATGAAGAAACCTAACCCAAATTATGATCAAAACCTATCCAACAAGTGAGTTGAAGTCACTGTTCACTGCACTGTACATATGGTCAGTCCAGAAAAATTTCAATCCGGCCAGTTGTGGTTTTTGGACCATAACTTGAGCTAAAAAAACTCTAAATGGAGTGATTCAAAAAAGGAAATTCAACTAGACAAAATAAGGAACAACTTTCATGTTGATCATTTTTCCAAATTCCAACTGAAAAATTGACCAATGGAACAGTAAAAACAAAGCATAAAAACTGAAAATTCTGCCCAACTAACATTAAGCTTAGAAATGGTATTGGCAACCAACACCAACAAATTTTGAATGCAAAATGTGGTATGTTGATGAGATTAAAACCAATGTACCTATTGCCTATGCAAAAGTCAACATTTTTGTTGACCAATGAATGGAATAGTAACACTAAAACTTAAATTCCAAAAATTGTGAAACTTAAAAGTGTGAAATGCCCTAGTATACCTAACAAGATTGGTTTGGATAGCTTGGCATGCCAATAGGGTTCAGTTAGCAATACTGCACATGGCATTATGCCATTATGTGATTTCATGGCTTTTAGCCATTCTAACATTGTGTTGAGACTTGGCCTTGTGCCTAATGTTATTCTGACTTATTAGCCGCTACATTTGCACCGGGAGATACATATGTGACCGATGGTATGACGGCCCAAGGTACTTGATACCCAGTGCTAGTTTACCCGCTTATCCAGTCCAGTCGTCCAGTATAGGTTACTTGGGCAACCAAAAATGAAAGTGGATAAATTTAATGAATAATGAATATAACAAGTACAAAATAAGTAAGACTACATACATTATACAGAAAATTTCTATAACATGAAATTTCATATGTTTACATTGTTACATAATTTCAGGAGTTTATAGTTACAAACTAAAATTAATACAAAATGGAAAATACAAAGTGCTACCCCGAAATCCTAATGTCCTACCATATGCACTGCAGATGTGAGGTGACTCTGGACTCCGGATGCAAATCTGAAGACTCACCCAGTCTGATGTCTGTTGGGCTCACCAGCTAGGTCTCCAGTACCTGCGCGTGGTAAAAGTGACGCGCTAAGCAATTCTGCTTAGTGGTGACAACATAAAATAATATAAAATAGGAATAAAAATAAGTATGCAGAATGTATGCTAACATTTTCTTGGTAAACTTAATTCCTGATATTTTTTTTTGTAGTATTATTTGATTCAAATTTGGTAAAAGTTATTATCATTGCCCGAGTAACCCATACTAGTCGACTGGACCGGATAAACGGGTAAACTGGCACTAGGTACTAAGTACCTCAGACCATCACACCATCGGTCACATTGTGTCTCCCGTTGTGCAACAGAACAGCTAATAAGCTGTAATAATTATCAGGGATTAAACCCGAGTGTAACAACTCAATAACATAGCCAAAGGCTATTATGTCACAGAATGGCATGGGAAGCCATGAAACACAGAATGGCATGAATCCATATGCAGTACTGCTAACAGAACCGTATTGGCATGCCAAGCTATCCAAACCAATCTTGTTAGGTATACTAGGGCATATTACACTTTTAAATTTCACAATTTTTGAATTTCAAGTTTGAATGTTACTACTCATTTCATTAGTCAACTAAAACATTGACTTTTGCATAGACAATAGGTACATTGGTTTTAATACTCCCAACATACCACATTTTGCATTCAAAATTTGTTGGTATTTGTTGCCAATACCATTCCTAAGCTTAATGTTAATTGGGCAGAATTTTCATTTTTCATGCTTTGTTTTTACTGTTCCATTGGTCATTTTTGCAGTGGGAATTTGGCAAAATGATCAACATGAAAGTTGTTCCTTATTTTGTCTAGTTCAATTTCCTTTTTTGAATCACTCCATTTGGAGTTTTTTAGCTCAAGTTATGGCCCAAAAACCACAATTGGCCAGATTGAAATTTTGTCTAGAATTTCTGGACTGACCAAATCTACAGTGCAATGAACAGTGACTGCAACTCACTTGTTGAATATGTTCTGGTCATAATTTGGGTTAGGTTTCTTCATGAAAGTTGTTGGTTTATATCTCAGCTTGTTTATGGTAAAATTTCAGGTCAATTGGACCTTTGTACACTGATTTATGGGCAAATGACCAAATACTGTTCATTTGGTCATTTTGCCCAGGCAGACTGCAGGTCACCCGGATTAGGGCAAGCTTTTGGTCCACCTGGTTTGATTTTATGTGGCATGATTTCTTCACCAAAGTTGTGCCATTATGTGTCTAGTTTCATGTCCAATTAGCATTGCACCAATTGAACCTCTACAATTTAAGTTATGGCTGTCCAAACCTGCTGGACTCATGTCCAATTCTGTAAGTCAGCCAAGGCAGCAACACTAACTGCAATTCCCACTAATCGAACCACCTCATTTCTTGTTTACACATAACCAAATGGTCACTAATTGACTATTAAAACTTACTTTCATCATTACATGATCAAAGTCTCCATTTTATACCCAAACCCTAACCCTAACATCTCAAACCATGCATTTAACTTGCATTTCATCATCCTAAACAATAGGATAGTGTTAAGGGCAGCTAGGGTACCATTTTAATTCAAGAAAATCTTCAAAACCCTACCAAGCCCAAGGCTGCTGGAATTTTAAGAAAAGTTTACACATGGTATATTTTTAATTTTCATGCAAATTTACATTCCACTCCACTCCTTTAACATGAATCAAAAGAGAATGAGTGAGTTTAGTCACTAACCTTTAATGAAGTAAATTCCAAGCTTATCAAAGCTCCTCCTTTCTATTTCTTTTTGCTGTCTTTAGCTTACCCAAGATGTATGAACAATTTTTTGTGAAGACAAAGTTGAGTTTCAACGTAATTTAGTGGGTGATTTCAAGCTTTCCTAAGCTTCCATGGAGTTTCTCTTCTCTTTCTCTAATATTCCCGTTGGTTTTGGAAAGAAAATGGCTGCTAGAATTTTCTTCTTTGTTTTTATCTTATTTTGTGTCCCTTTTATTTCTTTAGTTATTTTGTTAAGTGGTGATTGAGTGGAAACTCCTAATTACAGAAGCATGACATAATAATTTCCAATTTAACTCTTTTTTGCTTTCTTTTCTTTTCTACCAAATTTCAATTTAATTTTTAGCACTATTTATTCATATATTGTGTCATAATAATTATTTATTTAACTGGACAAGTCGGCAAAAAATCACCTCTGAAGGCGAAATGACCACAATGCCCTCCGTTTGGCTTAACAGAATAAAATTGTATGTATCAATTGAAAAATTTTTCTAAGGATTTTCTTGGCATTATAATGCTATAGGAACCTCAATGACCCTTCTCTGGAGTCCCAATAATTATTTTATAATTTTTCCCTTGGGTCTAGGGCTCCTAGTTGTGAGAACTGCTACTTCTCACTAGGTTACCCATCGCTAAGGCACCAGCTCATTTAACTTGGTTGTATTTTATTTCTAAAATTTTTCCTAAATTTTTTTTATTAATATTTGAATTAATTATGGTTCCTCACTTTAGTTTAAATATTTTTCTAGACATTCTAGTTGTCTGAACCGACACTGGTCACCGGAACAGTAGACTGTACGGACTAGCTAAGGTGAGGATGTTACAACTCTTCCCTTTTAATAAAAATTTCATCCTCAAAATTTACTTGACTTAAGTAATCTTGGAGTTGCTACTTCCTTGTTGAAGGAACGGAAGCGTGAAAAACACAAGATTATACCATTGAATTCAAAAAAAAAATTTCACCTAGGGTCACATGCACCATGCAAGATTTATTTTTATTTATTTGATTTCAATGATAAACAACATATTAAAACTCTTTTAACTTGTTTTTGGATATGTATTTGCCATTTAAGATTTTAAAATTAATCAGATTAATTTTAGGACCCTAGATTAAATCAAGAACGATTACACTAATCTCTTGATGCACTGCAGCGTGTCTGTGCCTTTGAGATTCGTCTTCAGGACACCAAATGTTGTCCCTCTAGCTTGTCCACACCAAGAACACCTATGGCAGCCCTTGAACAGCCTCTAAAGCTTTTTCTATTAATTAGAAATTCAAGTTCTGCCTTTTAAGAGATTAGAGATGTAAACAGGACACTAGAAACAATTTCTAGTGTTCTTAATTCAAGAGATTGATGGCTAATCTCTTTGAATTGATGAGAGATGAAGAGAAATAGCTGGAGAGGCTCAAAGTGGCGTGACAAATGAGAGGAGAGGCTACTGGTTGTGTTTTATTTTCTCATAACAACACTTAAATAGCTAGGTTAACACATTAAACTCTTGCCACATGTCACCCTTTGATTAGCTCTAGGTTTAAGTGACCCAATCACATTGTGCCAAGTGTCAAACCTATATTTAATCTTGATTTTAATCATCTTACATGATTAAAAAAAAAACATTTGGCAAGCTTATGTGTTATGCCATGTGTCACCATCTCATGGTGCCACGTGTTACACTGCAAAATGACCAAAATGCCCCTGTGTCTTAATTTTGAGTTCTTAACCCAAAATAATTATTTTCTTCTTCTAATTAATTTATATCAAATATAAACTAATTAATTAATCTCTATTAATTAATTTCTCATCAATTAAATTCATATTTAAACACTTTAAATATAAATTTAATTTATACTACACATCCAATAATCTATATTTGGTTTCAAGTCATGCTAGGGACTTTGCAATTTAATTGCAAACCAAATCTATTTAATTAATCGATTAAACTCTTTAATTAATTAATTAAATCATATTTAAATAGGTGATAACTTGTGTATGTGTGTGACTTACTAGGCTCATCACTAATTGGCAATGAGACATGATATCAACTCTTAATATCATCAGAACTCTTTCTTACCATAAATGATTTCTCTAAATCATTTTATGTACCTCATAGACCATGGTTAACACCTAGCATAGCATGCCATGGCCACCCAATTAGTAATAAGATTTACCTTAAATGAACCTATAATCATATGTTACCATGCACTAGAATCTCTCTGTTACAAAATCCCAACTCAAGCTGGAGTCATGGTTTATGTCAAACTCCATTTGCTATGAATATTATGTTCTCTTTTAATTCCAGTTCTTGATTAAAAGATTTTTCTCATCAGAAACTCTTTTCTGAATAAATCTATCTGTCCTGGCCAGGAACTTGAAACATCAAGAACAATTAAATGAACATAGGATTTTATGTCTATTTACTTAGAGGAACAGATTCCATCTTGATCAACATCTACCTCCATATATAACTAGTAGGAGCCAATACATGCCCATATACCCATACACAGTACAAGTATGAAAGCAGTATCAAACTCAAACTACCTATATACAAGATAACTGTGCTATCTCAGGTCTAAAGATTATATGCACTGATATGATTTATGACAAAACATTGACAAGAGTAAACTCCATGTGCTTGTCATAAGTGTCACTGGTTCGGCCTACTTATCATTTATAAGTGCCTATCATGTTTGTTATATGGCATGAGACTCACCATTCCATCTTATTTATATCTCATATAAATAACTTGGGAACAAACATGAATACAATCTTTCTGGATAAGTCATGTCCTTATTATGAAGTATCCTCGATTGTGAACCTATTTATGATACTTTGTGCTAGAAATATTATCACTCATATTCTTAACAACTTAAGAATAATATTTCTAACAAAATATCAATGGACCTTTTCTATTACACATAAATATATTATATAAACAGAAAAGTGGAAATGCCATTTTTTAATAAAATATGTACAAGATACATACTAAATGATATGCTCTAGGGCATACCACTAACAATCTCCCACTAGCACTAGAGCCATTCATTACAATATCTTAGACCTATCTTCTCAAGATGTCGGTCTAACTGAGTCTGTGACATAGGCTTAGTGAATGGATCAGCTGGATTTTCAGCTGATGCTATTTTCTGCATTGCTAAATCGCCTTGCCCAACTATATCTCTGATAATGTGGTAGTGCCTTTCTATGTGTTTGGATTTTGGGTAAGACCTTAGTTCCTTAGCCTGTATGACTACTCCATTGTTGTCACAGTGTAATGGAACTGCTGACTCAATGGAAGGAACTACTGTAAGTTTTGTCACGAACTTTTTAATCCAAACAGCTTCCTTTGCAGCATCTGATGCAAGAATATACTCACCTCAGAGTGGAATCTGCAGTCGTGCTCTGTTTGGAATTCTTCCAACTGACTACACCTCCATTACAAATGAACACATATCCAGAGGTAGACTTTCTATCATCGATATCTGATTGGAAATCAGAATCAGTATAACCATCCAATTGCAAGTCTCCACCTCCATAAATCAAGAATAAATCCTTAGTTCTTCTCAAGTACTTAAGAATATTCTTGAAAACTATCCAGTGTTCCAAACCTGGATTGGATTGATACCTGCTAGTCAAACTAATAGCATATGCGATATCCGGCCTAGTACACAACATTGCATACATTAAACTTCCAATAGCCGAAGCACATGGAATCCTGGCCATCTTATCTCTTTCTTCAGGTGTCTTTGGAGACATCTCTTTAGAAAGATGGATACCATGTCTCACTGGTAACAATCCTCTCTTGGAATCAAGCATGTTAAACCTCTTTAACACCTTTTCCAAGTATAGACTTTGGGATAAACCAATTATTCGTTTCGCTCTATCTCTATAGATGCGAATCCCAAGAATATAGGTTGCCTCCCCTAAGTCTTTCATGGAGAATGTATTTGACAACCATACCTTTATAGTTGTCAACATACCTGTGTCATTACCTATCAACAGTATGTCATCCACATATAAGACAAGGAAAGTGATAGCTCTGTCACTAACCTTCCTATATACACATGGCTCATCCTCATTTTTGATAAAACCAAAGGATTTAATGGCTTCATCAAAACGGATGTTCCAACTCCTCGAAGCTTGTTTCAACCCATAAATGGATCGCTTTAGCTTGCATACCTTGGAACCATCTTGGGATTCAAATCCCTTAGGTTGTTCCATGAAAATGTTTTCTTCAATGTATCAATTGAGAAAAGCTGTTTTGACATCCATCTGCCAAATCTCATAATCATAGTATGCAGCTATTGCTAATAAAATCCTAATTGATTTAAGCATGGCAACAAAGTAGAAAGTCTCCTCATAGTATATTCCTTGCCTTTGGCGATAAGCTTTTGCTACTAGCCTTACCTTATAGGTCTCTACCTTTCCATCAGAACCAATTTTCTTCTTGAAAACCCATTTGTTCCCTATAGGTACAATACCTTCAGGTGGGTCAACAAGATCCCAAACTTGATTCTTATACATGGAATCAATCTCGGATTTCATAGCATCAATCCATTTTGAAGAGTCTATATCTGATATAGCTTCTTCATCGGTAAGTGGATAATCTCCATGATCTACTTCTTCATGAGTAGACAACTCTTGTTCTTCTTCATGAAGAAAACCATATCTCACTGGTGGGTGAGATACCCTGGTTGTTTTACGAGGAACAGCTGTAGATGTTTCATCAATGGGTATAGGTTGACTAGATGGATTTATATCCATCTGATCTGTTGGTTGGTCAGAATTCTCCAATTCTAACTCTATTTGCCTTCCTTTGCCTCCTTCTTGAACAAACTGTTGCTCAAGAAATATGGCATCTCTACTTATCGTTCCAGCCAAATTTCACATTCTTGTGCAACAATTTGGTCATTGGAGCAACTATAAGAGAGAAACCCTTCACAAATCTTCTGTAGTACCCAGCTAGCCCCAAGAAACTTCTGACCTCAGTTGTATTTCTGGGAGGCTTCCATTCCATCACTGGTTCTATATTTTTGGGATCCACTCTAATCCCCTCAGCTGATACTATGTGTCTAAGGAAAGAGATCTCACTCATCCATAAGTCACATTTGGACAGCTTAGCATACAGCTTCTTTTCTCATAGGGTTTGCAGAACAATCCTCAAATGTTCATCATGTTCTTCCCTGGTCTTAGAATATACCAGAATATCATCAATAAAGACCACTACAAACCGATCTAAGTATGGATGGAAGATACGGTTCATAAGGTCCATAAATGCTGCTGGTACATTTGTTAACCCAAACGGCATCACTAGAAATTCATAATGCCCATACCGGGTTCTAAATACAGTTTTTGACACATCTGCACCCTTTACCCTCAACTGATGATACCTTGATCTGAGATCAATTTTTTAAAATACACCGATTCACTTCAACTGATCAAACAAATCGTCAATTCTGGGCAATGGATATTTACTCTTCACAGTTACTTTGTTCAGCTGCTGGTAATCAATACACAATCTCAAGGTTCCATCCTTTTTCTTCACAAACAACACCGGAGCTCCCCATGGTGACACACGGGGGTGTATGAACCCCTTATCGAGTAACTCCTGTAACTGAATTTTCAACTCCTTCAATTCAGTGGGTGCCATCCTATAAGGAGCAATAGAAATGGGTGCTGTACCCGGCATTACCTCAATAGCAAACTCGATTTCCCTTTCTGGTAGTAAACTTGGCAACTCTTCAAGAAATACATCTGGGAAGTCTCTTACTATAAGTATATCACCCAGGTTCTGCTTAGCCTACCTAGTATCAACCACGTGTGCTAGGTAAGCTTCACAGCCTTTTCTCATCAATCTTTTTGCAACTGTGGCTGAGATAACATTGGACAGGAAATCTGTTCTTTCACCCACAATAGTAATCTCATTACCCTCAGAAGTTTTCAGAGAAATCCTCTTCAATTTGCAATCAACTATGGTCTGATGACATGACAACCAGTCCATTCCCAAAATCATGTCAAACTCATGGAAGGGCAATTCAATTAGGTCTGCCAAGAATTCATACCCCTGAATCCTCAACGGGCAACCTTTATACACCTTATTTACTACCACACTGTGGCCTAGTGGATTTGTAACCAGAATGTCTTGATCACTCTCCTCTATTGGAACTGCCCTATCTACGAGTAGTTTGATGCAAATGTAGGAATGAGTGGATCCTGGATCCACCAATGCATGCACAAAAGTGTTGTAGAGGGAAAACGTACCCCTGATGACATTCAGGGCATCTTGCTCCTCCTGAGCTCTGATGGCATAGACCTTGGTAGGTACTCTAGTGTCTGGCCTCTCAGCTGACTCAGATGCAGGCCTCAGTAATGGACCAGCTGTCTCAGATTTACTGGGCTTCCTACCCCTTTGTGGTGCAGGAGCAGGTCTGTCAGCTTGTGTTGGAGCAACTATAGTAGTCCTCTTCAAACAATTCTTAATCTGATGTTTTGTCGATCCACACCATAAGCATGCACCGATCACTCGCCAACAATCCCCCTTATGCCACTTCTGGCAGTAAGGACAGGCAGAAGATGCTAGGGCTGGTCCCCTAAACACCATCCCTGGAGAGCTACCCACTGATGGTGTGGACTAGCCTCTCCTAGGTGTGAACTGTGGTCTGGGCCCCTGAGACTGACCCTGAACTCTGAGCAAGAGGACCTTTACTCTTCTTACTGACTCGGACCCCTCTTCTACTGTCTTTCCCTTCTATTTTGTTCATTTATTCGGACTCTTTCCACTTTTGATGCAGCATCTACTAGCTTAGCAAAATCTGTGATCTCCAATGCTGTGATCATGACTTTGATATTGTCATTGAGTCCTTCTTCAAACCTTTTGCACCTCTCTGCCTTTGTAGGGACTATCTCCCTCCCATATCGGCTCAGTCTGACAAACTCACGCTCATATTCTACCACTGACAATTGCCTCTGTCTCAGACTGATAAATTCCCTTCTTTGCTCTTCTAGGTACACTTTGCTAACATATTTCTTCCTGAACTTTGTGGGGAAGAATTCCCAGGTGATCCGTTCTAGTTGCACCTCACTGGTTACTGTGTCCCACCACTGATATGCATCATCCTGAAGTAGGGACACAACACCCTCCAGGTTCTGCTCGGGGGTGCAGTTAAGCTGTTTCAGCACTTTGATGGTTCTATCCAACTAGTTTTCTGCGGTCATGGGATCATCCTCCCTTTTCCCAAAGAAGTCCATAGCCCCATGTTTTTGTGGTTTATCCAGATGGGACTTCTGTGATGCTTGTGGAGGTTGTGGCTATGGTTGTGGTGGTGGAATTTCCCCCATCATTTGCCTGTAGAATTCAGTCATTTGCTGAAATAGCGCAAACTAAGGTTGGGCAGGTGCCTCAGCTGCTGGTGGAGCAGATTCTCCCCTGCCCCCAGTTTCAGCCCTTGGTGGAGCACGACTCTCCACCTCTTTATCAACTACTCTTTGCGTAGCAGGATCAATATCCTATTCAAAATAAGAAAACAAACAGATCTGCATCAGTGTGACCTCAACATTTACAAATGCAATGCAATGGTATGCACTCTATCTAGGCCCAGAATGCCTAAACCTAAGCTCTGATACCACTAAATGTGACACCACTTACCTATCTATAGTGTAGCCGAGCAAGTTATGCCACTCAGTGTGCCAGAGCACGAATTCATGTTTCAATTACAATTTATCTCTTTTAATACATTTATTTTCAATTTTTGATAAATCTAAATTTTTTCGTAAATTTTATAGAAAATCCGGCAGAGTGCCGGCTAGAAATTGGAAAAACAGTTCTTCTGAACCTATTTAAAAACACTTCCAATATCATTTCCAAATCCAAACTCCATTATATACACATGTCTCAACTCAATCTCAAAATCTCAATACTATTTTCAAAACTTTTCTATTCACTTCATCAGTGGAAGCTCATTCATAAATATTTCTCAATATTTTATTTATCAACATACATTATATAGAAAATTTCAAGAACATGAAATTTCATATATTTACATCATTAATAATTTCAAGAGTTTTTAGTCACAATCCAAAACTAACACAAAATACAAAAAACAAGTGCTACCCCAAAGTCCTAATGTCCTACCATATGCATTGCAGATGTGAGGTGACTCTGGACTCCGGATGCAGATTTGAAGGCTCACCCGGTCTGATGTTAGCTGGGCTCCCCAGCTAGGTCTCCAGTACCTGCGAGTGGCAAAAGCGACGCGCTAAGCAATTCTGCTTAGTGGTGACAATATAAAATAAAGTAAAATAAAATAAAAATAAGTATGCAGAATGTATGTTTACATTTTTTGTAGGCTTAATTTCTGATATTTATTGCAGTATTATTCAATTAAAATTTGGTAAGGTTTATTATCATTGCCCGAGTAACCCATACTAGTTGACTGGACTGGATAAATGGGTAAACTGGCACTGGGTACTAAGTACCTCGGACCATCACACCATCGGTCACATTGTGTCTCCCGGTGTGCAACAGAACAGCTAATAAGTTGTAATAATTATCAGGGATAAAACCTGAGTTTAACAACTCAAATAATATAGCCAAAGGCTATTATGTCACAGAATGGCATGGGAAGCCATGAAACACAGAATGGCATGAAGCCATATGCAGTACTGCTAATAGAACCCTATTGGCATGCCAACCTATCCAAACCAATCTTGCTAGGTATACTAGGGCATTTTACACTTTTAAGTTTCACAATTTTTGAAATTTAAGTTTTAGTGTTACTATTATATTCATTAGTCAACAAAAATGTTGACTTTTGCATAGGCAATAGGTAAATTGGTTTTAATACTCCCAACATACCACATTTTACATTTTAATTTTGTTGGTGTTGATTGCCAATACCATTTCTAAACTTAATGTTAATTGGACAGAATTTTTAGTTTTCATGCTTTGTCTATACTATTTTATTAGTCATTTTTGCAGTGGGAATTTGGCAAAATGATCAACATGAAAGTTGTTCCTTATTTTGTCTAGTTGCATTTCCTTTGTTGAATCACTCCATTTGGAGTTTTGTAGCTCATGTTATGGCCCAAAAACCACAACTTGCTGGACTGAAATTTTTCCAGAATTTCTGGACTGACAAAATCTATAGTACATGGAACAGTGACTATAACTCACTTTTTGAATATGTTATGGTCATAATTTGGGTTAGGTTTCTTCACGAAAGTTGTTGGTTTTTATCTCATATTGTTGCTGGTAAAATTTCAGGCCAATTGGACCTTTCTACACTGAGTTTTGGCCAAATGACTAAATACTATTTATTTGGTCATTTTGCCCAGGCAGATTGCAGGTCACCCGTATTAGGGCAAACTTTTGATCAACTTGGTTTGGTTTTCTGGCATGGTTTCTTCACCAAAGTTGTGCCATTATGTGTCTAGTTTTAAGTCCAATTGGCCTTGCACCAATTGAACCTCTATAATTCAAGTTATTGCTGCCCAAACCTGCTGGACTCATGCATAGTCCTGCAGGTCACCAAGGGCAGCCACACCAAACTCCAATCCCACTACACAATTCACTTCATCTTTTATTCAAACGAAACCAAATGGTCACTAATTGACTATTAAAACCTACTTCCGTCATCATATGATCAAAGTCTCATTTTCCACCCCAAACCCTAACTCAAACATTACAAACCATGCATTATCATTGCATTTCACCATTCCACTTACAAGATGCATATTAAGGGCAGCCATACTAGCATGTTAGCTCCATAAAATTCATCACAAGCATACCCCAACTAAGGCTGCCAAAATTTAGGGATGACATACAAATGGTATTCAACAAATTTTCTTTGTAATTTACACTCATTCAAAGTCCTTACACATGAATTTAAAGTGAAAGAACAAGGTTAGGTCACTAACCTCTAATGGAGTGAAGTCTCCCACTTGCTAGGGTTCTTGTTTTCTTTTTATTTTTGCTCCCAAAAGACTCTCCAAGATGGAAGAACACTTTTTTGTGTTGGGAGTATAGGATTTAGTGGGGTAGAAGCTAGTGAAATCAAGCTTTCAAAAGCTTGAAAATGGGTGGCTATGGAGGGAAGGTCACGGCAAGGAAGAAGAAAAGAAGAGAGTTCTGATTTTTTTTTTCATTTTTCAGCCCAATTTGTCTCTTTTAAATAAAGTTATGCCATGTGTCAACATTGGATTGGTTGGAAAATTTTTAATGACATCCTTATGATGTCATAATTCCATTTTCTTTCATTTTCTCTCCTTTTCTTGTCTATTTAATTTCAATTAAATTTTTAACAACATTTATTCATATTTTATGTTATATAAATTATTTATTTAACTGGACAAGTTGGCCAAAAATCATCTCTGATAACGAAATGACCAAAATGCCCTCCGTTTGGCTTAACGAGCCAAAATTGTTTGTACCGATTCAAAAAATTTTCTATGTATTTTCTTGGCATTCTAATGCCATAAGAACCTCAATGACCCTTCTCTGGAGTCCCAATAATTATTTTATAACTTTCCTCCTGGGCCTAGGGTTACTAACGGCCTTCACCGTCACTTCCCTTTCGGGTTACCCATCCCTGGTGTTTCAGCTCGTTTAACCTTAATGTATATGGTTTCTAAAATTTTTCCTTGATTGTTGTGAGCAATATTTAGTTTCGTTATAACTCCCCACTCTAGTCTATCTAAAATTTCAAGCATTATAGCTGCCTGGACTTATATTGTTCACTAGAACAGTGACTATACGGATTAGCTAAAAGTGAGGATGTTACAACTCTTCCCCTCTAATAAATATTTTGTCCTCGAAATTTACCTGATGCAAACAGTTGAGGGAACTGTTGCCTCATCATCTCTTCACTTTCCCAAGTTGCCTCTTCAGTGTTGTGGTGCCTCCAAAGCACTTTCACCAGTGGAATTTATTTATTTCTCAGTTCCTTCACTTCCCGAGCTAGGATCTGTATAGGTTCTTTTGTATATGTCAAGTCCGGTTGGATTTCAATCTCTTCCATGGAAATGACATGTGAAAGGTCTGAGCGATATCTTCTCAGCATAGAGACATGGAATACATTATGTATTTTATCCAGTTCTAGTGGTAAAGCTAACCGATAGGCTGCTGGTCTCACACGTTCAATGACTTCATATGGGCCAATGAACCTAGGGCTTAACTTACCCTTTCTCCAAACCCCAGTACTTTCTTCCACGGTGAGACTTTGAGAAACACTTTATCACCAACTTCATGCTCTATCTCTTTTCTCTTCAAGTCGGCATATGATTTCTGTCTATCTGAGGCAACCTTCAGGTTAGCTTTAATTATCTTCACTTTCTCCTCAGTCTGTTTCACCAGGTCTGGTCCTACCAGCTTGTCTTCACCCAATTCAGTCCAAAACATTGGGGTTCTACATTTCCTCCCATACAGTGCTTCATACGGAGCCATTTCCTCCCATACAGTTCTACATAATTCACATTGTTACTATCATTTCAATTTATTAATTGCGAAAATTCAATTAGTTCTTAGGCTTACCTGGATTACTTGTTCTGACTGTCTATTTGTCTGGGGATGAAATGTAACACCCCTATTTACATAGCCTGGTATATTTCACTGTTTCGGTGATCGGAGTCGATCTGAACAATTAAGGGGATTAGAGCCACACTTAAGACAACTGGATAAGCCATAAACACAAATAATTAGTAATTGTCAATTAGTTAAGTATAAATACGAAAAACAGAACATAAGAAGTTAAACGAGCCGAGAGTCATAGCGATGGGTGACCTTCTCAGGAACGACTGCGAAGTCGATTTAAACTCAAATTTCGAATCGTAAAATGTGACGCCGCAGTCCTTAGGACCATTACGAACACAGTGGAAAAGAGAAAATCACAAAAAAGAATCGTTAAGCCAGTCAAATAATTAGGTCACGGAGCCGGAAGGAATATTGAATTATTTGTAAACCGGGTTGAACCGGCGAGGGGCAATTTGGTAAATTGACCACGAGAGCTGACTCCTGACCTAACTGTCAAATAAAACCAGAGAAAAGAATATTTTGGAGTCGAGAATTAAATTAAAGAACTAATAGGAAAATAAAAAAAAGAAGAAAATGAAAAAGTGAAGGGAGATGACATCATGCATGACATCATGCATGACATCATGCATGATGCCATAAATAGTATAATTAATAAATTCAATTAATTAGATATTTTGGTCTTCCTAAGACATAAAGAAAAGAAAAAAAAAAAAGAAACAAAGTCATCTTCCATTGCCGCCTCTCTCTCTCCCAAGTTCTCTCTCTCAAATTTTTGTCCATGAAAGCTTATTTTTAAGCTTTCTAAACACTAATTCCACCATAAATCCTTTAATTTTCTTGAAGAAAAACTATAAGCAAATCTTGGAAGGAAGATTAGAAGGAGAAAAATTGAAGAAAATTGAGAGAAAGTGAAGATCAAAGACTTCACCTAAGGTTAGTAATTCAAACTATAAATTTTTAGTTTAATTAATGTATGTATAGCATCAAGAACTTAGAAATTAACATAAAATGAAAAGAAAGCTTATTTGGAGGGCTAGATAGAAATTTGGGCAGCTAGGGTTTGTGATGGAAATGCTTGTGTTTTGATTGAATTTAATATGTTAGGCAAGCTCGTATGAATGTGGTAGTGAGTTTGAGATGCTTGGATTTGGTTAAATGCAACAATTTAATGAGTTAGGGTTTTGGACACCTAGGGTTTGAGAGGAAAAAATATGAGAAATTGGTAAATGATATATTTGACCTAGTTTAAAGTGGGAAATGGTCAATGGTGACCAAATGAAGTGTGTTGGAAGTGTTGGAGTTGAGATCAAATTCGGATTGAGTGTGGTCATGCTACTAGCAGCATGACTAAGGTCCCTTTGAAGGACCAAAAATGAAAATTTACAAGTCCAATTGGTATAAGACTAATTGGGAATGAAAATAGACACTAAATGACACAATTTTCATTTAGGAATTATGCCCAACAAGTGACCAAAACCTAGTGAACAAATTGACCAAACTCGGAAAATCTCAGTCTACCCTGTACAAACTGACCAAATGAACAGTGTTTGTTCATTTGGCCATAACTTGAGCTAGGCAGGTCTAAATGACCTGAAACATTTCCAATGGACAGCTGAGATATAGACCTAAAACTTTCATGAAGAACACAAACCCAAATTATGCCATTAACCAAGTCATTTGGCCACCCAAAGTTGGTGACCTAAAACTGTTAGAACCAAAAATTGCCCAGAAATTTGGGTTGAGTCCAATCCGGTAGCCATGGTTCAAATGGCTATAACTTGAGCTAAAAAACTCCAATTGGAGTGATTCAAAAAGGAGAATAAACTTAAGACAATAAGGAACATTTTCTATGAAGAAATATTTGCCAAATTCTAACACTAAAGTGACGAATGGAACAGTGTAAGTTAGAATGCCAAAACTGAAAATTTGCAAATTTGCTTAAAAGACTTAGAATTTGAGTAAACAACCAAAACCAACAAATTTAGTGACCAAAATGTGGTATGTGGGTGAAGTTAGAATTCCCATACCTATTAAACCTTAGAAAGTCAACAAATTGACTTGAATAGTGTAGTGAATAGTAACCCGAAACACAAAAATTAAAGAACGTCAAGATTAGCACATTACAGCTAGGTATAAGTGAATGTAAATTTATTTTTGGACTTATGATAAGTTATGATACTGAAACACTATGAAACTGTGTGTTTCAGTTGAAAAGAACACCGGGAAAGAACCCGAGGAATCGAGTCAAGGCCAAGAGGCGACTCGTATAAGGTTTGTGCACAACTAACTCTTTTGTTATTTTTCACTTCTAAATTGATTTGAACAAGTTTATTTTGTGGCTTACGATTTTGATGTGTTGAGGATTTTAATTTGTTGAATGAATTTGTATAAATTAAATGTAAATTTTCTTATGTATTTAAGGATTTATTGCATGGTTTTGAGGATTGTAAATTTGAAGTTTGATGTGTTGCCAACCTTGAGCATGAATTTATGATGATTAAATATGTTGATGATTTGTAAACACTTTGTAAATAGATATTGTTTTGAATATGATTTGAAACCACAGTTGACATGGCAAAATTTGTTATGAATTCTCATTAGCTTGTCTAGTGAGATATCTCCTCCACTAGATGAGGCGAGTTACTTCCTCTCTGGCTTGCCAGTTGGGGAAAAATTTGAATGAGTACTCATATATACTAGCTAGTCTTTGTTTCTCCCTTTTAGCCTCGGTTATTGGGAGAATGTGAAATGTCGTGGTGTACAACACAATATCTATTTGAATTTTGAGTCATGGGATCAACTGTGTGATTTGTTGTCAACGCCCTTTAAATTACGCATAATTTGATAAATTGTGATTGAAATAAATAATTTGTTAGTGATTTAAAATATTTTTGTATTGTTTCGGAATTTAAAAGAAAAGAAAATAAATAGTTATTAATTGATCAAAATGTTATTCAAATGAATAATTTGCATGAATGAAAATAATGATTTTTGTATGTCATGGATTCTGAAGAATTTAGAAATTTTAAATTTTTATTCATTATGAATTGTTAAGAATAATTTGTATTAAGTTTTAAATTATTAGTTTGTGCACCACTGAGTTCACCACTCAGCGATAGCTTTGTATGCTTTCGTAGATATAGAGACTAAAGGAGTAGCAGATTGAGCTGCTGAGGACAGGGGAGCTACCTGCTTAAAGTTATCGGGTATAATTTATACCCTGAATGTAAATATTCATTTTGATGTATGTATTGCACGTAATTGTATGGACATGTAAAATCGATCTTGAGCAGCTTGTACAAAGTTTGTATAAAGTTGTAATAATTTTTAGTTTGGATTTTCTTAATGTAAATTTCTAGTATGATGTATATATAAATTATTTTGTCATTAATGAAATATGATTGGTAGTATTTTATTTTAAATTGAATGAAATTCATTAATGGTATTTTGATAATTTTTGGATATTGGAAATGGTGAATTTGAATTTTGGAAGTTGATAAATTTGTTGAAATTGATTGAGATGATTGTGACTTTTGAAGAAGTTGTTGAGAAAAATTATTGGAAGTGCTTTTTACAGGAATTTGAAGAACCGTTTTCTCAAAATACAAATGGAACTCTGCCAAAATTTTTATAAAATTTGCAGAAAAATAAATTGGGCCAGAAATTTCAACTAGCTTTCAACTTTAATTAAGTGTTTTGAAACCAATTAGAAAATGCTCACCACTTAACAAAAGTAAGAAAATTGTTTTAAAATCCCTTGTAGGGTACTTAATGAGTTATCAGTAGGTGAAGTTCAGTAGTTCATTAGGTATTCTATGGGATCATGTTATGCCTTATAGAGGGGTAAGGTGAGACATATTTTAGTGGTATCAGAGCAAAATTTTTTAAGTATGCTTTAACTTGAGAATTTGTGTCTTTCCTTGTTAAGTACAACAGCTCAAAGTCCATATTTATTACATACAGTACATTTACATCATAAATATGAACTAACGAGGAGAAATCTCCTTGTGTTGGGTGTACAGGAACTAGAAAAAAAAATCCTGTGAATAGATATGGACAAGGGGGATAAAACGGTAGAGCAGTCTGATACAGCTAACGTACAAGGAAAGGCCCCAGTTTCACAGAGCGTTGGAGGTCCAACTGTACCAGTCCCTCTTATACAAATTACAGCACAAACGGCCCAGCAGATGGCCATGTTCTTTCAGCAAATGGCTGATAATCTCTCAGCCCAGGCCCAAGTACAAACCCAACCCCCTCAAGAGCAGCATGAAAAAGAGAAAAGTGGGAAACCCATCAGTCAAAGTTCGAGTAGTAATTTGGGAAAGAGAAAAGATTTTGAGGGACTCCGATCTCCTAAGTATGATAGAGGCGGATCTTCAGGGCGGAAGCAATCAAGAACCATTCATCAAAGAACTAGAAGTTTCTACCCTATCCGTATCTGTGACATTTGTGGAAACTTTCATGGGCGTATTTGTCATAGGGTCACTGGAGCCTGCTTCAATTGTGGTGGAATTGGACATGTCGCCCGAGTATTAAAGCTCTTCGATCAGATCGTGGAGGTGAATATTTGAGTACTGAATTTGATGAATACTTGAGAGAGCATGGCATTGTTTTTTAGCTAACTCCTCCAAGAACGCCACAGCTGAATGGTGTATCTAAAAGGAGAAATCGTACCCTATTGGATATGGTACATAGTATAATGAGCTATACTGATATGCCAATCTCCTTTTGGGGATTTGCATTAGAATCAGCTTTGTATATTCTGAATAGGATTCCATCAAAATCAGTTTCTTCCACACCTTATGAGATATGGTATGGAAGAAAACCAAGTCTTAAGTGTTAGTAGTATGCCCTAGAGCATATCATTTAGTATGTATCTTGTATATATTTTTATTAATAAAAGGCATTTCCACTTTTCCGTTTACATAATATATTTATGTGTAATAGAAAAGGTCCATTGATATTTTGTTAGAAATATTATTCTTAAATTGTTAAGAATATGAGTGACAATATTTCTAGCACAAAGTATCATAAATAGGTTCACAATCGAGGATACTTCATAATAAGGACATGACTTATCCAGAAAGATTGTATTCATGTTTGTTCCCAAGTTATTTATATGAGATATAAATAAGATGGAATGGTGAGTCTCATGCCATATAACAAACATGATAGGCACTTATAAATGATAAGTAGGCCGAACCAGTAACACTTATGACAAGCACATGGAGTTTACTCTTGTCAATGTTTTGTCATAAATCAAATCAGTGCATATAATCTTTAGACCTGAGATAGCACAGTTATCTTGTATATAGGTAATTTGAGTTTGATACTGCTTTCATACTTGTACTGTGTATGGGTATATGGGCATGTGTTGGCTCCTACTAGTTATATATGAAGGTAGGTGTTGATCAAGATGGAATCTGTTCCTCTAAGTAAATAGAGATAAAATCCTATGTTCATTTAATTGTTCTTGATGTTTCAAGTTCCTGGCAGACAGATAGATTTATTCAGAAAAGAGTTTCTGATAAGAAAATCTTTTTAATCAAGAACTGGAATTAAAAGCGAACATAATATTCATAGCAAATGGAGTTTGACATAAACCATGACTCCAGCTTGAGTTGGGATTTTGTAACAGAGAGATTCTAGTGCATGGTAACATATGATTATAGGTTCATTTAAGGTAAACCTTATTACTAATTGGGTGTCCATGGCATGCTATGCTAGGTGTTAACCATGGTTTATGAGGTTCATAAAATGATTTAGAGAAATCATTTATGGTAAGAAAGAGTTCTGATGATATTAAGAGTTGATATCATGTCTCATTGCCAATTAGTGATGAGCCTAGTAAGTCACACACATACACAAGTTATCACCTATTTAAATATGATTTAATTAATTAATTAAAGAGTTTAATTGATTAATTAAATAGGTTTGATTTGCAATTAAATTGCAAAGTCCCTAGCATGACTTGAAACCAAATCTAGATTATTGGATGTGTAGTATAAATTAAATTTATATTTAAAGTGTTTAAATATGAATTTAATTGATGAGAAATTAATTAATAGAGATTAATTAATTAATTTATATTTGATATAAATTAATTAGAAGAAGAAAAATAATTAACTCAAAATTAAGACACAGGGGCATTTTGGTCATTTTGCAGTGTGACACGTGGCACCATGAGATGGTGACACATGGGATTACACATAAGCTTGCCAAATGTTTTTTTTTTAAATCATGTAAGATGATTAAAATCAAGATTAAATATAGGTTTGACACTTGGCATAATGTGATTGGGTCACTTAAACCTAGAGCTAATCAAAGGGTGACATGTGGCAAGGGTTTAATGTGTTAACCTAGCTATTTAAGTGTTGTTATGAGAAAACAAAATACAACCAGCAGCCACGCTCCTTTGTCACGCCACTTTGAGGGTTTTCTTCTCTTCTTCTTCATCTCTCATAAATTCAAAGAGATTAGCCATCAATCTCTTGAATTAAGAACACTAGAAATTGTTTCTAATGTCCTGTTTACATCTTTAATCTCTTAAAAGGCAGAACTTGATTTTCTAATTAATAGAAAAAGTTTTAGAAGCTATTCAAGGGCTGCCATAGGTGTTCTTGGTGTGGACAAGCAAGAGGGAAAACATCTGGTGTCCTGAAGACGAATCTCAAAGGCGCAGACACGCTGCATTGCATCAAGAGATTAGTATAATCGTTCTTGATTTAATCTAGGGTTCTAAAATTAATCTGATTAATTTTTAAAATCTTAAATGGCAAATACAGATCCAAAAACATATTAAAAGAGTTTTAATATGTTGTTTATCATTGAAATCAAATAGATAAAAATAAATCTTGCATGATGCATGTGACCCTAGGTGAAAATTTTTGAATTCAATGGTATAAACTTGTGTTTTTCATGCTTCCGTTCCTTCATTAAGCATGTTAAGATTTGGGATTGTCCAGCTTATATCAAAAAGCTAAACACTAATAAATTAGAAACCAGATCAGAAAAGGGTCAATTTGTTGGATATCCAAAAGATAGTTTTAGATATTATTTTATTTGCCTACATCACAAAAGGTTATGGTGAGTAGATATGCCATATTTTTTAAACAACAGTTTGTTCAAGAAGGAGGCAAAGGAAGGCAAATAGAGTTGGAATTGGAGAATTTTGACCAACTAACAGATCAGATGGATATAGATCCATCTAGTCAACCTACATCCATTGATGAAACATCTACAGCTGTTCCTTGTAGAACAACCAGGATATCTCACCCACCAGTGAGATATGGTTTCCTTCATGAAGAAGAACAAGAGTTATCTACTCATGAAGAAGTAGATCATGGAGATGATCCACTTACATATGAAGAAGCTATATCAGATATAGACTTTTTAAAATGGATTGATGCTATGAAATCTGAAATTGATTCCATGTATAAGAATCAAGTTTGGGATCTTGCTGACCCACCTAAAGGTATTATACCTATAGGGAACAAATGGGCTTTCAAGAAGAAAATTGGTTCTGATGGAAAGGTAGAGACCTATAAGGCAAGGCTAGTAGCGAAAAGGTTTCGCCAAAGGCAAGGAATCGACTATGAGGAGACTTTTTCGCCTGTTGCCATGCTTAAATCAATTAGGATTCTATTAGCAATTACTGCATACTATGATTATGAGATTTGGCAGATGGATGTGAAAACAGCTTTTCTTAATGGATACATTGAAGAAAACATTTTCATGGAATAACCTAAGGGTTTTGAATCCCAAGATGGCTCCAAGGTATGCAATTGAAGTAAGCTTCGAGGAGTTGGAACATCCGTTTTGATGAAGCCATTAAATTCTTTGGTTTTATAAAAAATGAGGATGAGCCATGTGTATATAAGAAGGTTAGTGACAATACTATCACTTTCCTTGTCTTATATGTGGATGATATACTATTGATGGGTAATGACATAGGTATGTTGACAACTGTAAAGGTATGGTTGTCAAATACATTCTCCATGAGAAACTTAGGGGAGATAACCTATATTCTTGTGATTCGCATCTATAAATATAGAGTGAAAAGAATAATTGGTTTATCTCAAAATCTATACTTGGAAAAGGTGTTAAAGAGGTTTAACATGCTTGATTCCAAGAGAGGATTGTTACCAGTGAGACATGGTATCCACCTTTCTAAAGAGATGTCTCCAAAGACACCTGAAGAAAGAGAAAAGATGGCCAGGATTCCATATGCTTCGGCTATTATAAGTTTAATGTATGCAGTGTTATGTACTAGGCCGGATATCGTATATGCCGTTAGTTTGACTAGCAAGTATCAATCCAATCCAGGTTTGAAAAACTGGATAGCTGTTGTAACACCCTCCCTGTACCAACTCCGTACATTCTCTTATTCGGTGACCGGTGTCGGTCCGGACAGCTAGAACGTCCGGAAAAGTATTTAAACTAAAGTCGGGAATCATAATTAACTCAAATATTAATAAGAAAAATTTAGTAAAAATTTTAGAAATAAAATACAACCAAGTTAAACGAGCCGGTGCCCTAGCGATGGGTAACCAGAGGGAAGTTGCGGTTCTCGCAACGAGGAGCCCTAGACCCGGGGGAAAAATTATAAAATAATTTTTGGGACTCCATAAAAGGGTTATTGAGGTTCCCATGGCATTAGAATGCCAAGAAAATACCTAGAAAAATTTTTCAATCGATACAGATAATTTTGACCCGTTAAGCCAAACGGAGGGCATTTTGGTCATTTCGCCTTCAGAGGTGATTTTTGGCCGACTTGTCCAGTTGAGTAAATAATTAATATGACATAAAATATGAAGAAACATTACTAAAAATGAAATTTGAAATTAGTAGTGAAAGAAAAGAAAAGAAAATGCAAAATAATGCAAATAATGACATAGTATGAGGTCATTTAAAAACTCCACCAATCATATGCAAGCAATTCATTTACTTAACCAATAAAAGAGACAAACCAAGATCAAAGAATTAAAAATGCCATCAGCCATTCTTCTTCCCCAACCAGCCGAACCCATGCCCTTACCCTAAACCACCATTAAAACACCATTCAAGCTCCATTTCCCTCTTTGTTCCACCATAAACGCTAAACCCCTTTCATAGAAAGTTGTCCACTCATCTTGGGAGAGCTTTTGGCAGCCTAGAAAGTGAAGGAAAGTGAAGTTTAGAGTTTAGAAAAATCTGCCCTATTCAAGGTTAGTGCACTATATACTTAAAACTCCTTCATTTCATGAATAGCAACTTGAATTTAGTGAGAAAATGTAAATTAAATGAACAAAAACCTATGTGTATGAGCTCTTGAATTTCAGCTGCCCTAGAAAAGGAATATGTAGAGTGTTTTTGATGAGCCTGAAGTGAAATAGAAACCATGTTTGAAGTTATAAACATATGAGTAATGCATTAGTAGCTAACCAAGGTAAATGGCATAAATCATGAATTTGAATTAGGGTTTAGGAAAGGTGAAAATGTGACTTGGCTTAGGAAATTGTTAGAGAACTTTTTAATGGTCAATTAGTGACTATTTTAGGTAAGTTGAGCACAATTTGGACTGAAAAATAGGATTGCAAAGAGAAGGAGTAAGCTACCCTAGGACAGCAGCAATGGACTGAGATTTCAGTCCAATTACACAGCCATAACTTTGGCTGTGTTGGTCCAATTTGTGTTTGGCCAATTGGACATGAAACTAGGCTTATAATGGCACATTGTTGCTGAAGAAACCATGCCCAAAAGACCAAAGCAAGAGGACCAAAACTTGGCCCCAATCCGGACACCCTGCAACTGATTCTGCAGAATTGACCAAATGAACAGTAACTGTTCATTTAGCCATAACTCACTGTAGATTTGGTCAATTGACCTGAAATTTTTACAGCAACAAGTTAATACATAGAAAAACAACTTTCATAAAGGAACCTACTCCAAATTATGGCCAGAACCTAACCCAAATGGCAGTGGAATTCACTGTTCATGTTACTGTAGATATGGTAATTTCTGCAGAATGGGAATCCGGCCAGCTGTGGTTTTTGGACCATATCTGGAGTTACAAAACTCCAAATGGAGTGATTCAAAAAAGTAAATTCAACTAGACAAAATAAGGAACAACTTTCATGTTTTACATTTCTTCAAATTCCCACAGCAACAGTGTCCAATGGAACAGTGAAGTTGACTCACAAAAACTGAAAATTCTTCTTGTGTTGGGTTAAACTTTGAAATGGTATAAATGCTTAATGCCAACAAGTTTGGAATGCCAAATGTGGTATGTTGGGAGTGCCAAAGTCAATGTACATATTTTTATTCTAAAAGTCAACATTTTTGCTGACCAATAAGATGAATAGTGACACTAAAAATTTGAAATTCACAAATTGAAGAATTTAAAAGTTTCAAATGCCCTAGTATACCTAACAAGATTGGTTTGGATAGTTTGGCATGCCAATAGGGTTCAGTTAGCAGTACTGCACATGGCAAAAATGTCATTTTTGTGATTTCATGGCTTTTAGCCATTCTGACTTTGTATTAAGACTTGGCCTTGTGCCTGATACTATTTACAGCTTGTTAGCCGCCTGCACACCGGAGATGCATATGTGACCGATGGTGTGTGACCCGAGGTACTAGGTACCCGGTGCGGTTACCCGTTATCCATCCGATGCCTAGTGTAGGTTACTTGGGGCAACCAAATGAATAAAAGTGAACAATGTTAACGAAATAATGGATATACCAATACCAAACAAAGAAAGTGTACACATTCTATACACATTCATTTTCTTGCTATTTTCTTCTATTATATTATTGCACCACTAAGCATTATTGCTTAGCGCGTTGCTTTTGCCACGCGTAGGTACTGGAGATCCCGATCGTGAGCCCAGTAGACCACGCAGGTGAGTCCATCCTGCATTCGCTCGATGTCCGTGTCACCTCGTCACTGCGATTGCATTGGTAGGACACTAGATGTCATTTTGTCATTTTGTAATTAAATTTTTATTTTCTCATATGTATTTGGGATTTATGTAATGTATTTTGAGGTTCATGTAAATAATAAAGATTTATGGTTATGTATGGAAGTAATTTGAGTATTAAATTGTTGTTTATATATGAGAACCCTGAGAAAGGGATGTTTGAGAAATGAAAAGGTTGTTGAGACCTGAAATTGAAAAATTGTTGAGATCTTGATATTGAGTTTTGTGATGATATTGGAGTTGGGAATGAATGAATTTGTTTATTGGAAGTGTTTTCAACAGGTTCCGAAGAACTGTTTTCTCCATTTTTAGCTGGTACTCTGCCGGATTTTCTTTAAAATTTTCGGAACCTCAAATAAATAAAAATTTTGCTAAATGGCTTAAATAAAGTATATTTCATAAATTATATGCAAAAGCATGATATAAATTAATTAAGGTATATTAGAGTGTGCCGGTACACCGTGTGGCATTACTTACTCGGGTATACTGTACACGGTTAAGGGGTGTCACATTTAGTGGTATTAGAGCACGGTTTAGGCGTTTCTTGGCCTAGATTGAGTCCATACCACGCATTGCATTTGTAAGAGTCGAGGTG